>NC_060215.1:147115000-147447500 GCF_021130785.1 Homalodisca vitripennis
ACAATATAAAATTATACAGAAATTAAATTGAAATAAAATAAATATATATGTATGAAAATAAAAATAAAAATGTCTATAATACAATGGAATACAAATGGTTTACGGAGTCACCTTGAAGATCTAAAACTACGTAAAACAGAGCATAAACCCCATGTCATTTGTATTCAGGAGACTAAGCTTAACCCCATGTGTGGGTTCTCCTTTCCTGGATACGAAACCTTTCACCGTGATGCTATCCCACGTGGTCATGCCTGTGGAAGGGTCACGATTCTCGTTGAATCATCCGTACCCGCTGCAGAATGTGCTCTTCAAACCGATCTTCAGGCTATAAGTGTAACTATCTCAATCCCTATTCATCTTACTATATGCTGTGTTTATTTTCCTCCAGCACCTGCCGAGTTTGATACAGAAGAGTTTGAAGACCTTCTAAATTCTTTGGCTAATCCTTTTATGGTTGTGGGTGATTTTAATGCCCACCATCCATCTGGGATATCTACCGGGTCTAACACTAATGAAAACTCCCTGATCAGAAGACCTCTCCTAGACAGGTTTAACCTGACTATCTTGAACAATGGGTCCCCAACTTACTTGTGCCCACGTTCAGGGTCTTGGTCTGCCATCAACCTATCCATTTCCACCCCTGTTGTGGCACATAGGTTTGTTTGGGAGGTCCTCCCTGACTTCTACGGAAGCGATCATGCTCCCGTGAAAATGAGTGATACACGTACCCCAACATTGCCATCAAGACGACCAAGATGGATTCTAACCAAGGCTGACTGGGAGGGATTCAAATCCTTTTTATCTACATGTGACTCTGATATTCCAACTGACATTGACAAAGCAACTAAAAATATAACAAATTATATAATAAATGCAGCTAAATCATGCATACCTAAATCTTCGTCAGAGCTGAAACGCCTTTTTGTTCCTTGGTGGAATACGGATCGCTCAGCCATCCTTAAAGATCGCAGGAGAGCTTTGAGGAAATTTAATAAATTCCCTACTACCGAAAACCTGAATGACTAGAAAAAAGAGAGCAAAGGCTCGCCAAGTTTGTAAGATAACAAGAAGAAATTCCTGGTTAAATTATATTAGCTCCATATCTAGGACAACTCCATTTAGCAAGATATGGAGAAAACTTCGTTCTGTATGTGGCCGACCTTCGACCAGCCATATTCTTGGTCTTAAGCACCTAGGTCTTGCAACTACAGACCAACTCGAGCTGGCTAACATCCTTTCTTCCGCCTTCGCAGAGGTATCGATGACCAGCTCCTATACAGACCATTTTAAGACTATAAAGACTGCGGAAGAGACTAGGCCGGTGGATCCGGATAGAAATCATATCAGTCCTCTTAACCTCCCTTTTTCGATGGCTGAACTCCAGACTGCAATCTTATCCTCTTCAACTCAGTTATAGGACCCGACGATACCCATTATGCATGCTGAAGAATCATCCTAAGGAAACAAGCAATCTACTGTTGTTGCTTTACAATAAAATATTTTCACAACAGCGTTTCCCTGCTTCCTGGAGCAAAGCTCACGTCATTGCTTTGTACAAACCTGGCCAGGATAAACTATCGGCGGCAAGTTATCGTCCTGTCTCCCTTACTAGTCGTCTCTGCAAAATTGATGGAGAGAATGGTGAATCGTAGACTGATATGGTTTCTTGAGTACAACCGCTGTCTTGCGCATCAGCAATGCGGTTTCCAACAGGGGCATTCTGCAATAGACCAATTGGTCTCTCTCGAGTCATCTATTTTGGATGCTTTTGTTGAACGTAGGATGGTGATCGCTGTTTTCTTCGATCTTAAAAAAGCTTACGACACTGCATGGCGTAGGGGAATAGTTCTGTGACAAAAACCCAGTGCATATGTTTCTCTCGGTTAAGATATGTCCCCAATCCCAAACTCACTCTGAATAAATTACCTATAACCGTTACCGACGAAGCAAGGTTCCTTGGGATAATTTTTTACAAGCGACTAACGTGGATCTCGCATCTTCAAGCACTCAAGAGCAATTGCCTAAAACGTTAAAACTTAATGAGAGCCATTAGCGGTACAAAATGGGGTGCAGACCGAACATGCTTGTTACGTTTCTACAGAGTGTACATTTGTTCATGTCTGGACTATGGTGCCCAGGTCTACTCATCAGCTCGACCATCAGCTCTCAGAATAATAGATTCGATTCAAAACCAACATGGCCGACTAGTGCATAACAAGTGTTAATCAGCTCCAGGAAAAGTGTTATTTTTGTTGTGAATTAGGACAAACCAACAAAAGTTCCTATTCTCGTCAACACCACCAAGTACTGTGAGTCATATTATACTAAGATACTTAAAAAATTACTTACCATTCTGAAGAAATATTAACATAACTCAGACACTCAAGAGCTCTGGCCTACTTTTAATAGGTTGTAACATCAAGATTTTATTATAAACAGATAATTATACCTCTAAGTTCAGAGGACTAATCTTGCTAAGGAAAACTAAAACATTTCTAAGCTACTAACTCAATGAAGTTTACCAGGATATAAAAAACTGAATCTGCTCATTTTCAGAGCACCTGACAACTCTTTAAATTAAATATAATAACTACTGGAAACAGACAAACCAGGATATAAAAAACTGAATCTGCTCATTTTTAGAACACCTGACAATTCTTAAAATAATAACCATATATTGACTACTTCAAGATTTTAACTGAACCCTGACAACACTACAATAGCAATAAATATTGATTTTTATATTTATTACTATATTGACAAAATTCTCAGATAAATACTTGTTATTTATTCTTACCTGTTGACAATCCCTACTGCAACTCAGAACTGCAATAACACCAAACATCTGTGCTGCATATTGCCACCACTAAATTGAAGGAGCAGAAATCATTACTTCGCTGTTTTATCCGTTCACACAGCCCCACTGTAAAAGGACACCAGATAATGCCAAACACCAGAGCAAAGGCTCGAAACTACCCCTGTGGAGAGTGTGGTATTGGGGTAAAATACTCCAGTATTTTATGCACAGGCACCTGCAACCTCTGGTACCATGGTGGTTGTGTGAATCTTACAGAAAGACAAGTGACAAAACTCACAAAGAAAGAGATATCAAACTGGAAATGCAGAAACTGCAACATCTCTCCTCCATCCCCAACCAAAACCCTCCTCGACTCTAACCAAGTTATGAATAATCTCCCAATACTAGACAACCCCGAATCAACCACTATACTTCACATAGACCGTGCACCACTATCAGGAGCAGAGGAAGTTTTCCAAGGCACCGGTGAAGAACATTTCCAACCTAACATAAAAGAAAAGCTCTGCTGCTCCACCCCCAAAACACAAGGGTTAACTGTGAGCAGTACCGGCCTAGCAAACAACTCATTAAAAGAAGAATTGGAGCACAGTCTCACTGAAAACAAATCGTTTGCAAATGACACTCATACTATCGTGGAGAAAATACAAAATCTAGTAAATCCTGAGGAAGCTAATCTCAATTTGTCTTTATCTCTTGCAGCTGAGGCAGGTAGTGTCCTTCTACAGGAGAATACAAAGCTAAAAGCAGAAAACAATAAGCTGCTTGAAAAATGCATGAGACTCGAGGCGGAGCTGGCAGATACTTCAGAAAAGACAGAGAAAATGGAGCTAACTGAAGAAAAATATAGAAGCAAAGTCGAGAATTTACACCAAGAACTGGCAAAGTTACAGAGCCAGCTAGACAAAGAGAGAAATAACCAAACAAAGCTCCAAGAATTTTTTGAAGAACAAGACAACAACCAACGCAAACTAATTGACAATCTAGAGAAAACAATTTTTAACTTAGAAAAAACTATAAAAGAACTCACTTCCAAATCGGAGTCAATAAAATCAGTAATCCCTCAAGCTACCAATCGGGACGTTGGTATTCAAACATGCTCACATACAGGAGAGACTCTCTTACCATTGATAACAATTACCGAATTGACTGCCCTTAAAAGAAGGCAATATGAAATAGAGTGTGAAATACAAAAATTAAAAGAACAAGTTGGGAAAACTTGCTCTCAAACCCCAAATCCCCACAAAATGACATCACATCTAAGTCAGAAAAATAACTGCTCTAAATTTAATGTATCAAAAAAAATCTCCAAAAACAAAAAAAAAAGACTCAGTTCAGTGTAGCTTTACAAGTTGCCAAATGCAAGGAGGCTGCAACACTTCAAGGACAGGACTCAAGAAAACAACCAGGGCGACAAGCCTCTGGAACGAGTCCTCTGACGACACCAACATCACCAATGCCTGACCTTAAAATAACTTCACCTTCCACATCTTCCCATAAGATCTCAAGATCACCACCAGCTTTAGCAAAAATCAGAAAAGAAGGAGAAAGTATCGAGGAGTTCTTCAACCGTCACATTGATGAGTACAAGGACAATATTAACATTTATAAAGACAATGTAAAAAAATACGGCAAACCCTCTGCATTATGTGAAACTGCCACCTCATATATGCCTAACCAGTCTCCTACACAACCAGGACCTCAGACTCAAACCTCTTCACAGGATGCGACCCACCAACTTGACACTTTTTTAGACAAAACCAAAATGAAGTCCACAAGGACATAGCTGAGCCGAAATTAGCAACAGCACAAGAACCAAAAATAAATCAAAATCCCCAAAATATAAATTCTTCCAAACCTAGAAATAAGCACCAGAAACTTATGATTGCACACCAAAATATTGACGGCCTTCAGAACAAAACCGACAGACTTGCTCATTTTCTCCACAACAACAAACCAGACTTACTAATACTTACTGAGCATGGCTTAAACAACGAAAAGCTGGAGAGCACTAGAATCCTTGGCTACAGACTTATAGGCAGCTTTAATAGACAACAACACAGAAAAGGTGGAGTGGCTGTCTTTGCAAACTTAAACCTTAAAAATAAAATTACAGTAATATCCTTATCAGGAACCACATCAGAACTTATATGTGAAACCATCCTTCTGAAAATTGAGATGAAACAAGGATTCTTGCACCCTTTAGGTTTATACAGGCCACCTAGTAGCAACTTGGAAGAAGCATTAGATATTTTATCATCTGAATTGGACAAAATAACATCTTTTAAAAACCCGGTACTTGTAATAGGGGATGTCAATGTAGACAACCTGGTGGCAAGCAACGATAGAAGAAACTTGGACGATATGATTCACGGCTATGGACTGAGCAGACTTCACCTACCCCCTACAAGAATAACCAGTCACAGCAAGACTTCTATAGATTTCATATGCACAAACATTAACGAAACTGAAATATCAACCAGAGTGCTAAAAACAGGCCTCTCAGATCACACTGCCCAGTTATGCTTTATCTCTACAAACATGACAAGCCCCACGCAGACACAATCATACAGAAGACAATTTAACACAAGAACCGTAGAAGAACTGAGGTATAATCTACAAGCACAGGACTGGTCACAAGTTATGCTCACAGACAATGTGGATGCTGCTTATAAAGCGTTTCATGGGATCCTCCAATCTGCAATGAACATAGCCTGCCCTCTCAAAATAGTAAAACATAAAAGAAATCCCACCAAGAATATATGGGATGATGAAAGCCAGGCGCTAAAAAAACGCATACTTAGAGGCACTAAATCGAGAACACATTACGGACCATCCTGACGACAAAAAAGAAACAGCCCAAAGGAAAAAATCCTACGACTTAAAACTAAAAACACTAAGAAAACAGCTTAACTCCTCCTACATTGAAAGATCTGACAACAAATCAAAAGCCATGTGGAAAGTGATTAATAATGAAAGAAAAGAGAGATTAGAAAAAACTCAACTTGAACGCTTAAACATACAGGACTACGCATCAGACTCTCCAATAGACATTGCCAATTACTTAAATAGCTTCTTTGCTACAATTGCTGACAGAACATTTGATACCAAAGGAAATGAACAACGAACAACACACACAATAGAACCAAATTACATACTCCAAATACCAAGACTAATTTTCCAGGAGACAAATGAAATAGAAGTCGGAAACATCATAGACACCTTAAAATCAAAAACATCAACAGGAGACAATGAAATATCTTCTAAATTGGTCAAACAATGCAAACATGAAATTATCACTCCACTAACAACTATTATAAACAAATCACTTTTACAAGGGACTTTTCCCAGCGGGTTGAAACTCGCAAAAATTTATCCAAAATATAAGACTGGAGCAACTGATGAAGCCACCAGTTATCGGCCAATCTCACTTATCTCCACTTTTTCCAAAATCCTGGAGCGAGTAGTGCTAACTAGACTACTGGACCATCTCAAACAGCACCACCTTCTTACTCCGAGACAACATGGTTTTGTAAAAGACAGATCTACAGCAACAGCACTGGTCCAACTAATTGAAACCATCATTGATAAATTGGAAGCAGGATATATAGCCACAAGTATACTTTTGGACTTTACCAAGGCCTTCGATTGTCTAGACCACAAGCTCATTACAAAAAAACTGCAAACTCTGGGAATCATTGACAAAGAAATAGACTGGTTCAAGAGCTACCTCAGCAATAGGACACAGATTGTGGAAATTACTTACACTACACACAACACGGTAAAAAAAGTAAAATCTGAACCACTACCAGTAAGCAGAGGAGTGCCGCAAGGCTCTGTTCTTGGACCCGTCTTGTATATCCTTCTGACTAGCGACTTTCCAGAATACCTTCAAAACTATTGTGAAATGGTAATGTACGCCGATGATACAGCCCTTATTGTAGCAAACAAAAACAAAGATCAACTAGACATTGACTCCTTTGTAGCTTTCAATATGGCTAAACAATATTGCAACCTAAATGATTTGGTTTTAAATGAATCAAAAACCCAACAACTAATTTTTACAGCTACTCAAAATAACTATCATGGTCTCCCAGAAGTAACTACAATAGAATTCGGAAAATATTTAGGACTCACCTTGGACCGAAATTTATCTTGGGAACCACACATCAACCAGCTCTGTCAAAAACTAAATAGCAGTCTTTACGCAATAAGGAGAATTGCACAAATCAGCAACACTGATGTAGCTATGACAGCATACTACCCGTTGTTTGAATCTCACTTGAGATACGGCCTGATAGCCTGGGGAGGCACAACAATCTCAAATCTCCAAAGGGTGCTGGTTCTACAAAAAAGGACAATTAGAGCTCTAAAAGGACTAGGACCACTTGACACATGCCGAACAGCCTTCAAAGAACTGAGAATTCTGACTGTAGTAGGACTCTACATCCAAGAGACAATCCTCTATACCAGTGGTTCCCAACCTTTGTGTTTGTTTGGCGACCCACTTCCAAATGTTTTTTTCACATTCGCGACCCATCCCTCACCCGTGATTTTTATATATACATATGTATATTATGTATATATAACATTAATATAAAATACACACATGATTTATATTTATATACGTGTATAAAAAATTGTAAAAATGTAAAATAAATATGTACACAGCTTAGTATTGAAAAACATAGAAAGAGTTTATTGATTTATTCAAGATTACAAATAATTGTTCTAAAAATACTAGTGTGACTTCTGGCATTGTTTTGACGACTGAACAAGTAATTCAATGTCAGGACTAAAATTAGATATTTTGAGGCGTAAATCACTTTCAACGTCCACCAGTCTGTTTCTATACTTATTCTTGATGTGAACCAAGGTTGAAAAAATGGCACGCTAACAAAGATATGTTGTCGAAAAAACCATTAGGAATCTCATTGCCTTTTCATACAAAACTGGATAGCTTTGCTTAGCATTCAACCAAAATGAGGTCAAACCTCTCTTCTTAAACATGGTTTTCATGGTGGAATCACAGGACAACTCAATTAAAGCATCTTCCTGAAAAAAAAAAAAAAATTTATAGAAAGTATTTTGCAACGCTTAAAAAACTGAAGCTTGTAGGTCAACCAGTTGTCACATATTTCTGAAAGAGTTAATTTTTTCCCACAAGAACAAAATAGCTACCATTGAAATTCAGAAAAATTTTATATAGTGTGATACTTAATTACAATAAAAAAATTATAATCGCCATTTAAAAAATTCTGAATAAAAATAAAGTTTTAAGCAAAAAAGTTCATGTAAAAATGTGTACATACCTCAAATGCTGCTAAGTTGACGTTCTTTAAATTATCCTCATCGAATGGATTTTGTATCCACTTATTAGTAGCTGCTATTGGTGGAAAGTGTCGCCTCAGTTCGGATGACAAGCCTTGTAAGTGTTCAATTATAATTTCTGGGGTTACTGAATCGACTGTGTCAGCTCATTAAAATCCACAAATTTGTTCATCAATGGGAATGCATCAAATTTATTTGCTTGTACCTTTTTATGCCATCTATCAACTTTCTTAATAGTAGCATCACTTTATCTTGAACAAAGAATCGATGTGTACATCTTCTCTTGTAATGAAAGATTAAGGATGTTTAGAGAGCTAAAAATGCCAGCTAGGTATGACAGTTTTATCAGCCAAAATCTCATCATTGAGGCAATCGCAAACCAAAATGTTTGGCCTTTTCTTTGCCATCGTGTTCAATTTTAACAAAAAAACAATCTAACTTCTTCTCGAAGTTCGAACAATCTGGAAAGCACCTTGACAAACCAACGCACTTCACAATGTAGAAGTAACTGCTTATGGTCGCTTCCCATTTCATCACACATTACAGCGAACATCCGAGAGTTTTTTGATTGTGCTTTTATTAAGTTCACCAATTTTTACGGCGTCATCAAGAGTGCTTTGAGGTCTGGATTCATTCCCTTAAACCGCCAAAAGCCTCCCTATGGATGCTGCAGTGGGTCCATTCACTAACGGAGCTACTTCCTTGACTTTACTTACTAGGCCCGTATATTTTCCCGAGATAGCACGAGCTCCATTCGGTTGTAAGGCCGACACATTTTCGACCAATTAATTCCATGTTCGCGAATAAAACTATCCAAGGAGTTGAAAAATGTCTTGGCCAGTTGTACTGGTCTTTAGTGAGTGGCAAAATAAAATGTCTTCTTCAACTGATCCATTGAAATTAAACCTTACAAAACATAACAAATTAGCATTGTCAGCAATATCTGTACATTCGTCTAATTGTAAAGAATAAAAGTCACTTGTTTCACAGGAGATATTAAAACCTCCTTTACGTTAGCAGACATTTCCTCAATTCTACGTTTCACTGTAGTGTTGGATAGGGGTATTTGACCTATCTGTTGACCTGATTTTTTCATCAAGCAGAAGTGACGAAATTATTTTTTGCTCCGGGAAAAATAAAGGTTCTCGCCTGCTGTTTGCGGAGCGCTATTTTTTGCTATTAGCAAAGACAGCTGGTAAGAGGCCATAGTAATTTTTTTTATTGCCTTGCCCAGATGACACATTCTCCATATTTGACCGAGTCGAAATAAGTTCTTTTTTTTACTTTGAAAAAACATCAAAGGTTTTATTCAAGCATTCTGGATGTTTTGTTGAAATGTGCCTCAGAAGTTTTGAAGGCTTCATACTTTCGTTAGCCAAGGTTTCGAAACAAAGTACGCATTGGGGTAAAGGTTCTTCTTCCGTACCTATGAACGTAAATCCATATTGAAGGTATTCAGGACAATATTTTCGAAACATTTTTTCCCTTTCTTAACATTTGAAAATACTTGAAGCACTATAACGTCATTGCTAGTAGACGGGACGATTAAGCTCACCTTCATCAGTAGATTCCAGTTTTCTCTTAACAAAAAATCCAGTTTTCAGCCAATTCTCCATCGTAAATAGATGTAACAGTCACTACTTAAAAAAAAAAAAAACAAAGCTATAACGAGTATCACGCCACTGACGTCTGTTCATACTCGGGCAAGAGTGACAGTCACGCCGCGACCCACCTTAAAGGCGCCCGCGACCCACTAGTGGGTCAGCGACCCACCGTTTGGGAAACGCTGCTCTATACAATCAAATCAGGGCAAGCAAGGACTGGAGACGGACACTCCTATAACACCAGACACAGGAGCAACTTTCTCCTAAATCAACATCATCTCAGCTTATTTGAGAGGAAACCTTCTTATCGAGGAGCAATGTTCTTCAACATTCTACCTGAATCCCTAAGAAGACTGCCAGAAAAGAACTTCAAAGCCTCCTTGAGAAACTGGCTACTGGAGCGACCAATTTACACCATCCAAGAATTTGTTCAATGTAGAACACACAATTTTTGACAAACACTAACTCATACACCAATTGTAACATAAACATGACTTTGGCCCTGTTCTCCAAGAATATGTGCAATAAAGAATATTCTATTCTAAAACAATGCAATAAGGCTTGCCACTGGAGCTTTTCGCTCTAGCCCTATACCCAGTCTGCTTGCAGAAGCTGGAGAACCACCTCTATCATATAGAAGAAGCCAAATAATTATAAACTACTTTCATGCTCTGAAGTCAAGACCAAACAATCCCGCGTGCGACCCTGTATTTAATTGGTGTAATCAACAATATTACAACTTTCGTCCAAACTCTCCTAGGCCATTTGGAATGAGGGCTCTCTCCTGCCTAGCTGATCTCGGCTTAACCGATTTTCCTTGTGCTATATCACATGAATGTCATATCCCACCTTGGACGGTTACTAACTTCTCTTCCGATGTGTCTCTGAGTTTTTATCTCAAAAGCAAAACACCCGACATAGTTTATAAACAATGTCCTATGAAAATATTCGACGCATTAAATCCGTGCGACGTCGTATATACTGATGGATCAAAAACAGATCAGGGAACTGGTTGTGCTTTCGCAACTGAGACTCGTGAATATAAGTTTGGACTGCCTGTTTATTCTTCAATCTATACTGTGGAGCTGACAGCCATTCTCAAAGCAGTCAACGTCGTATGTCCAAGAACTAGAAGATTAGTTCTATGTTCCGACTCTCTCAGTTCTGTAATGGAATTGGAAGACATACATTCCCGGAATATTCTTATTCGTAAAGCCCTAAGTGCTATCTATGATCTTGGCACGCGAGACATACATATCTTTCTGATCTGGGTTCCCGGACACGTAGGAATACCTGGAAACGAGCTCGCTGATAAAGCTGCTAAAGAAGCAACAAGCCTTGACCCATTAAATCAGGGCGTTACCAGCGCAGACATTAAAGCTCAGGTTAAAACCAAAATAAAACTCGAGTGGAATGAATATTGGCAAGCCATAGAAAATATTAAATTAAGGACAATTAAAAATAGTATCTCACCTTGGTCTAGTTCGCTTGGCACCAGTCGTCGCGAGGAAGTAGTACTGTGCCGTCTTCGGATAGGACACACGCTCCTGACGCATGGCTTTCTTATGAATCGTGATGATCCCCCTTTTTGTAACGAGGTTGTAACAGTGAGGCATATCCTGTTGGAATGCAACCACTATTCTCAACAGAGACGTAAATATCTCCTCCCTGCAACTCTCCCAGAGTAGCTAGGAGATAATTGTGGACATGTTGGCCAAGCTCTTCGGATTCCTGAATGATACGTCGCTAACGTCATGAATCTGAGCTGAATTGTATTTTATATTCTATTTATTATTATTGTTATTTAGTACGTATTCTTTTGTTATATCTTTGTATAGATTTTATTTACTGCTACCGGGTTGGCCTCTTTACAGCCATCTTGGTGGCAGACAAACGTTGTAATGTATCTATAGTCCTTAACTTATGCTATTAAGTTCCTCCTGTTATCGTTATTGTTATTTGTGTTTTATCGTTTAATGGGTTGGACCACTTTACAGTCTCTCCCAAGTTGTTGACTTAATTATTACTTATTTATTCCTGCTATGAAATATGTGATTTACCTACTTGTATGTTTTCGTTTAATATGTGTATTGTAAATTGACACAACAAACTATGAGTAGGTATTATTTATGCAAGCGGGCAATGATGAACTAAGTGTTTTTCGCCCACAAAAAAAAACCAACTATTGCCCTCCATCATCCTTTGTCTTCTGTCTCCACCACGCTTGCTCTCACTTCTTAGACATCTGTCTTCCTAGTGGTCTGCTTTCAGTACCATTATAATCAATAGCTGTTATACCTTTGATCTTCCATCTAATTCTTGAGTTTTCAGCTGCAGTAGCTACCAAGCAACTAGCGTCTTGTGTGTTTCGCTGCTACAAGGTTAAAACCATTGCTCGTGTTCTTGTATTTATTTCAACAATCATACAATTATGTTTAACTCTTAGAAAATGTTACAACCATGAATTGTTAAGCTTTGCTATGACGTCCGTAGCATCATCTAGCTGATAACAATAAACTATGATATGAAGTTTACTCTTAACA
This sequence comes from Homalodisca vitripennis, assembly GCF_021130785.1. Classification (NCBI taxonomy): domain Eukaryota; kingdom Metazoa; phylum Arthropoda; class Insecta; order Hemiptera; family Cicadellidae; genus Homalodisca; species Homalodisca vitripennis. Next base: position 147,127,294 of record NC_060215.1, read on the forward strand.
GTAGTGTACTTCCTGAGTAACATATGTTGAATTACAGCAAGAAAACATATGGGAAATGTAAAAGATGGTTATTGTATCGTGTGGTGTTTCACCAAATTTGCTCTGTGGACATTATTTAGATTCGGCAAAACTAATTACACTGTACGAAGCCGGCATAGCACCTTTTGCAGTTGTAACAGATATTGACAGATTTTTAGAGATCTCACTCAAGATCTTTTTTTTTTTTCCTTCCTGAGGGAAGAGGACTGTTTGTCCCCCCATCTAGTCCTAAAAAGGACCTTTGCGCCTCCCTTACTTTAATTTGTGCCCTCAAAGACCGAGGCTTTTGCAAAAACCAGATTTAAGGGTTCCTGTTCTCTAATGTCCTTGGGGCTGAGGAGATATGCTCCCAAGTATCTTTTCCGAGTCTCTACGATGGCAGGACAATCCAACCAAATGTGCTCCGCTGACTCCTCCTCTTCTCCACAGAGTCTACATTCGCTGCTCTGACTGAGGCCTACCTTCAAAAGGTGCTTCCTCAGAGGGCCATGTCCTGTCAACATTCCTAATATCAGTCACTCAAGATCTTACTTTGAAACCATACCATTCACAAGTAAAGTTGTACTTCCAGTTGTGACACTTGCAGGTTATACGGTTATAGTAGACCACTGTCTATAGAGAAGTCCACTGTGGTCTTAACCTAAGTAAGAAAAATCAGAATACCTGTTACAAGTTGGGAATCGAAAGCTGCATTCTGATCCAAGTTTTCTAGACTTCTAAGAACTGGATCTCATTTTGATTTCATATACACTCTTGCCATACAATAATATTGTGACGAAAATTAACATGTTCACTGCTAACATCTCCAATCGGAAATGTGCCAAACTCTGTTCAGATATTGACCCATTCATAGCATGTTTTTAGTAACTAATTATTATTATATTTGAGTCAGGAGTTAGATAGCTTCATTTTCAGTAACTGTCCAGCGTGTTTCTGTTATATAATACTGTGTGTACTCCATGTGTATTGCAATGGCAGGGCAAAGTACAATTTCAGATAGCAAATTACAAGCCCTTTCGGTTGCCAGTGACTTTGAACCTTAGCGATGAGAGTGAATTGGATATGTCTGGTGATAGCGGTGTCGGCTGTGACATTAACTTTGACGATATGCTGTCTGATGTCATTGGAGAGGCCGGCATGGACAGAAGGGGATGACGGTATGGAAGGGGAAGTGAGGAAGAGGGTAATATTGTTTACAATCTAAATGTAAACATTAAATTGCTGTGTTTGCCATTGTTTTTAATTGCTGTGTAGTGCCTTCTCCGATAGAAGACCTATTGTTTTTAACTGCTATGTGCTGTCGTCTCCAATCTGAGAACCATTGTCTCTAACTGCTGTGTAGTGCCTTCTCCGATAGAAGACCCATTGTTTTTAACTGCTATGTGCTGCCGTCTCCAATCTGAGAACCATTGTCTCTAACTGCTGTGTAGTGCCTTCTCCGATAGAAGACCCATTGTTTTTAACTGCTATGTGCTGCCGTCTCCAATCTGAGAACCATTGTTTCTAACTGCTGTGTAGTGCCTTCTCCGATAGAAGACCCATTGTTTTTAACTGCTATGTGCTGCCGTCTCCAATCTGAGAACCATTGTCTCTAACTGCTGTGTAGTGCCTTCTCCGATAGAAGACCCATTGTTTTTAACTGCTATGTGCTGCCGTCTCCAATCTGAGAACCATTGTCTCTAACTGCTGTGTAGTGCCTTCTCCGATAGAAGACCCATTGTTTTTTAACTGCTATGTGCTGCCGTCTCCAATCTGAGAACCATTGTCTCTAACTGCTGTGTAGTGCCTTCTCTGATAGAAGACCCATTGTTTTTAACTGCTATGTGCTGCCGTCTCCAATCGGAGAACCATTGTCTCTAACTGCTGTGTAGTGCCTTCTCCGATAGAAGACCCATTGTTTTTAACTGCTATGTGCTGCCGTCTCCAATCTGAGAACCATTGTCTCTAACTGCTGTGTAGTGCCTTCTCTGATAGAAGACCCATTGTTTTTAAGTGGTGTTTTTGAAGAAGTGTTCTGTTCATCCCATGATGAAGTACGCAGAGCTTAGAGCCTCCAGACCACTAATATAAACTTATTGTTAGTGCATTTGTAGCCATTATTGTGACAAAAGAAAAATTTCTACTCTCTTTCACCATCAGAGATCACATTTTTTATCGTTATCTTCCATTTTCATTCTTCATTTTCTACCTTTAAGCTCATGCAGTTAATAGAGTTAATCTAGTTCTTGGTTTCAACTCCTAACTCTGAATAACTTTTTTTTAAATAAAAAATAACATCTGCATAATTGTGTCAATACCTATCCAATCCATTTTCACAACAAGATTCAGTATAATGGTTTTATTATCTAAGAATTTACAAATAAAATGTGTCTTAAATAATTTAAATACTTTAATTATTCTTTGAATAAATTTTAATTCTTAAATTTTTTAAATAATTATAAAAAATTAGGAATGAGTTTTGAGCGTGGTTTCCTCTCTTTTGTACCCATACTAAATACATTTTTATAAGTGAAGTAAGTCACTAACAAAAATTCATAGATTGAATACATTGATGTACTGAGTTTCATACTTCAACCGTAGACAATTATCTGAAAGCTACTTAAATCCAACTATTATTCTGTAGCAGACAAATTATCACACAGAACTGAATAAATAATTTGGATGCTGTGCAGATGACAGTCTCTGTGGAAACGGAGGCAGAGGCGGCCTGGGTACTGGTGGATTCTGATGGAGAAGATGAAACTGACACCAATGGTCTTCGTGAGAGTGACATCGTTGCCTTCCTTAATCAAGTGCCTTTTGATGCCATTTTCAGACAGGTAACTCGCACTAGACTGTTATATAAGTAGACTTCAGTTATCTACCGTGCAAGGTCAGTGAGCCGGACTCTTAAACAACCTTTTTTTAGTGGGTACTGAAAAGGTTGTACGAATAAGTGTCCAAAAATGAAAACTTATTTTATTCAGTATTTTTTTTTGACATTTAATAAAATAGGTTTTAGTCTTAAAGACTAGAGAGGTGGAACCCTGATGTAAGAGACCAAAACTGCTTCTCTTTCAAAACTTAGAGAACATTGAAATCAAGAAATCTTTATTGTCTTTAAGCACTTGACAATGCAATGGACAACGCCACTTTTTCTTATATCTAAAAGGCCTGCTCCTATCACACATTTAAAATCCCATAATACAAGTGTAATGATTAGACACTAAATCAAAGTAAATGTTATATGTACATGGTAGATGTGAATAACGCCACAATTTGGTCATTAAAAAGAAAGTAAAAGTAAATATGGTATTAGCAGCATCTCATTAAATATATATATATATATATATATATATATATATATATATATATATATATATTTATATATAACATATCTAAAACATTATACACAGAATAAATTAAATAGTAAATAAAAACAATTAATATATAACAATAAAACAAATAAAAAGTAACAATAAATAGATAACATTGCAACAAATAAAAATAAAAATAAAATAGGTTTAACAACAATAAATAAATAACAAGAGATATAACTATTAACAAAATCATAACTATTAAAAAATTAAAGTACTAATATCACAGGTTAAGTAGCCATTTAAGGAATAAAATGTGTTATCAACAAGCCAATTACTCACAACATTTTTAAATCTACTAATGGACACATGCCATGCTTTTTCAGGAAGTTTATTAAAAAGTTTAATCTTCATAAATAAAAGTGCCTTTGGTTTTCTCCAATCGAACATTCATCTGTTCAAGCATATTTTTTTTTTTTTTTTGTACAGTAGGAGTGTATTTCTTGTCTACTAATAAAACTGTCTAATTATTCTTTGATACTAAGTAAAGTACAATAAATATACAGGGATGGAAGGGTCATAATTCTAAATTTAAAAAAAAATTGGGACACAAGAAACTCTATTGCCAACATTTGTAATAATTCTAATTACTTTCTTTTGCCAAATGAAAACAGTTTTAGCACTAGTACTGTTTCCTCAAAGTGTTACACCATATCTGAGCTGGGAATGGAAAAAGGAATAATATGCTGTGATTAACATTTCATTACCGATACTGTACTTTAGTTTCCTGATAAGGTATGTAACCCTAGCTAATTTTTTACAAAGAAAACTTATATGAGCATCCCAATTTAATCAATTATCCATGTATATTCCTAATAGCCTAATAGGTTCTGTGTACTTACTATCAGGAACACAGTTTCCATCAAGAGTAAAAATTAAATTTTCTGTTTTACGATTATTTAATACCAAAAGGTTGGCTTTAAACCACTTAATAGCTTCAGTCATTGTCTGCTCCTGTTCTAAAATTAAAGTTTCCAGATGTTTATTGCTATTTAAAATAGTTGTATCATCTGCATATAGAACAGACCTACAAGGCATGTTGAATATTGAGTACACGCATGTTCAACATTTCTGCACATCTGAAGATTGCTTTCGTAGTTTCTGATATATCCTGCTACTTAATAAAAGTTTGTGATTTCCGTTTTTTGTGGATTCCTCAGTGAGAATATGAGAGTTAACAAAATTATTTTTATGGAAGCATTTATGATCCGAGGGTGACCTAGTTCAAAATTACAAGCCTCAACTCTGGAATTATCTTATTGAAAAGATTCATAACTTTCCACAATAGATCGTGAAATTTCAAAATATTTTTGTGGTTTTGGTGAGTAAGCGGTCAAAATACATGCGGTGCTGTGGTGCTTACAAGTGATATTGACTTGTACGAAATGAGAGGGAATGGGTGTTAGATCAGGAATAAAAAAAAGACACATCTTGACAAGCAAGAACAATTGCAAACAACAATAAATCATTCAATAAAATGTTGAATGTTAACTCTTTTACTGGTGGGATTTTTCACGGTAGTTATGACCCAAAAAAGTATGTCATCTGCATGTATACACATTTTACTTTGATCAATATATTTTGTTATCCCTCCAACATAGCAAATAAAAAGTAGGTGTCCCAATATTGAACCTTGGGAAACGTCATACTTGATTCTTTGCTGGGCTGAGACGACCTTCCTTAAATAAGTGTTGCCCTTAATATTTTCTGTGAACTGTGTTTCCACGTACTGTTCCCTGTTGTTAAGATAGGCAAAAAAAGTTTTAAAAAAACTTAAAACAATAATTGACGATATTCTTGACAACACCATGAATAAAAATCAGAGAAAGATTTCAAAAGTATCCCCAACAAGACAGGAAGCCATATACAATCTGTGGAGAGTGACCCAAGGATCTCTTGCCTCACCAAATCCTTATGACCCCCCTCGACCTTCGGCAACTCCTGACAAAACCACTTTTATTTAAGCAGCTATGCATGAACGAAAAGAACTGTGGAAAGCTAAAGAGAAAATTATCCTCCAGGAACTCAGTTCGGTGTACAAAGAATATGAAATAAACCACTTCAGTGGAAGAAATAAGATACAAGAGTTTAGGGAAAAAACAAAAAATAAATATGCCATCATTGACCTATGTACCGGAGAACATCTAACAAACCAAGTAGCAAAAAAAGAGTATCAATTTGGCTTTGATGGAGCCTGATTGATTAAACTTAAAGTAGATGAAAATGGTAAATACACACTGGCCCCAAATAACATCACTATCAATTCCAACATACTTGTATCAGGTGACACTCAACTGCTAAATGACTTGCGCCTCCTCAACAGTGTTAAAAACATAAAACTTGATAGGGTTGGCAAAATTAATCTAAACCTTGTACAAGGTGTACCAGGGTGTGGAAAAACAACCTACATTCTTAACAATTACAAACAAGGTGACCTCATTCTCTTTCCAACTAGAGACTCTGTTCAAGATTTTAGAAGAAGGTTGTAACGAGTTGTATGGGTTTTTGGAAGCAACGTGTCACCGTGCAGGACTAGTCTTGTAGCCGCCTGCACGAGGAAGCCCGTGGAGCGACCATAATCCTAATTACACAATATCCTCCTGCCAGCTTTGATAAGTATTTAAAGCTATAATTTAAGGACGAATCAGTAAAAGTAAATCGTAAAACAATTTATTAACCGCCAAAGATAATTTACACATATCAACACCAACCCCATGCCGACCTCCCATCACGACAAAACCCACCCCAACATACTAACAATTTAGAATTTACAATCACCCCCTATAATTTTCCGGCACCTAACCCCCCCCCCCTTGATTATTAAATCAATCCATAGTGTAACACACAATACCACAAACAAATAATTTAACTAAGATATGCGACAGGTAAGTAAAATCTCCGTCACCGCCACTCGCCGATCAGACGTCTTCGCTCTTCCGTCACTCAATCTAGACTCTCTTATCAGACCACCGGTCCTTCATCAGCACGCGGCTTATCAGAAAGACCGGTCCTAATCGTTGATTTGGCGGTCTGATATATGTGGTGGGCAGTCACCACAATCTCCCCCCCTAAAGGAAAAAAAAATGGAGAGGAAGTCGGAAGGAAGAAACATATAGTTAATAAAAATTTCACTTTGGAATATCCAAAAATTTGGGTGCTCTCCACCAATCGAAGAGCGGGTGACGACAGGAGGACCAATTACGTATTGATAATAGTGATGGAACAAAATAAAAACCAAATCCAACTGTTGGTCTACTCTTGTACTAGTCACCCTTCAAGTAATGACCGAATAGGCGATCGCACCTACCGTTGATATTTTGTATATATTCTAAAACAACGGGAAAATGTCACACACCCACCCCCCGAACAGGAAAGAGTTCGACACAATCAGAAAGTTGTTATGTGATGTGTAGTGTATGTGAGGGATTAGGATTGAATTCTGGTCATCCTGAAAATAAAATTGCATGTGGATTCCGTGCGGATAGAGTGGTTTACGCGCCTGGTTTTTGGCGACCTTATAGGTTGTCTTTGTTCTGCTTGCAGTCGATGTGCGTATACAGTCCTGTGGGTTTTAGCGATACTTCTAGTGAAGATAGTGTCTTCTTCCAGAGACGAGAGTTTTTTGAGATAATGTGTTTTTGCGCTTACACTGTGGGTACGTCTCTTCTTTAGATGTTGCTGTTCTTGATGCGATGACTTCATTTGCAATTGCAGTGACAACACTGTTTCTTCACATGGTATGTATAGCTTTCAGTTATCCAATGGCCATTGTCAGGGTGGAGAGTTTGGTAAGGATTAATTTATATGGAAAGTGCTCGAAATACACATGCGCGCATTTACAAATATTCACATATTCTTAAATTAGGAATTAATTGGAATATGATAGGATTTTGATGTGTCGTGTGGCGAAGTATTGTAGTATTATTAGTAATGAGGTAGTATATTTTAAATTAGTGTGTGACATTGCCCATGTTCCCACAAAGCTAAGGTGCGTAATATACGGTGAAAAATTTTGGGATGGTTTTCCGGCTGGATCATAACTTGCTTATGCGATATCCAAAAATAGTTCCGTTATATAAAAAAAATAGATCCACTTTACGATTAATGGTCGGGTACACGAATATATAAATAAGCACACAAATAACAAAGGTATCCCTAACAAGGAAAACATACATTAAGGTATAATAGTGAAATGACAAGGAAAGGTATTTTTAAATATTCCTATTTACAATCAACACCTAACTCATATATTCGCTTGCACAAAATTCACGTAGAATGTAGACGGTGTATATATATCTAATAATAATAATAATAACGTCTTTATTTGCAGCGATTTTCAACATTAAATTGTTGTTTTTCAAAATAACTCAAGTCATACATTTTTAATCAAGGCACATACAAATCTATATCATCATCCGAGAAATATAAAATTAAACTAATCTAACCTCTAATACATTAAACAGCTATTTAGAGGTGAAACACTCCTCCTCCAAAGCCAGTCTGAGATTGTCCTTAAACGAGGAATATCCATAAACCTTTAGACTGTGAGGGACACTGTTGTATATCTGGGGGCCAAAGTATCGAAATCCATTCCTCCCCATCTCCAGCCTGACCCTGGGCACCTCCAGCATGGCGTCCTGCCGAGTGTGACAGTCCCTAATCTCAGCCCGGGTCTGTAGCATCCCCCTGAGGTAAGAGGGTTTTCCCGTCAGCAACACCTTGTGAACAAGGCAAGCCATCTGAAGTTTGAAAATGTACTTTATCGGGAGGATCCTTGCTGTACGGCGATACTGGCTAACGTGATCAAATTTTCTCAGGCCGTACACAAATCTTACAGCAGAGTTCTGTAACTTATCAATCAGGACCGCACCCTCAAGGGTCAATCTTCCCCCAAATACAGGAAGAGCATAAACAATAACTGGGAAAACCACAGCTTTGACAATCTTCAGTTTCACTTCCTCCTGGAGTAACCCCTTAAACCTAAACAACACTCTTAACCTATTCATTACACCACGATTGATATTTTGAACATGGTTCAAGAAGGTTAACTGCTTGTCAAAAGTAACGCCAAGGATTTTTACTGTGTCTGAAACCTGCAAAGGAACACCTCCCAAGGAAACTAGCAATAAATAACATTTAATTATTTCGAAAAACATAGATATTGCAACTTAATGTTCGTTTGATCACATTAAATTTGCAAAATTCACACACAATACACATACGAGCAGAGTGTGTTCAAAATGTATATTTAGATACTTCACCAACGATCAACCACAGACCACTGTAGGGAAGCCCTCATAGAAAACTCCCTCAGACTCAGCAGCTGCGCAAGCAGCCGCTAACAGAGGACCCAAAAGTGTAATAATGTGTAAGAAGAATGTTAGAGTGTGAAAGAAGAGGAAAAGAAACATTGAACTATTATCACCTAGGGAGAATTGTGTAGGAATATGGTCGCTTACCACGGACTTAATATTTAGGCATGAAAAACTTCTTTAATTGAGATACATGAGCCTTTCTTATAAACTTCCAATTTGTAGGATTGACGAGTCTAGCTGTGACAGGTGATGTAAAGCATTCCACCACACAAGGTTTGGACCACAGGGGGAGCAGTTTACTGTTGATGTTCTCAGCAGCTTTACTAATTGGATTATTTCGAAACATAACCCAGTCACCCTGTGAGATGTGGGTAGTTGTCCTACCAGCGTTGTATAAGCGTTCCCTAATTGACCTAGCTTTTTTTAAGTTTGAGAGTGCATTGTCCCAGCGCTGTTGCATTGTTTGTAGCGGTTCTTGCGCCAGTAATGAATCGAGATTCCATGCCAATTCGAGTGGATGCTGTATTTCCCGGCCTAGAAATACGCTAGCTGGAGTTGCTTTAGTGCTTTCATGTGATGCTGAGTTAAAAGCTACCTGCAGCCAGTGAATGTTCTCATCCCAAGTCTTGTGGTTATGTCCGTGAAAAATTCGTAGTGCCACCTTAAGATTTTTATTAACCCGCTCAGCATGACTAGGATTCGGGTAGTAAGCAGAAATGTAAATATGTTGGATACCGTAAGTCATACACATGTCTGCCATATGTCTAGATTTAAACTGGGATACTTTATCTGAAACTAAAAATTTTGGGAACCCAAAAAGAGAAAAAAGTTTTTAGACAAAATATCCACTGTAGTTTTTGCTGTGGCATTTCTAGCTGGTAACAGAATAACAAACTTGGAGAACGCATCAACTACCGTCAACAGATATTGGTTGCCTTTGTTTGATCTAGGAAGTTTACCAATGTGATCTATGAATATCTTTTCAAAAGGTCTTGTAACTACTTCCGATGCAAGTTTACCCACTCTAGAGTTTTGAGCCTGCTTGGAACGTTTACAAATTTGACATGATCTTACTCGGTCTGCTATTATTGTCTCAAGTTTTTGGGCCCAAAATATTTTAAGAATACGCTTTTGTGTCTTTTTAATGCCCAAGTGAGCTGCAGTTGGGGACTCATGATAATATTTAATAACCATATCGATGAGTTTGTAAGGTAATACGACTCTAGGTGTATGTCTGTCCGATATTTTGTACATCAACACTCCCTGACTAAGTTGATAGGTAGTGGGCCTATTACTCGGCTTTATAATCTTTAAGAGATCAGGGTCTTCACGTTGATGAGTACCAATATCTTTAAACATTTCTGGGAATCCTGCCAAGAGTGCCACTTGTGGTAAGGTGGATGGCTTTTCCGATGAATTATTTGCGTGCACTTCAGTTGGTTCACTGTTTTTGAACAGGCGCGATAAACAATCAGCAACTACATTATCCGATCCTTTGATATGTTGTACTTGAAATTTAAACAAATTTATAAATGTAATCCAGCGAGAAATTTTTCCAACTTTTTGTGGGTGGTTTAAAAGCCAGGATAATGCCGAGCAATCTGTCTGCAAAAGGAATTCCCTATGTTCAAGATACTGTTGGAATTTGGAAAAGGCAAAGACAACAGCCAGGCATTCAAGTTGAAGAGTGTCATAATTTTGCTCATGCTTGTTTAGTGGTCGCGAAGCAAATGCCACTGGCATCTAGTTGCCATTATATTCTTGGCTGAGTGAAGCACCTAAGGCGGAGGTTGATGCATCGTTTTGTAAAACAAAAGATCGATTAAAATCCGGCATTTTCAAAACTGCATTTGATGTCAAGGCTGTTTTTAAAGTTTCGAATTCGGATTGTTGTTCAAGCCCCCAGGTCAAGCCCCCAGGTAAATTTTACGCCTTTCTTCTTTAGACTATTAAGTGGTTGTGATATTTTTGCAAATGATTTAATGAATTTAGAATAAAAGGCTGTCATACCCAAGAATCTATTTAGCTGTTTCAAGTTTTTAGGAGCGGGGAACTCAACTATTGGCTTGCACCTATCCGTGTGAATCGTCACGGTATGATTGGCAAATGTGTGACCTAAAGAATTGGATGTGATTTGCTGCCAGGGTAATTTTATCTGGATTGATGGTTAATCCTGCCTGCTTTAGCCGATTTATGACTTCTCGGAGATGGCACACGTGCTGATCAAAAGTACCGTTTGTGTATATGCACAAATCATCGTAAAAATTGAACACATATTTGTATTTTATATCTCCAAAAATTTGATCAATTAAACGTGTTAGGACTTGAGAGCCGGTTGCAAGACCGAAAGGCAGAAAATTGTACTCAAATTGCCCGAAAGGTAGAACAAAAGCTGTATATTTCTTTGAGTTCTCTTGCAAAGGGACCTGTAAATATGCCTGATTTAAATCCACCAAACTAAAGAAAGTAGTTTGCCCTAAGTGTTGGAAAGCAGATTCTATAGTTGGCATGGGAGTTGCCTCAAGATCTATTAATGAGTTAAGCTGTCTATAGTTAATTACCATGCGCGTTTTTCCGCCTTTCTTTGGTACTAAAAATGCTGGCGACACATAGGGAGACATTGATGGTCTAATCACTCCGTTGGCCAATAAATGATCAACATGTTCCTTGATTGCCTCCATTTTAGGTGGAGCAAACTGATAGGGACCTATTTCTAACGATTGTATCAGAATTTAATTTGATTTGATATTTGACCAAATTTGTACGGCCTAATTTAGCAGTAATTGTTTCTGGAAATTCATTTACTAGTCTTAACAGTTGGTCCGCTTGATCAGATGAGAGGTTTTCCCCTAACTTAATTGGACATATTGTTGTACTTGGTAATTCAGCTGATTGAGCGAGATACATGACCGAAGGAGTGCCATATGGAAAAGTTAATGTTTTATTTGCCATATTAATGCTCACCCTAGTTTTAGTTAGAAAGTCACAGCCCAGAATAATTGGCATTGGTAATTCTGAGGCGACAAGAAAAGGAAAATCCCAAGACAAGTTTGAAATTTTGAAGTGTAATATGACCTTTAAATTAAATATTATATTTTGTCCAGAGGCTGAAATGGCTGACTCATGTATGGTTGAAACAGATTTTATCACCCTTGGTATATTCTTTAAATTCTGAAAACAGGCATTCGATATAATGGAGAATGAAGAACCCGAATCTACCAAAGAATTAATGATTAACTTGTGAAAAGTCAAAGGAACTGTACAAAACTGAACTCCCGGGAAAGAAGGAGCTTGAGCCGACTTGGTGAAAGGTGTCTTCACTGCTGGCTTGATTTTATCAAAACGGGCGGTTAAAGTTAGAAGAGGGGAGTCTCCGCCCATTAGAACCCTCTTTTGTAGTTTAAAAACCCACGTTGAGATTGATTTCTGGAGAATTGATGATGTAGTTGATTCCTATTGTTTGTATTCATATTTTGAAAAGGAGGTCTATGTTGAGTAAATTGTCCCGATTGACTGCGGCGGTTATGAAAACTATTTTGCTGATCTTGTAAGGGATATCGATTATAAGTTACATTGTCTCTCCCTATTTGTCTATAAGATTGGTTTAGTTGACGTCCACCATGGACCTGTGGTCCAGTTTGTTGATAATACTCCGGTGAATTTAAATCTTGTGTGAACCGGTTTTCCGTATTTTGAATTACTTGTAATCGGGGGGCTAAGCTCAACAATTCAGAAATGGTGGCTGGAGCCGGAAAACCCGCTAATCGAGCTCTGGTTTGAGGGTTAATTCCTGTAATGACAATTTCAAGCATCTCCTGGGGTGAAATAGCCGGTATAAGCAATTCTGCTAACGGTCTGATATCATTGATAAAACTAACCAGTGTTTCATTTGGTTTCTGGGTTCTATATATAAGTTCGACCGTCGCCTGTTGACGAGCTCTAGTAGGCAGAAAAGTATCGAGTACGGTGGTAATTAGAATTTCTGGATTCTGTTTTGATGAAATAGCTTGTAGCCAGATATTTCTTAATTGACCTGTAGTTTTAGGTAAAATTGCTAATATGACGCTGTCTGGATTAGCTAAATTTAGCATCAAAATTTCCCTAAATTTTATAACAAAATCGAGTAGTTTTCTAATAACTATTCCATCAAGCGATGGTAAAGCTGTAATTAAATCAGTTAACACAGGGGGCAACATTGCGCGTGATGTCGAGGGTGACGGTGAAGTCCCCTGCATCTGTGACAAGGCTGACGCAATTTGGTTTCCCACAGCGGTTGCCGTTGTGTGGACTATTTGCATCCAATCGGTTACGGGACTCTGAATGTCTGTGGTTGTATGGCTAGTAGACGACTCTGTTGGATTAAGAACAGTTGCTTGACAGTTGGCTCCACTGATACGCTCTTTTAGTAGAACACGATTGCTCTCTAACTTAGGTGCTGGAGTTATTCCCCAACATAAGCACTGCTCTTTGGCCTGAGATGCATTTAGTAGATTTACCCAAGCCAGTCCTTTAGGGCGTTTTTCCCATTCATACGGTGGATCAGTGACACTAAAGTCTTCTTTGAGGATATCTTCACACTCTAACATCTTATTTATGCTTGACTCAATATAAATAAATTATATCAATTACTAAATTATATCAATACTAATATCACAATACTATTTATTATGTAAAGATGGAGGGGTATTCAGTACCATTGTAACCATAAGGGGGTCTACCAATTAATATTGTTGTATGTTTAATTTTTACTATATATTTGTTATTAATTAATTACTTCAATAATTGAGTGCTTCATTTGATAGTTCAATTTTATTATAGTGGCCAATTATTTTAAGCGTAATATTCAATTGGATAGATATAAATTATTATATTTAGTAATATTATTACTTAAGGTTTATATATGCATCATATTTTATCTTATAGACACCCTTTTATTACTTACTGGCATTGTGAAGGAAACAGGATTTTTCCGGACATTTGCCATCGTTCAGTGAAACAAGAAAACAGTAACACTACGTTTCGAGATCTGCAATCTGATCTCTTCTTCAGGTAAAGAACTAACCTAATACATAATTACAAACTAAGTTAAAATAAACAAATCTTACTAAAGCGTTGTGGCACGCCTCAGTCAGGAATCACAACCTACATGTTGTTGTCAACTTCACTAACACTAAAGACATGCACTTAATACAAAACTATACAAAACACTAATCATTAAAACTAAACTACGGAATACAGGTCACAATGCGTCTTCACTCGTCTACTGACCACCTACGACTGACCAGAGGGACTAGCCAATGGCAATCGTGACGACTGGCTAAAACAAGATGGCGGAAATACAAGGGAAGGGGAACAGGAATGGGCCCTTTCGTTATTATTGGTTCATGCGAGATGAACTTCTTAAAACCATATTGTGACTCCGCATTGGTTTATTACAAATATCCGATCCGTTTGATACTTTTGGTTTTCTCTTTAGTTCATTTTTTAGAATTGGCAACCAAAGCGGCCTAATCTCGACTGATGGTTGACTGATTGGTTGGTCTGCCAATTTAATGTATGTTGCCTCAATTAATTTCCTTTTGAAGAAATGTGGTTCCCGATGTATTATGTGGGCTTCATCCCAATTCATATGATGGTCTTCGGACCAACAATGGTGTGCAATTTTTGACTTTTCTGTGAAACCCTTTCTCGTGTTTTCTTTGTGTTCTTTTATCCTTACGTTTAGTGGTCTTTTTGTCTCGCCTATGTATTCCCTATTGCAGCTACATTTTATACTGTAAACACAGTTTTTTGGAATCCTGTGTGCCATTTTTTGGTTTTGTTTTTACGAGACTTTGTCTAAGAGTGTTGTGTGTTTTAAACGCGGTTCTAATGTTGTACTTTCTACCTACTCTTCTAATTTTCTCCGATAATCCCGGCACATAAGGGATTGACATAAACGCAAATTTATCACAATTCTGTTTTTCTGACTCAGGAATGATTCTTCTGGTTCGTTTGCACTTATTAATTACTAATTGAGGGTATCCATTGCTTCTGAGATCCGATTCAATTTTCTTAAATTCTTCTTTTAGTCCATCTTTATCTGAGCACAAGCTCTTTGCTCTATCAAACAACGAGTAGGCTACTCCTTCTTTGACAGATTTTTGATGGTTGGATTGATAATTTAAATATTTTCCTGTGTGTGTTATCTTTCGAAAAACAGTTGTCTTAAGGACATCCCTATCTCTTAATACACACACATCCAAAAAGGGAAGCTTGTTTTGGACTTCCACTTCCATTGTGAGGCGGATGGTTTGCAGATCTCGAAACGTAGTGTTACTGTTTTCTTGTTTCACTGAACGATGGCAAATGTCCGGAAAAATCCTGTTTCCTTCACAATCCTTCCATCGTCAAAAAATAACCTTTAAACAAAGAAGTTACTGGCATTAAAGTATTTTTTTACAGAAAAAATAATAACAGTATGTATATTAAACCTATGAAACATTTAATTCAGTTTTAAAATAACAAGTCTATATTCTATTTTGGCTGGTTTTAATAACTGGTTTCAAGAGTTTTATTTTTTTTTTTTTAATATATCTTTCAATAACATTGTTAAAAGTAAAAACCCTTCATTGTTAAAATGTACGCTGTCTAGTCTGTCCAAATGTGGGTAAAATTTATGGAATAGCTTTCGATTATAAATGACAGTGGGAGTAGGAACAATAATGTTGTTTACCGTCTTCAATGAAGATAAAAACTATTTGAAGGCATTTAATTTATTAATTGTGTGATTGCACCGTTGAATACGAGGATAAACCGGAAGCTGAGAGATTAGAATGTGTAAATTTGGACATAGCCGTCGAATGCATTTCAATAGAGCTACAAATTGTTGCTTTAAAATGTCAACAGGCGTGGCGTTCAGAATATCATTCGTGCCGATCAGCAGGAATAGAGGGTAATCAGAATTTAAAAAAGGTCGTTGTGATTTGATTTTATCTTTTAAATCACATACTTTAAGTCCTGAAAAACTAAAATTTGTCTCAAGCTTTAATTGTGAACTTTTGAACTTACTTAAATAGAAAAAATAACGTCGGGCTAGTGAGTCACCCATTAATTGAATTACATGAGAATTATTCATTTAATTTATGTAAGAGCGAGGCGTAGGGCTTTCTAAAAATAGGAGGCAAGAAATATATTAAATTGCATGAGTTATACCGAGTCTAAAATATATTAATTTTAGTTAAAGACAAATCTCTATAACGGGTGCGAATAAACCATTGTTTAAATCAAACCATTCATTACCAACAGTATGCATATATATAAGAGATATTCCAAACACGCAAATAAACAGGAAAATCTATAATGTTTAATTTTTAATTTTCATTAATTGTTGTATCATAACTTTACTCGACTTATCGTATAAGTTAATTACTTTATTAACCCAGTGAAAAAATATCCAAAGTTTCAATATCTACAGGATTACAATAAATAAGAATAATAATTATTTATGTATGTACTAATTAACATGTTACAATTTAAATTCAATAATTCAATTGATTTCAATACTTTATTTAACTCTAAAACACAACTTCCACTTTCTCAAGTGTTTCCTGTCCGAGAGTTTCTCACGATAATATGAAAGACCAAAGTTTGAAATGAGCGTAATAAATAAATTAAGTAAACTCAAAGCATGTTGTAAAATCCCAGCAGAAGGCAAACAATAGGGCCTACTTCCGATACTGATAATAAAGCGATAAGATTAGATTTATTTCCAGCAACTATACTACCGCACTATCAGTTAACTTACCTTTTCAAATCTTGGTGAAGAGGATATAAATAATGTAAGCTTTATTGCTATTATAGAGAGACGTAATATATAATTTGTACTTACTAATATTGTAGCATGTTGTAGCTCTGAAAATAACATACTAAATTGCAGACATTTATGAAACATTGGGATAACAGACAAAAATATATGGTATTTAACAGTATAATACAACTTTACCCAACTTTAACTGAGTACACCCTTATCCTGGAACCAAAATATAATATGAACTCATTTTGCTAGTGGTTTTAAAATTATATCGATTGAATAAAAGTTATAATTTTGATCAATATTAATCTAAAATAAAGTTTTATTGGCCTAATAGATATGATTAAATATATTTCAATGAGAGCTATAATTTTGAATGTTTTCAATCAACAGAATAGTATGAAAATATAATATTGTGGCTTGATATTGCCGTTAAAACATACCTCCCAATTTATTTGTGAAATTACTCCTGTAAATTTAAAATGGTATTTACTGTTATAATCATTAAAGATCGATTTTGTAAACACGGAAACTCTAAAATAATTTAGTATGGTTTGAATAAAAGAGACCTTATTGACTGCCAATGTAATAAACGTATCATCAATGTATAAATTAATAAATAGTAATAAATGTATCATTAATTAATCAGTAAAACTACAAAACCAGCCATCTAGTATCTAATATCTATTATAATAAGATGATGATTACTGTTGTAATAAGATTAAATTATATAAAATTTAGTGTTTTCCAAAGCTTGCCTGAATAAAACACACCGTGCAGTGGATATGGGAAAGAAATAAATTTGCGAAAGTGAGCATTTACTGGTTTGAAAGTATCCTGACATTTACTTATTTTTTGTACATTTTATGTAATTTTATGCATTTTTTGGTATTTTTATAGTTTTTTTTTTGGATACTTGAAATAAATTTAGCTCAATCCAGTTGTATTCGTTTATATAGCTCTATGCAAACTTTCACAACAATCGCAACTCTGTATTCTTATAGACTAGCAGTATTGTCTGTATATGTACTTATCCAAGCATAGCTGTTGGAATTGAAATTTTGATTTAATTTGAAAATATGCCATTTGAACAATTGTTTTACATTAATTACATATCTGACTATTAGAAGTATTACCAAATATAACTGAAATTAAGTGTTGATGTTTAATATTTCATATGTTTGCAAAATAAAAGTTTCTTAGTACAAATTTAAACAAAATAATTTTGTAATGTAATTACTTTTGTTATAATGCCAATTCCCCATTTTTATTAGTTATATACTCGTATATATGTCTATTAAAATATGGCCGAAAACTTTCCAAAATAAATCATTCATAATTAATATGTTTGTAATGGAAAAATGAAAGGTTTTTTAATATTAATTGAAATAAAATAATTTTGAAATGTAAGCCAATTCTCAACTGTCGGCGTGGTGTCGGCTGTGTTGGAAACTAATTATATCGATTTTTGTATTATAATCAAAGTGAAGAAATACATAAAAATCATAAGTATGGTTAAATAATTTAATTGCTGGCAGGAGATAATTGTTAGTGATTATAACACAATTTACACAACCATGAAAATCTGTGGATAATGCTAAAGAATTGGGTATTAAAACATGCAACACTAACCACACAGCAATTTAAAAGGCAAACTAATTAATGTTTCGCGATAATAATAATCTGTTGATAATAAAATATTCTTTAAAATAAACAGATTGATATTATCTTGTTTAGTAATAAGTGTAGAACATATTCAATTTAGAAAAGTTATGTAATGTCGAATGATTTGTTTTAGGTTCTATTAAAAAACTTTTATATAAGATTTGGAAATGAAGTATTAAGAATTTAGTTAACCAAAGATTTTGAAAACAGATGTAAAATAATTTGATTCAATAAAATTTATAGTTTTCGCCAGCTACCAATTGTAACGAGTTGTATGGGTTTTTGGAAGCAACGTGTCACCGTGCAGGACTAGCCTTGTAGCCGCCTGCACGAGGAAGCCCGTGGAGCGACCATAATCCTAATTACACAATATCCTCCTGCCAGCTTTGATAAGTATTTAAAGCTATAATTTAAGGACGAATCAGTAAAAGTAAATCGTAAAACAATTTATTAACTGCCAAAGATAATTTACACATATCAACACCAACCCCATGCCGACCTCCCATCACGACAAAACCCGCCCCAACATACTAACAATTTAGAATTTACAATCACCCCCTATAATTTTCCGGCACCTAACCCCCCCCCCTTGATTATTAAATCAATCCATAGTGTAACACACAATACCACAAACAAATAATTTAACTAAGATATGCGACAGGTAAGTAAAATCTCCGTCACCGCCACTCGCCGATCAGACGTCTTCGCTCTTCCGTCACTCAATCTAGACTCTCTTATCAGACCACCGGTCCTCCATCAGCACGCGGCTTATCAGAAAGACCGGTCCTAATCGTTGATTTGGCGGTCTGATATATGTGGTGGGCAGTCACCACAAGGTTTAGAAACACACACCCAAACATCAACAACACTAAAATAAATGACACATTCCGAATGGTTCACTCATTTATAATAAACTTGACACAACATTTAAAACAGGGACAAAAATATGAAAGGCATATAGTAGATGAAGCCCTAATGCTGCATGCAGGTGAAATAATATATGCGGCTGTGCTTGCAGGAGCAAAAGAAACTGTGCTCGTTGGGGACTTAAATCAAATCCTGTACATCAATAGAACAGAATCCCTCGAAGTCAAGTTCCATAACATCGCTGAAATAGCAACAATATCTGACACACTGAGTACAACCCATAGATGCACATTAAGCACGGCAGCGGTACTTTCAAAATTTTATCCTCAGGAAATTAACACAACAAACAAAGCTTCAAATGAACTAACGCTGCAGTCTTTTGATGGAACACAAAGTCTTGAAAAAAACCCAGCAAACCCTCCACATACCTACCTACCTTGTCTTCAAACAATCAGAAAAACACTACCTCATCAGTCTAGACTACAAAAACACTTCCACCATTCATGAATTTCAAGGAAGACAAGCAGAAAACGTAATCGTGATTCGTACCTCAAACAAACAGGAAGACATCTACAACTCACAAGCGCACTGCATTGTTGCTATTTAAAGACACACTAAATCTTTTCTTTACATCACTGCGTGTCAAAATGACACAATAAGCAAGTGGATCAAGCAAGCCAAAACCCTGAGTAAAGAAGAGCTCCTCAAATACACAAAGAACTCATGCACTGAAAATCCACACCAACAAACAACCTCAGCTGCAACCACGGACAAAGACAAAATACAAACAAACCTACATCCTGAGCCGCAAATACTGGAACACCATTTTTTAGTTCAAAGTCCTGCTCCCAAAGAGAGACGCAAGCCGAAAATAAAACACAAAACCCGGACCCTCTGGAACTCGGCCCTCAGGAAAATCAAACACATAGCAACCATAACATCATAAAAATAATATATCAAAATATAAACTGACTAGCTAATAAACTAGATAGATTCGCCCATCTCTTAAACAGCGAAAAACCAGACCTGTTAATAGAAACTGAACACGGACTATCACAAGAAAACCTTGCCACAACCTGCCTTGAAGGCTACTCACTTGCTGGAGGTTTCGCAAGGAAAGATCACATCAAAGGAGGAGTAGCTGGATACGTGAAAAAAAGGACAGGAGAAGGAAATAACGCTCATTGAAACAAGCGGAACTGAATCAGAAATTGTATGTGAAACTGCCCTCTTTGAAATAAAGAAAAAAAAGATAAATATACAAGTACTGGGCGTCTACAGACCTCCAAGGGCAAAACTAGACAGTTCAATTGAAGTCCTAACCGAACAACTAAATAGAATCATGAGCTCAAGCAAACAAACAATACTCATGGGAGATATTAATGTGGACAATCTCACGGAAAATAATGACAACACAAAACTTCAAGAACTTCTTGCTACATATGGCATTGTGAGAATGAATCTCCCTCCTACGCGAATCATCACAAGTGAAACTGAAAAAATCAATAGACTGGATCTGCACTAACATAGACCCTGAGAGCATAAAAACATCCATCATCCTGACAGGCTTTATCTGACCATACAGCACAAATATTTTACCTTAAAACATCAAAAATAATTTAAAAAACCGTTAAGGAAAGAAAAAGACTATTTACCAATAGAGAACTAACACGGTTCAAGGAAAAACTACAAACACAAACCTGGGATCAGATCTTAATGGAAGAAGATGTCAACCATGCCTATAACTCCTTTCACAGTGCACTACAACTTATACTAAATTGAAACCTGCCCTCTGAAACTAGTCAAAGGAAGAAAAAATAAAAAAGACAGGTCTGGGATGACGAATGCAACCAACTGAAAAATGTGTACATCAGTGCTTTAGAAATAGAACAGCGTACAGGCCTAGCAAAACATAAAGCACAAACAGTGGAGAGGAAAAGAGAATATGACTTGAGACTGAAACACCTAAGGCGAGAACCAACTGCAGCACACATTAACCAAGCAGAAAATAGATCAAAAGCGCTGTAGCAGGCAATAAATAATGAAAGAAAAGCAAATACTAACACAAATGATCAGCTAAGTCTTCAGCTAAATGGAAAAACAACAAAGGACCCACACGAAATAGCAAACTCCCTTAATGTATATTTTGCAACAATATCAGAAAACACACTCCAAACAAACAGTAGTAACACTAATTCTGCAAACCCTGACCCAGCTCCAGTCACAAATGAGAAATTACAGTTCTACTTAACAACAAGCGAAGAAGTAAAAAAAGCTATAGACTCTTTAAAGCCAAAAACATCTTCTGGCATTGATGAAATATCCGCAAAACTAGTTAAAAGCAGCGACGTAACTAGGTTATTCAGCACCCGGGCAAACACCTATTTTTGGCGCCCCTCCCCCCCACCAATTGAACTGAAACTAATTCCTTATAACTCCTCTTAAAAAGTGTGGTGTGTTCCATCGGTACCGGGTACGCTACATTAATACTATCTTGAATCTTGATCTTAAAATACTCAACCTCAAGTTCAAAGTATATAGGCCTAAATATATTTGGTAAATAATAGAATACGTATTTTCAAAAACAAATAGTTTTATTTCAAAACAACACCATTTATACTAAAACACTTATGATAGTAAATTATGTATTAAAATATTGATTTAAACATTTAATTGTTCTTAGAATTTAACTTTTCGGGCTTTTCTTGCAGCAAATGTACTGACATCTCACTGGAAGCATAGTTTTGAGGCTACCTGGTGCTCAATGGAAATAATCCCTAGGTTTGTCAGCCTCTGTTGCCCTGTCAAATTCCGTAAATAATTTTTTTATTATTTTAAGTTTACTAAAACTTCTTTCATTCGAAGCCACTGAAAACCGGAATTGTCAAGAAGATCCGTAAGGCAGTCATTATGTTTGGATATACATCCTCCATTTTGTTCACTACACAAAAATTTCAGAAGATCAATCGAATTGGCTGTTTGGATATTTGGTACTAAATCCAAACCATGGTATTTGAAACTTTCCACTTCAGTTGCCAATTCGTCTTTGTCCAAGTCTTCTTTATATTTGGAGGCTAATTCAATTGCTTTAGCCTTTTAGGTCATCCCCACTCATTGTTCCAAAGCTAGCTCCGTTGAGAAAACCAAACAAATGATTTATGTTTTGAATAGAGTTGAATCTTTCTCTGAGTTCACAAAGAATGCGATCGACGATTTCTAATAGCTGCTGTTGAAATTTCTTCTCTTCTGAGAATTCAGGTGCTTCATCTTCGGCATTCTCATCAAACATGCGCTTGTTTTCTTCTTCTTTCGAACTACTTTGAAATGAGGATCAAGGCCAAGATTTGTTGCCATTTCTTTGGCTTCTTTCATTGCAGCGTTTTGAATAGTTTTGCCCTTTCCGAGTCTAGTTCAGAGATCAATCGACTGATGTGTTTGGCCCGATCTATGTATGGTGATATTCTCCACTTGTAGGAGCTTGTTCACAATGTCAATGCGGGTCAATTGCTTGTACCAAAAACAGGAGAGAACTATAAACTCAAACTGCTTGACATTTTTCAAAGATTAGCTGCTTCAGTTTTTGTTTCATCTGAGGTTAGTTAGGCTGGTTCTGAGGTCATTTAAAGCATTTATAATTTTACCTAGATGCTTGTATATAACTTGTACAGCTTCCCTCTTAGTCGACCATCTGGTGTTACTTTGTAGTTTTAGAGATAGAGGGACATGTTTTAATAAAACCTCCCATCTATTGGTCGAGGAAGCAAAAAAAATTGTACAAGCAGTTAAGAGTTCCAAAGTATGACTGTACCTCCCCTGACATACTAGCAGCATTTGCACCTACTAAATTTAAGGAATGAGCCGCGCAAGGCACAAAAATAAGCCAGGTTGTTTTCGGCAAGAATCCTAGATTGGACGCCTTTGTATTTGCCAGCCATATTCGAACCATTGTCCATAGCACTGGCCCCGGCAGTTCTTCAAATCTAAGCCATCTTTTTTGATTTTTCTCTGAAATTTCTTGCGAAAGACCCAATCCAGTTTTTTCACCAACTTTTACAAAATCAATAAAACTCTCCACTACCTCCGGACCCTGTTCGGTGATTTTCACATAACGAAGGACTTGAGGACATTTGCTCCAAATGACTTACGTCGGGAGTACAGTCAAACATAATTGAAAAGTATTTTTGAAGCCTTGATGTCACCAAATATATGTTTTCCTTTCTGACTTTTCCTGCAATAATGTCTAAAAATTCATTCTGGATGAGCGGCGAAAAAGTAAACTGACTTGGCCTTTTTTATGGCGAAGAATGTGCTCTTTTCAGAGGTGCATGGTAATGAGATACTAGTTCAATAGTGTTCAAAAACCTACCGCATCTAGGGTCACTGAAATCCAGGTTTTCATTGGAGCCTCGTAATGGGCTGCCATCTTTTGCTAGGTGTAAGATTACATCAATGATAGCATACAAAACACCCTTCCAGTGTGCCTCTTCAAGTGCAATCATGTCTTGTAGTTCTTTGTCAATGCCAGTAATAGAACGTTTACTTAAACTAGATTCTAAATTTTTCCAAGCACAAAGCACTGTTTGTGATTTAAGGAGTTCTCATGCTCAGGAATCCGTTCACTCAATTTCTTCCACTGAGTGAACCCTTCATCTTTGGCTAAAGCAGAAATCTTATGTGGATGTTGATGTTCAGTGTGCGAAAAAAAGTTTTTGCATGGGATACAATACAAGGAATTGTTTGATTTTGCTATAGACTAGCCATGTTCGATGTACTTTTAAGCCATTAGGCATAATTTTTGTAAACCACTCTTTAGTCAACTGTCTCCCATCTCTTAAAGTATTGTTAAGTTCAGGTTCTATTTTCCCTTCATTTCAATAATCTCGATACGAGAAAACATCTGTCTGCATCCGAAATGGTATTAGGCCCAACTTCCCCGGATCTTTTAGATCAATAGATTTAGTAGACTCACCATGGGTTGGATCAGTTGTCAAACTCGTAGACGTACCATTATTATACTTTTTGCTGCTGCGGTTGAAACATCTCGATCTCTTCACCCTCGACGTCATCCTGGGTGACCGTTGGTACAACTGGAAGTTCTTCCAGCTGAAGATTTTCCGTACCAAGATTAGCATTAGTATTGAAAACAAAACGTCTTGGACTGCATCAGCTGATGACCCTCCATCTTCAAAAGTCGTACTTGTACTACAGCTGATTTCATCTGAAAAAATAAAAAAATTCGAGTTACCTTCATTCGATAAAATAATATTATTGGTATATTTGTCAAATTGTGGTAGAACTTAGCTGTTTAAATTGTGCCGTATTATCTAAAAGCATAGTTTAACGCTAAATTAAACAATACTGCCGACAAAGCATCTCCTACTATACTATTTTTTTTAAAATAAATTATGACGTTCTTAGTTCTTGGTTGTAAAGCGAAATGTCGTCTTCAAGTGTGACGATGACTAGATTTGCTGCTTGTTAGCGTTTCTAAGAAATAGCCTTAAGAAGAAGAAAGCTTAAACCCTGTGTTCAATTATATATTTTTTTAAACACAGATTCATATCAATAGTACGGCTGCTACAGTTACAGAAAAGTTAATTATGATATATTTTTAAGGTTTCAATAAGTTAATCATTAATTCTGTATTAGTTAATAAATACAAAGTAACAAAGTACTGTATCTATCTTACCTACCTTTACTGTTTGTTTCATTTCAGCCATGATGATAGAAGAGACTGGAGGATTGATGTGCTTCTTTTTTCTCTCTTTAGCTCTTTTGCGATTTTCCGCACCAGACAGTTTTTTCGACATGGACTAATATTCACAAACACGAAAATAATATTGCTAGTAACACTCAAAGAAACAGCTCCGCAACCACTTTACGTGAACCGAACCACTGATGATGTATATAATGAAGTAGAAGTATGAACTATTGTCAACAATAGTAGTGCACAACTGCACAACATACGCAGTTAGTCCTGTTAGTCAAGGTCAGGCCAGCGAGCATCGATGTGTTGTGTTTGTGGCAATGTGGCATGTGTGGTGCGGTGAGAGGGGATGGGGGGAGCTGCGGGTGGGAGCCGGGAGGGGAAGGAAGTGTCTGACGCCGCGCCCGTCCTAGTGAGTCATTCCACAGATAACACAGTGTGCCCATACTCGTTCTGTACAAGTTCATGCAGACCGTAAACATGATTCGTAAATAGTCAGATAGTCATTCATCATTTCACTTTGGCATTTTCTTAGACTTAAATCAAATAAAAAATAATAAATATAATGATTTTCTTTTGCAACACACCTCGCATTAAAAAATATTTTCAAACAATTTTTATTAGAAAAATCTGTGGCCGTGTTGGCGCCCCCCCCCAACAACTTGCGCCCGGGGCACATGCCCCCGCGTGCCCCCCCCTAGTTACGTCGCTGGTTAAAAGATGTAAAGAAGAACTGATAATACCACTAACTAATATAATAAATAAATCCCTACAGCAAGGTATCTTCCCAACTGTTCTGAAGACCGCCAAAATATAAAAAAGGACCACGAAGTGAACCTGGCAGCTACAGGCCAATATCACTCATCCCGACATTCTCCAAAATAATTGAGAAAATTGTCCTTGCCAGACTTCTAAACCATCTCGAACAGCATAATCAACTTACAAGCAAACAGCATGGATTCCTTAGGGGTAGGTCAACAACAACAGCCCTGGTACAGCTGACAGAACACATCATAGACCAACTAGAGGAAGGATGTTCAGTAACTAGCCTGTTCCTTGACTTTAGTAAAGCTTTCGACTGCCTCAATGACGATCAGCTACTACAAAAACTAAGAGCCCTAGGCGTAGGAGGTAAAGAAGCAGATTGGTTTAAATGCTACCTCAAGGGAAGAAAACAACTGGTAGAAATAAATCACACCCAAAATTATACAAACTAAAATTCAATCAGCAACAACTGAAGTGAGAAGAGGGGTGCCTCAAGGATCCGTGCTCGGGCCGGTGCTCTTCCTCCTCCTCACGAATGATATGCCAAACTGCCTGGATGATGTCTGTTCTACTATAATGTATGCAGATGACACTGTGCTTACCATCTCTAATAAACATTAAAGACATTTATTTATCCTTCGGCAAGTCACATAACAAGCAATAGACATCGTCAATATTAGAAACTATTAGTTGACTAATTTGTCACAAGAGTGTTTTAAAAACTTAATTCTATTAAGCAATAGTACTCACTAGCCTATACAAAATCTAGACTAAGTGTTAAAATTAAATTTAAAATGTGTGTATAAAGTCAATGAAATGCTCACAATAAACACGACTGCATACTTCAACCAAACTAAACAATATTGCACAAATAATGACCTAGTATTAAATGAAAATAAAACCGTACAAATAGTTTTCAACACAAAAAAACAAAATTACAAACTTAGCACCTCTCTTGGACCTGGAAGTAAGCAATGTGACCAAATATCTATGCATCACAATTGACTCGAAATTGTCATGGAAGCCACACATAGACTAACTAAGTAAGAAACTCTCCTCAAGTATCTATGTAATTGGCAGAATTAAACAAGTATGTAGCATGGAGGTAGCCAAAGTTGCCTACTTTGCTCTTTTCGAAACGCACCTAAGATACGGAATAGTATCTTGAGTAGGAACATCAGCGTCCAACATGGGAAAGAATCTTATTCTACAAATGAGAGCAATTAGATGCCTAGCAGGACTACTTCACCAAGAAAGTTGCCGGGAATCTTTTAAACAACTAAAAATTCTCACAACAATCTCACTCTACATCCGGGAAACTATTCTGCATGCAGTCACTTCACAGCAGTTAAGACATCAGGAACTACATCCATATAACACAAGAAATGCCACAAACTTCGCCCTGCCCTTACACCGCTTAAGCCACTCTGAGAAGAAACCCTCATACCAAGGAGCGCTGTTTTTCAACCACCTGCCCGATCATCTAAGAAATCAGCCACTTCAGTGTTTCGCGAACCAACTAACAAAATGGCTGCAAGAAAGGCCCTACTATTCAGAGTCCGAATTCTTGAGCACCTGACACAATGCAGCGCAAGACAAGAGCTTCCTCTGGACATAAAAAAAAACAACTTTGTATTATATAACTATGACACAAAAACTTTTTACATTGTATACATTTTACTAACCACAACTTTTGTCTTATTACGCATGTACTATTCTCTATGAATATGTAAATAAAGAAAATTGTCTATTGTCTATTGTCTATAGGAAGTAAACCAATTTAGTTTTTTTTTTACTATTCCTAAATTTTTGAATTTGTTTAACAACATTGCATGGGATACACTGTTAAAGGCACAAGATAAATCAAGGAAAATACCTATAACTTTTTTTCTGGTATCAACTGAATTTATAATATCTTCAATGCTATACTTGCTGTAACAGTTGGTTTGACTGGTAAAAACCCATGCTGTTCTTCATCTAATAATTTATTTGATTCTAAAAATTTAAGTAATTGATTATAAACAATACGTTCAAAGATTTTTGAGAAGCAGGGTAGAATCGACACTGGTCCATGACAAGAATCGTTTTTCGTATCATCTTTGTTAAAGATTGGGATGACTTACGATATTTTTAGTTTTGAGCGAAAATGTCCTGAAATAAGAGAAGAATTAATAAAATGTGTTAAAGGTTTCTTGATAAATTTTACTGAACCTTTATTTGAGGATCCTAAGATTTTGTTACTCATAAATCTTTTGTGTTGGTGATGTTTTGATTAAGTGATCTCTTTTTTATCAATGGTTGGTTTAAAACTTATGTTTTTTTGAGGATCTAAACATCTTTTCTAGTTCCGCCAATTCAGTTTTTTTATCCTCGGATCATTTGTTAACCAATTTTGAATGGTTTTTCTGTAACTATTACTTTTGGGAACTGACATCAAAACAATAGAAAAATGTGTTATGAAATATGTCATACTTGTTTTCTACAGGGGCCTGATAAACTTCCAACCTCTTTTCAGCTTTGAGATATTACAAAAATAATTCATAATTACATTTATCAAACTTTCTATATGCTTTTTAGTGTTATTTTTATGACTAATGTGAATGTCCATTATCCTAAGATATTGAGCATCGTGATCCGCAATTTTGGTCACTGAACCACCTGCTAATAACTTATTACTTTTAATATTTATAATAAAATTATCTATGGCTGACTTTGAATTGTGAATTACTCTAGTTGGAAAATCTGTTTTATAATCCATATTGTACATTTTTAGAATATTGCAAAAATTATTCACATTCAAATGACTTTATTTGTATGGGCGAATTTAGGGCCATAATGCCCTGTCTTACAATTAACCCTAAAACTTATGGTATATATTATCTTTTTTTAACTCATTTATGTTTAGATTCCGGTAATTAACACATTCATGTATTTATTGCAAAGAGAATCGATGAGGGTTTCCAATTTGTTTAGAAAAGAGTTTACATAACAATAGTCAGGGGACTAATATATACAAGCCAAAACAAAAAAATAATTCCGAATTTTAAATTCTGATACACAACATTCAAATTCTTTTTCTATTACTATTTCCTGCACCTGAGGGATCAAAACAATTTTGCTAGTAATATTTACTAAATAAGATGATTGTAGCAACAAATAAAAACATATATGAGGTAGATTCAGAGTACCACTTTTTAATGGGGAATAAGAAGAAGTATTGGAATAATCTGAATCTTGTACAAAATACAAAATCCTAGTGATGGGTGTTTATTGTGATATCCTATACAGTTAGCAATATTGAAGTTTCAAAGATTCTCTTATCAGTCAATTTTAGAATCAGAATCAGAATTATATTTTTTGGTATTTGGCCATTTGTAAGAAAATCTGAATAAAAAAATGTGTAGATTCGGTTTATCTATAGTTACAGGAAAAAATATTCACATTCAAAATAAAAATCTAGTCAACATTTGCTAAACCAAAATTATAAATAACAGTTCTTAATTAGTGATATAAATTAATTGTTTAATCATAAAGAGATATCAAATTTACATAATATATGTAAGAAATAAATAAATAATTTACTTGCACAATATTGTGTTGCCAATGACCGAATGGTCCAAGATGTCAGACTAGAGAGCATAGGTCTATATACTGTCTGTGACCGTACTGTATTGACTCTTCCCATTATTCTGTTTGATAAGATCCTCACACAGGCCAGTGGCCCATGAGGACAGGCAGAATAAGGTTTAAATAGAAATTTGGTGGGCGAAGATATCTATTTGAGTGTAACTCAATCCTTGTAATCATTATATTGTGGCTCTGTAAGTCGTAATGCAAGGAAAAGTCATAAGTTAAAAATATATTGCAACGAGTATAGTTTTTAATAAAAGCTGTTCTCGATATTAGAGGCTTAATACATTACAAAAAACTTCTAATATTATTTTGTTTAACTATTTTATAATCCATCCCATGTATTGACTGATCCGTCGGTGATGAGTTTGCCTTGTCATAGGTGCTACATATCACGCAGCAAGATGACCAGAATACGTATAACACGCAGATGCTGACAGACGCTAATATGTTACGACTGATCGCCTTCTGTAGTTTGATACTGGGTCTACTGGAGCAGGGACTGAGTAGCCACGGAGCAGTCCGCTACCGTCAGTACTGTAAGCGTTTAGGCCGGCTGGTCAGACACACTATGCAGTATACTACAGATCAGTTCCAGCTCTTCAGGTATCCAATTTTTTTTATGACAGAAAAAAATTGTGTGTATTTGATTTTTAGCACATTATTAAGTTGAGCATTTTTAGTGTATTAACCGTCAAAAAATGTCAGTGGAACGCGTATTTCGAAGATATAGTATATATATATATATACAGGGTGTATATTATGTCTGGAAACACCCAAATATATCCTTTAATAATTTAAATATAAATTTGAAACCTCTTACAATCGTGATAGAGATTGGGCATCTACTTTTTGGAACAATGTTTTGTTATGTCACACCAACGGGGGACGTCCTGCCGAGGGTATCGTGAATATTCTTAATGGAAACCTATACCTTGTGATACATAATTTTAAAGGTAATAGCTTACTGAATTGAATGCCACAAACCGCATCTCAAGGGAATTATTCTATCAGAAAATAGAGCATTTTTAGTATTGAAAATTTACTGATGTTCAACAATGTAATTTTAACATGGTTCTGTAGACCAGATGATTAATAACACAATAATGTTTCTCATAGGCTAGTGACCTTTGTCTCTTTAAACCTTCCTGCTGACTGGAAAACACCAAGTACAGATTCATAAGTAATCAGAGAAAGTGACTCATAAGTTTTATTCATTGTAATAAAAACTGGTAAATTTGTACTAATGAAACCAGCTTAAAAATAAATTGTTTATTTTATTTTAATTGAACATTTAAAAAAAATGCTAAAAAATTAGTGTAACACATTTTGTGGCAAGAACCATGTTAAAATTACATTGTTGAACATCAGTAAATTTTCAATACTAAAAATGCTCTATTTTCTGATAGAATAATTCCCTTGAGATGCGGTTTGTGGCATTCAATTCAGTAATCTATTACCTTTAACCCTCCAGGTGCTGACATCGCGTAGCGCGATGTTAGCGTACCTGTTTCCAGTGCTGACCTCGCGGAGCGCGATGTCAGAAACGCGATCTCTTTAAACCACGCTAGTGGCTATATATTACGGAATATCACGAACTATTTTATATAGTATTAAACTAGAAGAAATGCGGAACTCGTTATACTCTATGGAGCACGTCTTTGCTCAAAGACCGGCGCTATACGACAGCTGTTTCTAAGCGTATGTTTATTTCCAAGTCATACGGTTTCGGTCGTTCTGTTTATTGCTGTTCCGTCGTTGTTTGCATCATACCTTTGGTGTTGTAGTTGACTATTACTGTTTTATATTGTGTTTTATTGTAAAAATGAGTGAATTAAGTAGGTCTAGTGCAATAAGGAATGTGAAAGGTGTTACAATGTAGTACACAATGTTTCAAATATCACTGATTTTTTACGTGTTACAATTTATCGTTTTTTTTGCTCTGAGTGAATTCTGTCAATATGTAAACCCATAAGATGTATATACTTTTGGGTTCATTATTAAATTACCTACAACTTGTATATCTTGGATTTTTATTTTCATAACTTTGGTGAAATGATATCTAAGCTCAAAGTGAAAAAATAAAAACTTTTTTTTTTTTTTGTCAAGATTTACATTCAGCAATATTTTACCATGTAAAGGTAAGTCATATAAGTATTATTATCATATTCTGTGATCTTTCCTGAAAATAATGATATATAATATGTAGTATATTACATTAAGGTAACAGTATATAAAAAAAAACTTTCTAAACGCTTGCAAACATACTGAAAAATGCCCAGCACTTAAGGCAGTTCTAACCAGCACTTGGAGGTTAAAATTATGTATCACAAGGTATAGGCTTCCATTAAGAATATTCACGATACCCTCGGCAGGACGTCCCCCGTTGGTGTGACATAACAAAACATTGTTCCAAAAAGTAGATGCCCAATCTCTATCACGATTGTAAGAGGTTTCAAATTTATATTTAAATTATTAAAGGATATATTTGGGTGTTTCCAGACATAATATACACCCTGTATATATATATATATATATATATATATATATGGAGTGTGTTCAGAAAGTAAGTACGTTTTTTAAAAAAAACAAGTAAAACAATTTTTTAGATACAATTTTATTTCTACATGAAAGCCCAAACATTAAACTATTTTTCAAAATATTTTCCACCGATGTTCAAATACTTGTCGTAGTGGGTGATCAATTTGTCTATACCCTCTTCGTAGAAGGTTCCCTCCAACAAATGTAGCCACGACTCCACAGAAGTTTCTACTTCTTCTGTTTCAAACCCTTGGCTGCCTAGCTCGCGCTTCATGTGCAGAAAAAATTAGTAGTCAGATGGTGCCAAGTCTGGGCTGTAGGGCAGGTGATCGAACTGCTCCCAACGATATAGTTGAACCAATATGGGGCCGAGTATTGTCATGGAGCAACACGATTCCGTTACTGAGCATTCCTCTCCGTTTGTTTTGAATTGCTTTCCTTAGTTTTCCTAAGATTTCATAATACCTTGGTGCATTAATGGTTTCACCTCTTGGGAGAAAATCAATCAGCAAAATTTCTTTCCAATCCCAAAAGACAGAGCACGTGATTTTTTGTGCAGACCTTGAATTTTTGTCTCTTTGGGGATTGCGTGTGTTGCCACTCCACTGACTGCTGTTTAGATTCCAGTGTGATGACGGACCCAAGTTTAATCACCTATCACAGTTTTGTTTAAAAAATCCTCAACATAATCTAAGTACTGTGAAAGAAAAGTCAAAGCACTTCCGAGTGTTAGGGTTTTGTGCACGCTAGTGAGCATTTTTGGAACCAATCGGGAGCACAGCTTGTGATAACCCAAGTGGTTCGTAACAATTTCGTACTAAAGAATGTGTGAAATTTGTAGTGTTATGTGAAACTTCCTAAAACCATGTTGGATGCTGTCAAATAAATCATGTGTTCATCAATATTCAACCAATCAATTCGCCATTGCTCGCTCAAGTATTTTAGATATTACAGGCAGCAAGGCCAATGGCCGATAATTAGCTGCATCCAATTGGTCACCCTTTTTGAAAAGAGGTTTTATTTTTGTTTAAGTTTCTCTGGAAAATGTCTAGATAAAAACGATGAATTTACAATATGCAATAGTGGATCAGCAAGAAACTCCACATCATCCACTGGTACCGGAATACCTCCGTATCCACTACTGTAACTATTTTTTAGGTTGCCTATGATTTTCATAATTTTTTTGTATCAACTAGTTTACATTGAAAATTAATGTCTGAGATTTTATGTAAAACATCATCAACAGGTGGGTTCTGAACAAATTGCATTGTTGGGTTAATGCACAGGTTCTGTTTGAGAGTTTCATCAGCAATAGTTGAGAAATAGTTGTTAAAATTGTTGGCTATATCTATAGGGTTGTCAATTTTGTCTCTGTTTTTAACTATGAAGTCAAATCCAGAAATTGTGTCCTTGTGCTGATGATTTCTCTCGCTGTTTATGATCTCCCAAACAGCCTTATTTTTGTTAGCAGCATTGTCAATATGAGCAGCACTAGCCTCTTGTCTTAAGGTCCTTAGTTTTAAGTCGTAAGCCTTCTTTAGCTGCGTAGAAGTTTATTTATCCTCTTGGCTGCCAGAAAGACAATATCTCTCATTTGCTTTAAGAAAATCTTTCTTTAAGCGGAGAGCTTCTTCGTCATAGCATGGTCGAGCTTTTGGTTTTGCCACAACTCTGAATTTCTTGATTGGACAAGTAAG
Source organism: Homalodisca vitripennis (assembly GCF_021130785.1). Lineage (NCBI taxonomy): Eukaryota > Metazoa > Arthropoda > Insecta > Hemiptera > Cicadellidae > Homalodisca > Homalodisca vitripennis. The sequence goes on from NC_060215.1 coordinate 147,160,668, forward strand.
ATCTAAAAAGTATGTTATTGTCTTCAAATATTGTCTGTAGGCCTCTTCCACACTATCTTGTTGAAGTACATTAGTCCAAGATTCCTCAGCCAAATATCGTTTGAGATTTGTTAAGTTCTCTGGACTTACATGTCGATGAGAGGAGGTAGTAGTTTTTTTGATTCAACAGACAGAGGCAGATAACAAAGTTGTCCGAAATAGTCACTTATACCAGTATGGAGAATTTTCACTTGAGATTCATCAATTTCAGCATTTGTGCAGATAGCATCTATGGAGGACTGATGACCTTGAAATACTCTGGTCGCCGAAAGTTGGAGTCGTGTCATGTTATGGGACAAAAGAAATTCATCAAACATAATAGTTTCCCTAGTAGGTCTTAAAATGTCAATATTTATATCCCCAATCAAAATAATTCTGCTGTGAGTCGGAATGTTATCCAGAACTTTATGAAGGACCTCGATAGCTTCTGCTGTGATGTCAATCAGATTATTAGGAGGCCGATATACACCTATCATATAAAGTTGTTCTTTTCCAGAAAGTTTGACAGAGGCAACTGTTACTTCACAGACTAGGGGTATACTGAGATGTTCCATTTCCAAACTTATAGTTTCATTCTCTATTTTGTTACTTTTGTAAATTGCTACCCCTCCTTTAATGTTATGCACTCTTCCAAATGCGGAGACCAGAGTATAACCATTTAATTGCGTATTTATGATGTTATTTGCATGTTGTCCGTGTTCTGTGACAACTACCAAATCTGGCTTGAGAGAGGATAATAAATGGTTTAATCTCTCCACCTTGTTACTGATGTGGTCGACATTTTGATGGAAAATCGACAATATGTTTTCTCCATCCAAACCAGGCCTTTGAGTGTTAATTGTTATTCTTTGGCCTTTTTCAGGTGGCTGTCCTCTAAAAAAGGACCTGTTGAGGAGGTTGCCATCTGTGTGCAAGGTTCATCTGAAGGGTTAGGTTCAGAGTGCTCTGGCAGCAATTCTAATTCAATAGCACTACTTTTATAGCTGTCATTGATTTTTTTTTTGTAGAATTCTATGTGCTTTACGAAGAATTCTTCTAGAGCTTCATTGTGACTGCGGACTTTTGCAGTTATTGGCGGTTGGTTTCTTTACCAGCACTTTTATTTTTGGATTCACACCCCCTTGCCTGTCCATATTAGCTGTAAATCTTGCTACCTGTAAGGAAACACTGAAAACATTGTTTCTTTTATTGTTAGTAGAAGGTTTTTTCAACTCGCTCAGTTTTTGACGGCAGGTTTGTCTGGCTCCTGGGGTTGATGTTGGGTAGTCTTTGGTCATCGTGCTTCTGTTCAGTTTTTGTCTGCAGGTTTGTCTGGCTCCTGGGGTCGAAGTCAGTGATTCATTTGTCCCGGGGTTAGTCAGGTTATAATTTAAATTTTGAGTGCAGATAGGTTTACTCTCCACAGGTAAATGATCCAAATTGCTGAGCTGTTTTGTTTGATTAGTAGACAACTGTTGAAGCTGTGAAGACAATGCTATCATCATATTTTCCATATTTTCTTGTTTTTTATTTATGTTTAGGATTTGGAGCAGCAGATATGGAGAGGTTGTTGCAGATGAGGGATCATTCTCGATGCCTTGGGTCTGAGAAGTGGTACTGATGGTTGCTTTGGACATATTGATGTCGATTTGATTTTCAAATTTAACTTGCAGGGTTTTTATTATTTTGTCTTTCTCATTCATCTTACAAATGTAATCATCAATTATTTGCCCCATTTTACACTCATGCTCATCAAAGGTATCTTGGTTTTTCCGTCGCAGTTGGGTTTCTCTATCAAGTGAAGCTTGCATATCGTCTAGACAGCGTTGTAGTGCTTCTAGTCTCTCTGTGTATCTTTCTTTTTCATTATTAAGTTCTTCAATCTGTTCTTCACAGCTAGCAAGTTCAGCTTTGAGTCTGATGTTTTGTTCTTTCAAGGTGTTATTCTCGTTGAGTAGTACAGAGCCTATTTTTGCAGCCATTTCAAGCTTTCCCTCTTCACTGGCTGTGTTTTCAAAAAAGTTGTTCTCAATTAGGCTATGTTCAAGTTCTTGAATAGAAATGTTTGGAGAGTCAGAACCATTGTTCATGTTTGTGTTACAGGGGAAGCTTATATTTGAATCAGCTGTCACTTGAGAAAGTAGGTTTTAAGAGTCTGTATTACATTTGTTGCATTTCCAGTCATTTATTTTATTGAAGGACATTTTTTAAAGAGTTTTTTCACTGATATTCTGACAGCCAGCATGGTACCCCACAATTCACATGTACCAGTGCACTTTAATCCTGAGTATTTTACTCCTATTGAGCATATACCACAGGTATATTTTGATGGCATTCTTAAGAGTATCAGTAATTACAAAAAGGTCAGGTATAAGGAATTGCACTGTAAAATTTAGATTGATTTAAGGTAGTCAATAACCATGTCAAAAATGTAAGATACTGTAGACCAGTGTATTACTAGATACGGTACTCAGTGGCAACTACTCAATTCATCACCACTGAGACACCTTGTCGAGTAATTGGCAGACTTCTAGTGGTCAGAATTAGTCAGAAGTTGAAAATAAATGTGTTTGATTTATGGGTAATCAACTCCTTGTCAGCCAGATAGAAGCAGTACAGTGTTAGTTGTACTGCAGTCAGCTAAAAGGTGTTATCGTAGCATATTACGGTGTAAATGAATTCTTTGAAGATAGTTAATGATGAAAACGAATAGTAAAAATATATCTTTAAAAATATGTACAATGGGTTTAGCCTTGGATTTAATAAAGGTTTTTTTATGTTTTATAGATCAATGTATCAAAAGTGATTTTTTTTATATGTATGAAAGTAATGTTTTAGAATAAGTTTAGTTAAGTAGTTTTTAATCATTGACTATGTACCAGTTTTTATTACATTGTGATATCAAAAAATGTATTGTACAATAAATAGTTGTCTATTGTCTATATCTATATTATTATAATATGTAGTATTGTGCACAATGCTTTCAGAATATATGAAGGGGTCAGAAGCCAAGGGGTACAAGTGACTTTATGGTTTTTTCTAAGTTAACTGCAGAAGCCATATCCTGAGTGTATTAAAAATGTTTGTGGACAACAGGTATAAGTAAAACTCTGTTAAATGCTGAGATCTAGTGGCAAAATGAAAAACTACTTTCAGCATCAGCTGTTTTAGTTAGAGGCCAAGGGGTACAAGCACTTGTATCTTGACAGAAACCTTTACATAAAAAAGATGTATGAATGTTACAAGCTTTTCTGTGAAGATCGGGGCGTGGAACCTACTACTGTATCTTATTACAGACATATTTTCAACACTTGTTTCAACCTTATTTTCCATCGACCACACACAGACACTTGCAATACGTGTGATAAGTTGCAAAACACCATCGAACACGGAGATGAAGAAGCAAAGGTAGCTGCTACTACAGATAAAGAATTTCACCTCCATCAAGCTGAGACTGCTAAAACTGAAATGGAACGTGCGAAAAGGAGGTAAAAGATGACCCAACCCATGTTGCGATATGCTTTGACCTCCAAAAAATGTTGCCAACCCCAATACTAACTTGTACTAGAATTTACTACTCTTGTCAACTTTGTACCTATAATTTCAACGTCCATGATATCTGTACAGGTAATGCGTTCATGTTCATGTGGCATGAAGCACAAGCTTCTAGAGGGTGCGAAGAAATTGTCTCTTGTTTGTTGCAGTATATAAAATCATTTCCTCCAACTGTAACCCACTTGACAGATTTTAGCGACAATTGTGGGGGCCAGAACAAGAGTCACATCACAGTAAAGTTCTGATTTCACGTTGTTAATAAAAAACTAACATTGAGACCATTGATTTGAAGTTTCTGCTTACTGGGCACTCTTACAACCACTGTGACAGGGACTTTGAGAAGATTTAAAATATGAAGAGGAACACTAAGAGGGGCGTTTATGTTCCTGACGATTGGATGGAGATTATTGCCGGAGCAAGTAAAAAGTTCTTGGTAAAAAAGATGTCAGATGAAGATTTTGTTTCCATGGAAGCCATTCACAAGTTCTATGTTAAATCTGTACAGGGTATCAGTAAGATGCAGTGGTTACAATTTAGAAAAAATCATCCTTGGACTTTGTTCTACAAAACTACTTTCACTAAAGACTTACCGTTTCCAGAATATAGCATGATCGCTAAGAACCCAGGAAGGATTCCGACTCAACTGCCACCTTTGCCTCCAAAAACAAACAAAAAGAAAATAAAGGCATCTAAGTACAAGGATCTTCTTAATCTGCTGCAATTTGTACCTTCGGTTCACCACAGATTTTACAGATCTCTAGACTACCAAGGGAATACTTTAACAAGACAGGCCCAATCAAGAGAAGATCAACCTTGTGAGGAAAAACCCTCATCATGAAGAAGACAACATTGAATTAGAAAACTTTTTTGACAGTGATTATGACTAAATATTTAAGATAGGAGGTTTTGTAATAAAATGTGGGTTTTATTTGACATAAAAGCCTGTGTTCTTAATTTTTTCCTAACTCCACTTGGAAGCCAAGGGATACAAGTGGCACCTCTTATCAGATAGTAGCCCATATCATAAAGAGGGAAATTAAAACCAATATAAAAAAGGTTTTTTAGCATTTTGAAATACCAGTAAAAAATAATGTGCTAAATTTACTGAACATATTTGTCCCTGGATTTGATTATATAACTTAAACTTCAAACCTTGTTTTCTCAAAACTCAAAAAGAGTCACTTGTACCCCTTGGCTTCTGACCCCTTCATATATGCTGTTCTACTAAATTTACACCTGATTCTTTAGTTGTATGGTTTGCAATAAGAAATGGGGTTAACGATCTAACCCACTTTCTCACCATTCCTTCACTCATCCCGTCTTCCCCGTAAATATCTCAAAATTGACGATCAATTTCAGCCGGTTTCACATTCCTTGTGTTAAAAAATCTTATTACAGAATGAATCTCACAATCGGCGGGATCACTAATTATCTTGTACATTTTAAAATTGTCTTAAACATTTTATTTTAAACATTCAGAGGAAACTGAAAACACAACAACTAAAATGGTGTGAGTCGATAGCCAGTGAACAAGGACGACTATTGCGCATGAGCGGAACACAGCGCTAAGGCGGGGTAGTAGAATGAAACGGTACTTACTTGCTGAACACGCCTCGTATGTGTATATATATTTATATAGTGAGTATAATTAATTTAATTTAAAAGTAAAAAATACAATTCTGAATATCCTGATAGCCACACTTTAGTATTTTTCAGTGTTTCTTCACACATCTGAATTTTGGATGTTACTACATGTTACTACGTGAAGGGTGAACTCATTAGTGTGCCTTGCTCTAAGGGATACCTGTACTCTACTATCAGCAGATAAATATTAAATTAAATTATTTTTTGTATAAACACAACAATTTCCAATAAAAGGTAACTCTGAGTATTGACTCAGAGTTTGAGTGGCTGGTTCTGTTAATACATCGCTGTAATCAGATCTCAACAGTCTTGTCGATGCAGACAGTATTTACTATTTACCTTATCTTAAGTATATGTAATGATATAAGAACCATGTGATATGGATCGTAGCTGGTATCAATATTGGTTTCATACCCATTAACTGGTAACTAATATAATGATATCATTTTAATAAAAATTAAGGTTGAATAAGGTTGCAAATCATGAAAATAATTTTCATATATTGTGAAACAGTTCAAGTTCAAGTTCAAGTTCAAAAAACCTTTATTTATTTAGGAATTTACGTGTATTACTACATTTCATATGCCAACATGGCACGTGCGAAATGAAAAAAAAACATATACAAATTTTATACAATTATATTCATCAGAGTCCTTCAGCTGGCTGCGGTTTTACTTTCAGTCTCTAATATATTGTGTACAAGAAAAACATACATCCCACCCAAACATTCATGTGAATTACAGGACGGTAATATACCCATACCTCTATTAAGTATAATAACTAACAGAATAACATATAAATAAATTACTAAAAATAAATAAATAACTAATTAACGTATATAATCCAACATGATAATAAATAACTATAAAGACATAACATAACAATAACATAACAATAATTAAATGAATTTATGATATAATTTTTGTAATAGTCAATAAAATAAATAATTAAATAAATATCCAACAAACATAAGTAACTAATGACCAATACATATCTAAAATCAAAACCTGCCAACAAACTCCAAAAATCCAATAAATAAATATCAACAATTATACCTCATATATACGTACAATAACCACCAGAATAACATATAAATAAGTTACTAACAAAAAATAAATAACTAATTAATGTATATAATCCAACATGATAATAAATAACTATAAAGACAACACAACAATAATGTAACAATAATTAAATGAATTTATGATATAATTTTTGTAATAGTCAATAAAATAAATAATTAAATAAATATCCAACAAACATAAGTAACTAATGACCAATACATATCTAAAATCAAAACCTGCCAACAAACTCCAAAAATCCAATAAATAAGCATCAACAATTATACCTCATATCCATTATCAACTATTAATGTATGAACCGCAATTCTTGCAATAAATTTATCTGTCTCTATTGGTATCATCACATCAAACCCAAGCTAACTATAAATTCCAAGGCCTTCATTTTAAATTTAGGTTTCCTCTCATACAATATGTTGTCGCCACACTCAAGTACGAAACGGTTAAACCATCTTATCCCTGAGTAGCAAAACTGTCTACGTCCGATTTCTTTAAGATAATTTGGAGTCTCTATGACCATTCTAGCAGATAATCTAGTGTCACGATTAAACTTTTGTAATTCATAATTTATTAAATGCTTTCTCATATACATTATTGCACTCAATACATATAGCTGAGAAAAAGTCAAAATTTTCTCCTGCTGAAATAAGTGTGACACACTATCAAATTTTCCTACATGGTACACATTCCTCACTGCAAATCGCTGTAACATTATCACCTGCCTCAAAACTGAGTCATAAGTCCCACCATAGTGTATAATACCATACCTTATGGTTCCCTCAAACCAAGACAAATATAGTTTCTTTAAATGGTCAGACTTTAGATACTCTCTCATATGGTATAAAGCATAATTTATTTTTCTGAGCTTTCCTACTAGATATTTTGTGTAGAAGTCCCATTTAAAATTTCTATCTATTATAAGCCCTAAGTACTTGACATTATAAACTACCTCAATACCCTCACATAAACATTTATAAAGGCACAAATGTTGATGACAGAAAAAGTTATTTTCATTTTGTAGTTCTCTACATTCTTTATTTCGGTCAAAAAATAATATACATTTTGACTTATTACTATTTATTATTATTTTATTTTGAACTAGCCAAATTGAAATAGATTTTAAGTCTTGGTTAACCATTTGTCTTAATGTATTTTTATTATTTGCAGAACAAACCATTGTTGTGTCGTCAGCATATGCAAATATTGTTGAGTACAAGGGAATTTGCAATATCTCATTTATATATATAATAAACATTAAAGGTCCCAAAACACCCCCTTGTGCAACACCATAATTTAACTGCAATTCTTTGCTCAAGACACCATTCACCTTTACAACCTGCTTTCTGCCATTACAAAAAGACCTAAGCCATTTCAATGCATTGCCTCCAATACCGTAAATTCTTAATTTATTTAATAAAATATTTATATCAATTAAATCAAAGGCTTTTTTAAAGTCTAAGTACACAGCCAACACATACTTATTCTGGTTTAATTGAATCTGCAATACATTTAACGTGCCTCTCAATGGCAAGATTTGTACCTCTATCTGGCAAAAACCCAAACTGATTGTTTGAAAACAAAGACCTTGAAAAAAAGTAATCCAGCAGCTGTTCTTTAATAATTACCTCAAAAATTTTAGCTATAGTATTAATTAACGATACAGGTCTATACGATGAAACTTCTGTATGGCTACCTGCTTTATATATTGGCACTACACAAGCAATCTTAAATTTATCAGGACATATACCGTGTCTTAGAGATTTTTCAAAAATATTCAGAAGAAGCGGTAAAAACACATTAATGTTACGCTTAATAGTAATGATGCTTATTCCATCCAGCCCACAGCTTTTTTTATTTGTCATTGTATTTATAGCTCTTGCAACGTTTTCGTGACTAATTGAGAAATGCTCAAACACAACACAGTTATCAGAACTGTCAATAAGAAACATATCACTACCAAAATGCTCCTGTCTCAGCTGAGAGGTAACATTTACAAAATAATCATTAAACACATCTGCTACCTCCAGCTCATTCCTACTAACATCAATCAGAGTACCATTACAATTAATTCTACTTATAGCTATTTTTTCCTTTTTTGTAATGCTCTTAATTATTTTCCAGTACTGTTTTGTGTTACTGCAATTATAATCAAAAAGAGTAGAGTAATAATCAAGTTTGGCTTTTTTGATTTGCCTTTGCACAGTATGAGATAGTTCCCTGTACCTAGATTTCAAATAAATATTTTCTATATCCCTAATGTATAATTTATAAAAATGGTTTTTCATGTTTATTAGATTCACCAAGTGATCATTTATCCAAGGATTGCGTCTTCTATTTCTACTATTAATCTTTCTGAGTTTACAAGAGTCATTATAACAATTACTATATGTATCATATAATATTTTAACACAGCTATTTACATCACATGCCTGAATAACGGGCAACCAATTAGCAGACAATAACTTTCCACTAAGCATATCATAATCTACAACTTTAGAGAACTTTACTTTATTCCTTAATTCTAAATTCAAGTTAAAAACATTTAATTCCAAAGCAAAGTGATCGGTCATGTACGTTTGTAAAACATAACTTTTGAAATCTAATGCACTAGTATTCCTAATCAAAATATGATCAATGCATGATTTACTTATTCCAAGTATTCGAGTTGGTTCTTTTATGTAATTTTCAAAGCCATATGATGTGTATAAATTTATATAATTTGGACCAGATCCATTATCTTTTAATGTACAAACATTTATATCCCCTATATATGAGTACACTAAGAAAATAAAAGACCTAGAAAAAGAGACAAAGCTCCTAAGAAGTAAAGTAGGGAACAGTGATGAAACAACTCTTTCCAATATTAGGACTGCTAATGTCTCTGTACAAACAGTAGCACCCAACGTAAACCAACAATCACAACCAGCTTCAAACTCGCCATCCCTTCTAAATGAAAATTGTCCAGCTAAAAACAAAGCAGGGATGCATGGAAACTTTAATTAAAACGATGACAGCCCAAATTGAAACCATTCTTTTTAAACAACAACAAGTTATCTGAGCTACAGCACACAAAATGACCTTTTGACTGACTCTGACAAAATTATGCTCACAAAAAATAACCAAACATGCTCTAAAAAACCGAACACCTCTCTGACTAATGGCAATTCAAAGAAAGCACAGACTGCAGAAACATCCAAACATGCACAAAAAAACTTTAAAAATGTTGTGGACAGAGACCAGCACAGAAAAACCCTTTAAAAAAATCAAGGAAAACATTCCAAAGCATCTCTTTACAAGTCGCAAAAGCCCAAGAGAAACTTAAGAAACCTAAAATATCCTTACCAGCTAAAGTGGCTAAAAAAACCCATAGAAAAATCCACAATGAAACTAAGTCATGGACCCCCGCTACATGCTAAGCTAAAAGCAGAGATGAAAGCTACTATGATTTCTTCCTCAAACACATTGATTTTTACAGAACACTCAAGACAGTACATCCTGACTGCTCACTCACTTACTTTTTTAGACAATGCCAAAGTGAAAATCTTACATCCCTAACCAAACAAAAACAGGGAAAAAACAAAAAACTCAAAGCATAAAAAAAGTCCCAAATAAACTTTCCGTCTTACACCAAAATGTAGAGGGAATAAGTAAAAAATCAAACCGGCTAAATCACCTTATAGAAGAAACCAACCCCGACATAATCATAATTAGCGAGCATGGGGCTTAAAAAAGATCAAATGGAAAACACCAGACTGCCTAAGTACTGCCTAAAAACACATTTCACAGCCGTGAAAACCATAGAAAGGGAGTGTCGCCATTTTTGTCAAAGATGAACTAGCAACAGCTGCGCAACCCATAATCATAGAATACAACAAAGAGCTAACATGTGAGATGGGCATGATCAAAGTATCGCTAGGTAAAAGGCCAGCTATACATCTTAGGTGTCTACAGAACCCCAGCAGGACAACTTGAAGAAGCTTTAACCTTACTCTCAGCGACAATTGAAGAAACGAGGGCTGAGAATCACCCGATTCTTGTTATGGGAGACATAAATGTTAATAGTCTGAAAAAAGACAGGGAGAATGATATGCTTAATGACACCCTAAGCAGCCACAACATCACTAGAACTACCACTCCCTCCAACACGAGTTACCCCAACATCCAAGACATCTATAGATTTCATCTGTACAAATATGGTCTCGGATGAAATAACTACTAACGTGATCCATGCTGGAATTTCTGACCACTCAGCTCAAATCTGTGAAATAACACACACAACAACTCTACCAAAACAACAAAGTACAATGCGCAGAATATTAAACCAAAGAAACCTTAACTTACTAAAGGTTCAGTTGGAAAATGAAGACTGGCAAAATGTACACAACACAGACTCAGCAGAAACAGCATACAAAAATCTTCTGTCAACAGTGGTAATCAACCGAAACTCAACCTGCCCTAGAAAAATGTCCCGCCTAGGAGGAGGTAGGTGATGGTTTTTGCTGACGAAGAAACAAATTGCCTGAAACAAAACTATTTACAATGTCTTCAAAAATATGAACTCACTGGAGCGCTATCAGATAAAAATAAAATGAGCAAGGCAAAGAAAGATTATGATATGAGGCCTGAAATCAGTTTAAAAGCGCCAAGCATCAGCTGATCACATAGCAAACGCTGCAAATAAATCAAAGGCATTGTGGCAGGTCATAAATAGTGAGAGGAAGGACAATCAACCAAAAATATCAGAACCAAAAATTACTATAGGACAGGAAATCGTCACTAACCCCCACACAATTTGCTAATCACTTTAACCAGTTTTTTCACCAATATTGCAGAAATCACCCTAAAAAACCAGCCAAAAGTCACAAAACAACCTGCACCTCCACAAACCTCAGGTAATGATTTAAAACACAGCTACCTTTCACTGATGAACAAGAAAATTGAAGAGATCATCGATAATCTTAAACCCAAAACCTCGTCAGGATTAGATGAAATTTCAGCAAAGATGCTGAACACTGTAAGAAAGCTTTAACTCCACCACTAGTCAAAGTAACAAACTTATCCCTCGCTTATGGCCACTTTCCAGCCGCACTTAAAACAAAGTAAAGTATACCCCAAGCTAAAAAGTGGAAACCAGACTGAAGCCAAAAACTACAGACCCATATCGTTAATCTCAACCTTCTCCAAAGTAATTGAGAAAATAGTTTTAAAAAGACTAATGGACCACTGTGAACATAACAGCCTGTTAACAGAAAGCCAACATGGCTTCATCAAGGGAAGATCCACAACATCTGCCATAATCAAACTTGCGGAATTCATCATTGATAGCTTGGAAGAAAAAAATCTGGTTACTGGAATTATGCTGGATTTCAGCAAAGCTTTTGATTGCTTGGGACACGAACTGATCTCAACAAACTTGAACAGCTTGGTGTGAAAGGCCAAGCCCACGCATGGTTCAAGAGTTATTTGGAAGGAAGAAGTCAGGTTGTTGACATTCAAGACACACAAAAAAACATACGCCAAGAAGTAAGATCAGACCCTTTACCCATTACAAGGGGTTGTACCTCAGGGGTCGGTATTGGGACCAGTCCTATTCATTCTCCTGACAAATGACATGCCACAATATCTAGGAATGCACTGTACTCCCCTAATGTACGCTGATGATACGACACTTCTAGTCTCCGAGTCATCACCAAACAATGTGGCCATCAACTCTTACATAGCACTGAATAAGGCATATCAATACTGTCATGAAAACGACTTAGTTGTAAACGCTGAAAAAACCAAACAATTAGCTTTTGGGAGAAGACAGGAGGAAGTCCCAGAAAACTACCAGAAGTATCAATGGAAAGCCAGACCAAATTCCTAGGAATGAACTATCGACAATGCACTATCCTGGAACAATCATGTTGACGCACTCTCCAAAAAATTGAACTCGCTGCTTGTACATTTTAAAAAGAGTAAACCTCGTCAGTGATGATGCCCACAACAAAAACTGCCTACCATGCATTGTTCGAGTCTCACTTACGATATGGCCCATGCAGTTTGGGGAGGCACAACAGCAGGAAAACCTTAATCGAATTCTACTTCTCCAGAAGAGAGCAATCAGGATTATGGCCGGCCTTGGCCCAAGGGAAGAGCTGCAGAAAGGTCTTCAAAACTACAAATGTGTTAACAATCATCGGCCTATACATAAAAGAAGTCATATTATATGTAACGATCGAACAGCTTCAACGAGGCCTTGATATACACACACACAAACACTCGTCATGCATCAAACTTTCACCTCCCTCTACATCACACTGCATCATATGAGAGGAAACCATCCTATATGGGGAGGAAACTCTTTAACCTCCTACAGAAGATCTAAAGATGCTGAACGTGAAGAAGTTGAAGACAGCCCTGACCAACTGGCTCATCGACCGACCATTTTACTCCATTGATGAGTTCCTGGACTGGAGGAAGAATGTGAAGAACACATTCACTGAAGGAAAAATACCTATATAAAATTGACGCCATTGCATTTCTCGATGTTGTGTTAATAAAGAATTTGTCTATTGTCTATTGTCTATTGTCTATAATAATCATAGGGTCATTATTTAATTTTAAAACATTTTCAAACTCTTCTCTAAACTGAGAAAAACTGAATTTACATGATCTATAGATAGCTACAATTGATAATTTGTACTTATTATTTTGTGATACAAGAAACAGTACCACATGAATCATTTCAGCTGTGGGCATAGATAACAATCGATGCTCAAAGTCCAGATGACTATCCAAATATATAAGCACACCTCCAGCTTGATTACTCTCCCTTGCCTGCATGATCATGTTGTAACCTGGGATCTGGTAGGACTGCTTCTCATCTGACTTTATCCATATCTCACTTAAAATAATCAAGTCGTATTTCTTGTTATTCACTTCTAACAGGCCAAAAGTAGGAGGTTTTGTTAAAATCACCAAAGGGTAGAGAAAATATCTGATGATTTTTGCATTTTATTTGTCAATACTGAACCAATGATGTCAATTCAAATCCATTCTTTTCAATAATAGATTTTTTACTCGTATTTGCTAAATATCTTAAAAAGTATTATAGAATTTTCATATTTCTACACTCTTTTTACACATATTCTCCTACAATTTTTGTAGACCTGGTGAATGTAATCCAATTGATTTATTTATTGCTGAAAATATACTAAATAGTGATTCATTGCCAAGTGGTATCTTATTTTTTTTTCAAATAACTTGAGACCATACTATTTATTAAAGTTAAAGTTTGATGAAGCTAAGTACAAATAAATTAGTAGATTTGTAATGAACAAGGACAAATAGCAGTACGCTAACAATGATATTGAACAATAAAGGGTTTTTAAAGTTCAGTTTTATAATCTAATCAATAACAACTGTTAAAAGATCTCATATTCAAATTCTGTAGAATCGGACATACAGAATAGTCGGCAATATACATAATATATTTCCTTAAAGAATCAAATATTGAATATTCTATTTCAATGCCTTGTGCTGATGGTGTGTCTGTCTTGTAATACAGGAGTGAAGGCGTGGGAGGGGACGCTGCCATGATGGAGAGACTGGTGGTGGAGTATGATGCCTTACTGTCTCGTGCAGTTTCTGTCTTGTACCACAGCCCGGGCCGTACCACCTGGCAGTTCTTGGCTGTTTTGCCATTTGGTTCTGTCTCTACCAGTCGATTGTGGAAACTTTTCCGCTTTCTACTTTTAGGAGATGATGAGCCTGTAGGTGAGGTTATAAAACAAATCTGCACTAGTACTAAATATTTTGAGGATTTATCATAGACAGGAGGAGTTGTGGACACAACTAGATAAATTTGGCATCCCGAGAAAATTAATAAACTTAGTTAAGATGAGTGTCACAGAGTCAAGAGGCTCAGTAAGAATTAATGGTCGGGACTGTGTACCTTTTGGGATAAACTCAGGAGTCAGGCAAGGAGATGGTCTTTCTCCAATCTTATTTAATATTGCCATAGAAGAAGCACTTCAGAGTGTAGCAGAGAGGGATTTAGGGGTGGAAGTTGGAGCTAAACTAAACATCCTAGCTTTTGCAGATGATGTTGTCATATTTGCAGAAAATGTAGATGATTTGAGGTCACTAACTAGACTATTTATGAGTGAGGCAGAGAAAGTGGGGTTGAAGACGAATTATGCAAAAACTAAATATATGCACTTTAGAAGGAATCAAAATCAAAGAGGAGGACCCCTACAAATTGATGGGCATGTTTTCGAATAAGTGGAGAACTTTAAGTACCTTGGGGTCACAATATCAAATAAAAACACAGATGAACCAGAGATACAAAATAGGATCAACTCAGCAAATAGATGTGTATATGCATGCAATAGGATACTTTCAACCAAATCTCTCTCTCACAAAACTAAAACTAGAATATACAAAACAATTATATGTCCAGTGCTTTTGTACGGATCCGAAACGTGGAGGCTAAATAAGAAGGATGAGAAAAAGCTTCTAGTTTTCGAGAATAGAATTTTACGTAAAATTTGTGGGCCATCATATGAACAAGGGGTATGGAGAAGAAAACATAATAGAGAAATCAGGGAGCTCTACATTAGTACGGATGTAATAGGAGAAATAAAGTGCAGAAGACTCCGTTGGGCAGGCCATGTTTTGAGAAGAGAAGAGGAATGCAAACTGAGGAGGGTAATGTACGGTAACCCAGAAGGAAGACGGCCCCGTGGGAGACCGAAAGTGAGATGGTGGAACCAGGTGAAGGCTGATATGGAGAAGATGGGCGCTTCAGAGGAAGATGCAGAGGACCGTTCAAGATGGAGGAGCTTTGTTGGTGCGGCTAAATATCACCTCCGATATAAATGGCCCTGGGAGTAAGAGTAAGAGTAAGAGTATCATAGACAATAGACAAACATCTTTATTTGTAATTTCATTAAGAAATACAATGGTGTCACAATAAATAATATAAGAGGAATTCTTGGTGTGTAACATTTTCAGTTTTTCTTCAGGTCACTTGATCCACGAATTCCTTAATTGAGTAGACTGGGCATTCTACCAGAAATTCCCAGAGTATTTTCTTTAGTTTTTTAATTGGAGCAGTTTTTATATGATCTGGTAGAGAGTTGATAATTTTGCGACCAATATATGAGGGTTTCTTCCTGTATTGTGTCGTACAGCAAAAACATCACCAACATCACACACACACACACACACGCACACACACACACACACACACGCACACGCGCACACGCACACACATACACACATACATCACTAACAGCATTGATCATGACTAATCCATTGGAATAAGTTGGTAGAATCAAATTAGTTTTCTTCACAGGTTATATTTACAAAATCAATACAGGAAAGATAATTAAGCCTGTGACCTTAAAAATAATTGAATATTACGGAGTTTTAAATTCTCTGAAAAGTAATGAAAACCTCACTTGATATTTGTAAAGTGTAAAGAGTAAAGTGTGCGATATTGCATCATCCATTTTTTTGTGAACATTTCATTTTACTAGTATTTTAGTTGATCAATCAATCATAATCCTTATTTACATTCCAGTTACTAATATTAGTGCAGTATAGTAATCTGGTAGGAGGTTGAAACATTTTGTTCCGATGTAGGTTGGCTTTTTTTAACAGAACTGTGCTGTGTCTTGGGAAAGGGATTCCTGATGAATTCCTTGTGTTGTGCCCATGGTTTCTGCTTTCTCTGGGAAGGCCAATTTTGTCAACCAAGAGTATCACATCTTGGATGTAGATAGTGTGATGATGGTCTTAATTTTTAGCTGCTTAAAAGCTTCCATTTCAGTTCAGCTAAGGATCTTATTGCTGCTTTCTGTATAGTGAGTACTCTGCTCAGGTTAGTAGCAGAGGTGGCACCCCATATTACAATACTGTATCGAATGTGAGATTCCAGAAGTGCATGATAGCTACTTTTGCTACATCTGTTGTGCTTGTTTGCTTCAACCTTCTACCACTTAGACAGCAGAGTTCATTTTTTTACGTAACTCACTGATCTGTGGGCTCCACGTCAGTTTGGCATCAAGAGTAAGGCCTAAGAGTTTTCTCTCTTCTTCTCATCAAGTACAGCTGGAATGTGTTCCCTCCTGCCAAAGTTTGTTTGTTTGGTTTATAGAGGGTTTGCAGGTCATATTTAAGGCTATTTAAGCATTTAAGGTTAGTTCTTCGGCTGTGTTTCTTTACAAAGTAAATATCAGCGTACATAACCACTGAGCTGTAGTCTCTAATGTAGTTTGAGAAGTCATGAGTTAAAAGAATGAACAGCACTGGGCCCAGTACCGAGCCTTGTGGAACACCTCTTGACAATAAGAAGGCACTTTTATCTGTCAAACTGAGTTACACAGCTTGTTGTATGCTTTAATTCAACTAATTGTGAGTGTCCTTCAATATAACTCCTAAACCAGCAGGATGCAGTTTCCTGTAATCTGAGATCCTTAAGCTTCTTTAGTATTATCTGAATAGAATAGAATAGAATTTTCTTTATTAACTTGAACATAGAGAACAGTTATGCGTCATATAAAGTATTTTAGTACAGGTTTGAACAATTGTAGTTTGTGATTAGTGTCTTTGTTGAAACTGGAGCTCTTCAATGAATTCTTGAATAGTATACACAAGATATTCAGTCAACCAGGCGTCAAATTCCTTCCCTATCATCTGTCTGTAGTTTGCTGGAAGCTGGTTAAATAGACGTGCCCCCAGAGACGTTGGTTTTCGTTCATGTAGTGCTGTGCGATGTCGTACTGGTGGGGTAATGAATGAGCTCCTGGTGTTATGGTTGTGTAGTCGGGTTTCTCTAGGGAGTCCTAACTTGTCCACAAGGAGTATGAGTTCTTGTATAAAGATTGCTGTGACAGTCTTGATTATGAGGTGTTTGAACACAGGCCTGCAGCTGTCTCGATGATCCAGATTGGCTAAACATCTCACAGCTGATTTTTGAATTGTTAATACTCTCTTAAGATTTAAAGCTGAGGTACCACCCCACACAACTACCCGGTGGGTTTCCATGAGAGCATGATAGGCAATTTTTGCCGTCTCCTTGTTGCTTATGTTTTTTGTTCTTTTCAACACATATAAGGCAGTGTTCAACTTTTTGCAAAGGGTGTCGATGTGTGGACCCCAGGTTAGTTTAGAATGTGTATAGTTAGGCCAAGAAGCACTGTCTCCTCTTCATAGCTTAGGTCTGATAAAACAGGAACTTGATCTCCTCTTCTTCCAAAATTAATTTGTTTTGTTTTGGTAAGGTTTGCAGCTAAGGTCCTCTGGGGAGTCACTTTGAAGGAGTAGGGTTGTATCATTGTTATACATAACAACAGAGTTGTGATCTTTTATGTAGTCAGGGTAGTCATTTGGTAGGAGTATGAAGAAAACAGGACCAAGCACGGACCCCTGTGGAACACCTCTGGTTATTGAACCTGGGGCTGATCTAACTGTCTGTATTACTCCATTATTTATGTGGGTCAGCTCTACCAGTTGACTCCGCCCTGTCAAGTAGCTCTTAAACCAGTTATTTGCAGTGCCCCTTTTTCCCAGTCTTTCTAGCTTGTCTAAGATGATTTTGTGCCATATGCAGTCAAACGCCTTTGAGTAGTCAAGCAGTATAGCTGTCGTAAATTTATTGTCGTCAAAGCGATTGATAATAAATTCAATGAGGTCGGTCACTGCTGTGGTTGTGGAATTTTCTTTTATGAATCCATGCTGGCTTTTTGTTAAAATGTCAAATTTCATTAAGTGGATCATCAGTCTTTTCAATACGATGTTTTCTATTATTTTAGAGAACGTGAGAATTATTTAAATTGGCCAATAATTTCCAGTTTGGGTTTTTTTCACCTTTTTCAGCTTTGGGTACACCTTAGCTTCTTTCAGTGCAGAGGGGAAACAGCCAGTTTGGAGAGACTTGTTTATTACAGCTGTTAGTGGTGTAAGGATAGCATCTACACAGTATTTTACTAATTTAGCTGATATTTCGTCAACACTACAAGAGGTATTATTCTTTAGTGAAAATTTATGTCTTTTAAAGACAGCTGTATACATTGCTATTAACATTGCTATGGACTACTGTAGAAACAATGACCTGGTTTTCAATGAATCAAAGACGAAACAAATTTCATTTGGGAACAAGAAGGATGACATTTCAGATCTACCAAATCTTCAATCTGTCAGCTCACCTAATTATCTTGGAATCATTGTTGATGACAAACTCTCTTGGCTAAATCATATTAATAACTTATGCCTGAAACTTAGCTCAGCAATCTATGCCATAAAAAGGACGAAAGCTATAAGCACGACAAAAGCCACAATAACAGCCTATCATGCTCTGTTTGAAAGTCATATGAGATATGGCCTAGCGGTTTGGGGTGGTTCAACTGAAAGAAATCTCCAACAAATCCTCATTCTTCAAAAAAAGGCTCTAAGAATCATGGCCGGCTTTGGATTTAGAGAGAGCTGTAGAGGGGTATTCAAAGAGTGGAGGTTATCAACAGTAGTCAGCCTTTATATTGTAGAATGTATTGTGATAGCTACAACTCATAATGTCTAACAGCACCAAGACATTCACTCTTACAATACTAGGCATGCCCATAACTTTACTTTGCCAATCCACAAGTTAACTCTCTCTGAAACAAAACCAACCTATGCTGGAGCAAAATTCTTCAATAATCTCCCTGATGAGCTGAAGAAAATGGAAGGAAGGAAGTTGAAGAAAAGCCTGCACTCCTGGTTCCAAGAGAGCCCCTTTTACTCAGTAAAAGAATTCTTGAATTGGAGAGCCGACTTGCAGAGAACGTGAAAACCTAGGCAGCTAATGACAACAAACCTGGGAGAAATTTTTAAGATAATATGTATTTGACGCCATTTCCTTCTTGATGAATGTGAAAATAAAGAATTGTCTTGTCTTGTCTTTACCTCTTTTTCATTAGTTATATTGAAACAAAGGTTTTGGTGAACTGGAGTTTGTGTTGCTATTACTGTTTTTGTGTTGGAGTTTAACTGTATAGCTTCTCTTTTAAAATGGACATAAAAAACAAGATAGCTACATGCCAATACTGATAGTGAAAGTGGTCCCAGGAAACAGTAAATTAGTGAAGGTTTTAGGTAAAATCAACAAATTTCCTCTTATCAACACCTTACCTGGAGTACTGTGTCCTTTCACATATGATTTGACACATCTTGATTCAAGAGTCAAGATAATTTTTCATTTTACTGACACTCACACAGCTGTTCTGGATAGTGATGCCACAAACACCTGGACAACGAGCTGGCTGATATATTACAGCCACATCACATCGATTAACAGCACAAAACATTTAGATGAATTAATGGACAAAGAAAATCAAACATTAAAAATGGCATTAGAATGGTTTGAAGCAAACTCACTTGTTGTAAATAGTAATAAGACGGAGAAAATAGTTTTTTCTTTAAACAATCTATTATTAGAAGAGAGTACTTCAACTGCTAAGTTATTAGGTATTTGTTTGGATTGGGCCTATCATATTGATTACCTTTGTAAAAAACTATCTAGAATAGTTTATCTTTTAAGGAAGTTAAGAAATTATGTATCTATTGAAACATTGTTATTAGTTTATAATGCCCTTTTTCAATCGCAATTAAGATATGGTGTAACTGTATGGGGAAACAGTACTAAAGCACAAAGAGCATTCATATGGCAAAAACAAGCGGTTAGGTCAATAAAAAATGTATCAGACAGAGAAACTTGTGTTCCTCTATTTAGAGAGTATAAAATTATGACTCTGCCAAATCTTTATATTTACTGTTGTTTAGTAAGTGTAAAAGAAGTCCTCCCCAGCTTTACAATTAGGGAACAAGTACATGGGTATGATACGAGGAGGAAGTATTTTTTAGATCTTACTCAAGTAAGATTAGAAAAAACTAGAGGTAGCCATATGTTTATGAAAATTAAACTGTTTAACAAATTACCACAAAATGCATGGATTGTACCTTTAAACAATTTTAAGAGAGTATTAGAGAACTGGTTCAAGAATAATGTTTATTACTCAGTCTCAGATTTCTTAAGCAGCAATATTACATGTTTATGCTTTTAAAATTAATTTTCGTTGTGTGTCCCATTGATTTGTTAAATTATAGACCGTAATTGTTTGTATTTGTTTTATTTATTCGTGATATAGTATGTGTTTTATTTATTAATGTATCTGTATATACATAAATGAATAAGCTGACTTTGTCTATCGCTGTAATTAAGCTTAATGACAATAAAATATTTCTGATTTCTGTATCTTGAGTGACTGGTTGCAGGTATAGAGAGCTGTTGTGTATCGTGTACTTTAATTCTGTTTGGAGGAGGGTTTGTACAAATGCAGTTAATAGACCTTGCTGTATCTTGAGTGACTGGTTGCAGGTATAGACAGCAGTTGTGTATTGTGTACTTTAATTCTGTTTGGAGGAGGGTTTGTACAAATGCAGTTAATAGACCTTGCTGTATCTTGAGTGACTGGTTGCAGGTATAGACAGCTGTTGTGTATCGTGTACTTTAATTCTGTTTGGAGGATGGTTTGTACAAATGCAGTTAATAGACCTTGCTGTATCTTGAGTGACTGGTTGCAGGTATAGACAGCTGTTGTGTATCGTGTACTTTAATTCTGTTTGGAGGAAGGTTTGTACAAATGCAGTTAATAGACCTTGCTGTATCTTGAGTGACTGGTTGCAGGTATAGAGTGCTGTTGTGTATCGTGTACTTTAATTCTGTTTGGAGGAGGGTTTGTACAAATGCAGTTAATAGACCTTGCTGTATCTTGAGTGACTGGTTGCAGGTATAGAGAGCTGTTGTGTATCGTGTACTTTAATTCTGTTTGGAGGAGGGTTTTTAGAAATGCAGTTAATAGACCTTGCTGTATCTTGAGTGACTGGTTGCAGGTATAGAGAGCTGTTGTGTTTTGTGTACTTTAATTCTGTTTGGAAGAAGGTTTGTAGAAATGCAGTTAATAGACCTTGCTGTATCTTGAGTGACTGGTTGCAGGTATAGACAACTGTTGTGTATCGTGTACTTTAATTCTGTTTGGAGGAAGGTTTGTACAAATGCAGTTAATAGACCTTGCTGTATCTTGAGTGACTGGTTGCAGGTATAGACAGTTGTTGTGTATCGTGTACTTTAATTCTGTTTGGAGGAGGGTTTGTACAAATGCAGTTAATAGACCTTGCTGTATCTTGAGTGACTGGTTGCAGGTATAGACAGTTGTTGTGTATCGTGTACTTTAATTCTGTTTGGAGGATGGTTTGTACAAATGCAGTTAATAGACCTTGCTGTATCTTGAGTGACTGGTTGCAGGTATAGACAACTGTTGTGTATCGTGTACTTTAATTCTGTTTGGAGGAAGGTTTGTACAAATGCAGTTAATAGACCTTGCTGTATCTTGAGTGACTGGTTGCAGGTATAGACAGTTGTTGTGTATCGTGTACTTTAATTCTGTTTGGAGGATGGTTTGTACAAATGCAGTTAATAGACCTTTCTGTATCTTGAGTGACTGGTTGCAGGTATAGACAGCTGTTGTGTATCGTGTACTTTAATTCTGTTTGGAGGAAGGTTTGTACAAATGCAGTTAATAGACCTTGCTGTATCTTGGGACTGGTTGCAGGCATAGACAGCCATCGAGTATCATGTAAAGCAAGAATGTCTTCTAGTCTGTCATTTTCATTGTATTTTCTTAAATTATCAATGTTAGTGTCACCATTAAGAAGGATCTTGCTTTTATGAGGCTTGATGTTTTCCATTATCAGAGATGATTTGTCAACTATCATGTAGATTAGCCTGTGGTGGTCGATATACCCCAACTACGTAAAGTTGGGAATAATAATTAGCAAGTGTCTGAATATTACTGAATATTTCCCATTAACAGTGTGTTACCCTAACAGAAATTAGGTATGTTAATAGTTAAGAAGAAGATTCACAGTAAAACTGCAAAATCTGACTTCTGGAGAAAACACGCCCAACTTGCCCTTTTGTAGTATAAGAATAAGAATAAGAATAAGAATTCGTTTATTGTCATAGAGCTTACACGAGCATCGACACAAGTCATGTATAAAATATAAAAATTAGCATAAGTCCAGACAAGGAAAATTCAGTACCCAAAATATGAAGTTGCCAAAACAGTCACGCCACAATTTAAATTATTTTAAAATATAAATAAATAAATAACAAATTAAAACAGGTATGTAACAAATAAACAAATAACAAGATAACAACAACAAGTAAAAACACAGCCTCAGAAATTACAACAACAGAATTATATAACATTGATAAATTTTTTAATATAGTTTGTATAAATAAAAAAACCATGACATTAACATTTAAAATCTAATCATTAAAACTAAATAAGTTATGTCTAGAAACTAACAGTTCTACAGTCAAAAAATTCTTTCAATGAATAAAATGGATTGACTAAAAGCCAGGAATACAATTTTTGTTTTAAATTCATTAAAACTATATTTCAAGATAAGTGGTCTTAAACAGTTGTATACTTTCAAAGCAACAACTGTGTGACTATTAATAGTTTTGTTTTAGTCCTATAAAATTCTATGGATACACTTTCTTTATTTCTGGTGTTATACATATGTCTGTCACTGTATGTCTTCAGAGGTTCAGGATGTTTGAGTATGTAGAGCACAATATCAAATATATATAAGTTAAATATTGTTTGAATTTTATTTGCAATAAAAATTGGTTTACAGTGAGCTAATGGTTTGACAACGTGCAATAATTCTAATGGCTTTTTTTTGTATAGTAAAAAATTTCTGATATCCTACTGCCAGTTTCCCCATAGAATAAGGCCATATATCTGAGCACTGATTGAAAGAAAGCAAAATATGCCGTTCTGAGGTAATCAGTGTGCACACAACACGTGAGACGTTTAAGAGGTAAAACAATCCTGGAGAGCTTAGCTGATAGGTGTGATCAATGTGGGATCCCCATGTTAAAATGATCATCCACACAAAACACCCAACAACTTCACATTATCCAACAATTCATATCAGAATAAATATTGTAATTTACTTGTCTGAGGCTAAAAACTATATGCTGTGTCTTGTTTTCATTCAACAAAAATCCATTGGAGTTAAACCACAATGATGCTTGTTGAATGGATTCCATTTGAAATTTGTTTCAATTCATTCAGATCATTACTACTACTTAAAATGGTTGTGTCGTCTGCATATAATATAGTTTTAGAATTGACTGAGAAAAGGTAAGTCATTGATAGCTACCAAAAACAAAAGTGGTCCGAGAACAGAGCCCTGAGGAGAACTCCATACTCAACCAAGAGCTCTCCTGACCACCTTCCCTCGGCAAATACTTTCTGTCTACGATTACTTAAGTATGATTCAAAAAAACTAACAACATTCTCAGTTAAAAACCATAATATTTCAATTTCATAAGGATGTCATTGTGATTTACACAATCAAACGCCCTGCTCAAGTCACAGAGAGTGGCCTGAGCAAAGTCTTTGTTTTCAAAAGCATTTAGCACAAATTTAACAAGGGCTGTCTATTGCATCAAAGGTGCTTTTTCCTGACCTAAAGCCAAATTGTGACATACTCAAGAAGCCATTACTTTCCAAAAAAATGCTAATTTGATCGTATACCAAAATTTCAAATAATTTTGATAGTATTGGTATAACAGATACTGGGCGGGTAACTATTTGGCTCGTTCTTGGGCCCCTTCTTATAAATAGGACAAATACGAGCTATTTTAAGTTTATTTGGGAAAACTCCCTCAAGTAGGCAGAGGTTCAAACAGTATGAAAAAGGTTCGGCTAAAGTGTTATCACCTGTTTTATAAGAAAATTTGACATATCATATATATCACAGCTATTGGAGTTACTCAGACGCTTGGCAGCATTTATTATGTCATTGGGAGATGCATATTTCCAAGTAAATGAGAAAGATGGAATTAAATGTTTCCGAACAAGATCTTGAGTGCTCGGAGCATGTTTTGACATATTTATTTTTTTGTTTAATATTTTTCACGGAATTTATAAAAGAAATCATTAAAGTCATCAGGAGGTATACCACTTGTTACTTTACTACCATTTTCTATGTTATTATTTATTATTCTCCCATGCTGCCTTACACTTATTATTACTGGACTCTATAAGTTCAGAATTGTACAACATTTTGGCATCTACTATTGCTTGTCTATATTCTCTTTGTAAGGTCTTAATATGTTGCTGAAGCTCATTGCTGGTAGTATCTCTCATTCAGTGATTTTAAAAAGAAAAGTCTATCCCTCATGGAAGATAATTCATTGTTGAACCACTTATTTTTTTATCTGTGCATAATTTTTTCTAAACTTAACCATTTTAATTTTTTGAAGAAATTTGATATTATTAACTAAAATAGAAAATATTACTTCAAATACTAACTCTGCATTGTATTTACCTGAAATACAATGAGTGATCAGTGATGTCAATATAATAGACATAGCCAAATACTATTTTATCTGCAGACAGTTAGCGAGATAGTGTATTTAACTCTGGACAGCTCAATCCAGATTTAGTCATGTCCACTGACCTAGTCTTCAACTATTGTGAGAAATAAAGGGTGGTTTTACAAGAAAGGTAATTTACCCCAAACCAAGCAAAATAATTTCTTATGGCATCCCGATTTAGAA
The DNA here is from genome assembly GCF_021130785.1 of Homalodisca vitripennis. NCBI lineage: Eukaryota > Metazoa > Arthropoda > Insecta > Hemiptera > Cicadellidae > Homalodisca > Homalodisca vitripennis. Next base: position 147,185,628 of record NC_060215.1, read on the forward strand.
GAGATTAGCCACTGTGTCACAAAATGAATGAAACCATTATGGATCTAAATCTGCACATGTTTGAACTATCAAGGACAATTAAAGACATAACTGCGATGTCCGACAGATGTTTTGACGAGTTTGGTATTCACTTGAGTTGAACTGGAAAGCTTCACTAGTATCACTTACCAAACAAGGCACAGTAGTACAAAACACCAACTAACAAACAGCAAGTGCAATAACAGTAGTGATAAGAAGTTTACAATAAGAAAAATCACATAAAAGCCCTCAAAATTAAGTGTGAATGGAGATTATATTGAACAATAGCTTAAGAATATAGCTTTAAAATGTAGTAAAAGTTTTTATCCACTTTGTTAATTTTTATTTTTAGCTACTTATTTATTGTCTGCTACTTTCTGGACAGCCCTTGTCTACAGAGTTGTTTTTTATAAGCTATCAGTGCTGTTCATCAAGATCAATGAATACAAACCTTATAAGAAGCGCAAAGCCAATGTTAAAAAGTCTGCCAATTTTTATTTGAATTTGGCAAGCTTAGCGCGTCCACCGCTAGGCAGCGTGAAGGGCGCTCGTGGCGTGGCGAGCTAGAGTGAGACAGAAGACAGAGCGGGAGCGAATGAGAAGACAGCGCGCGGCCAGTTAGACAGAGAGAGAGAACAAGCTAGAGCGAGAGGGAAAGAGGGGGAAACAAGCGCTCCTAGCGGCGGACGCGCTAAGCTCGTTTTGGCGGGAAACCAACTTGGCAGACTATTCTCCATAAGCTTTGCGCTTCTTATAAGGTTTGTATTCATTGTCAAGATATTGAAAAAAGAATTTATAATATTGCAGTGTTGTGTTATTTGACCAGATGAGAGCATCTGGAACATGAGACTGGAGGAACAGCTGAGCGAATTTTCGGATGCGGAGGTGTACTACCTGTTGACAGCTGTGAACACAATGGCCCTTAGCAGACCACTGGAGGATTGGACGTTCATATCCGAGCGACAGTACTGCAGCTGCTGGAGGTACAGTCTTTTTTAATAATTCTAGAAAAAGTTTCTTATCTTTAAAATTCTAGTTTTATTTTAATCGTTTTGCCAGAAACTGGTTATGATGTCAAAAATCATTCACCATATGCTCGATAGCATTGACTGAAATTTTCACTGTTTATTTAAGAAATTTCACATAAACCTGCGTACGACTGCTCATAAATTTTCAATGAAGGCTCCTTAAAAGTTATAATAGTTTTTACAATATGAAGTCAGATATGTCAATGGTTTTCTTTTCAACTTATAAAAATACAATGGAGACATTGAAGTGCCTGGAAAGAAAACACTTATGTCTGGAAACTGCTCAAGTAAATCCACCTATTTTAGAAAATATTAGGAAACTTCATATTGATTCTAACGTTTTTAATGATTATTTTATAACTGTAGCACTAGATATGAATAAAACACAAGTACCTGCTGATTTTAGTGTAGCTCTTAATTTAGTAAATAATTATGTAAATAGTTGTACTCCAAGAAATACGTTATATTGGAAAGTAATTGTTATTGAAGATGTCCTAAAATGTGCTTCTGAATTAAATCTATCTGGTAGTGAAGATTACTATGGTTTTTCGAATAAGATTACTAAACAGATTATCAGTGTCATAGCTGAACCACTAACTTATCTATTTAATCAAATGTAAATTGAAGGCACATTTCCTCAATGTTTAAACATAGCAAAAGTAGTTCCTATCTATAAGAAGGTGATAAAACAAACCCTTCCAGTTATCGGCTCATATCTTTAATAGCTATTTTTAGCAAAATGTTTGAATACTGTATCAAAACCCAATTACAAAACTTTTTCATGCTAAATGGTCTCTTATGTAAAGAACAGTTTGGGTTTTTTACCAGGACTGAATACTACAAAAGCTGTAGAAACTCTAGTTGGTAATGTCATTCATAATTTTGAATATAAAGCATCATCATCTGCAACCTTAATTGATTTGTCTAAAGCCTTCGACAGCATACCTCATGAGTTACTTATAAGTAAACTTTATTGCTATGGTGTGCGAGGTAGTGAGTTGAATTTGTTGGTATCTTATTTGAAAAATAAAATCAAATGGTTGTTCAGGGTTCTAATTCATCTCTTATAAAAACCATTCAAATCGGTGTGCCACAAGGCTCAGTTTTAGGTCCTTTTTTATTTATTGTTGCAGATTTATTGTTGTTAATGATTTTGCTTTCAATTTACCCTGCATGTCAGTTTTGTTTGCTGATGATACTACTCTTCTAAATCACCATAGTACACTTAATGGTTTAATAAAACAACAAGAAAATGCAATGAAGGTAGCAACTGAGTGGTTTCAGGCTAACAGGCTTGTTGTAAACAATAGCAAAACAGAAAATATAATTTTTCCAATGGACAACGTTATTTACAAATGTTTTAAGCCTGTTAAAGTATTAGGAATCTTTTTAGACAGTAGACTAAGCTGGGAAAGCCATATAGAAAGTCTTTTTAATAAATTGGCGAGAGTAATTTTCCTGCTGCGCAAATTGAAACTCTGTGTCACCAAAGAAATGGTAATAACCTCCTACTATGCATTTTACCACTCCAACTTAGTCTATAGAATTACTTTATGGGGAAATAGTTGCCATTCAAATAAAGTGTTTGTCTGGCAAAAAAAGCAATAAGAATTATAAAAAATCTTAATGAAAGGGAATCTTGCCTGCAAGCTTTTAGGGACTTAAATATCATGACATTGCCCTGTTTGTGTATATATATATATATATATATATATATATATATATATATATATATATATATATACTATACTAAAACTAGAAAAAAGTACATGTTAGAGCTGCCAAGGACCAGGCTTGAAAAATCAAAAGGTAGTCATATCTATATGAAAATAAAACTATTTAATAAATTACCAAAAATAGGATGGATTGTTAATATAAATAGGTTTAAAAGATTTGTAAGCAAATGGCTTAAAGAAAAAGCATTTTACTCTGTGAATGAATATTTGCCCTGTGATATTAGTTCCTTAAGTTTATAATTTTATCTAGTCAAGTTTTAACTTTTAATTTTTGTTTTATAGTTTGGAGATCTTAAGTTTAAACACCTGATTTACATATTTTAAATATTTATATTGTTACATTTTTCATTGGATTGTTGTTGGAAACAGACATTACTGAAAAATTAAAGAAAGAAATAGACACCCTGAGAGATACAGTAAAATCGTTAAGGGAAGAAAAGGAGTCTAATATCAACCAATTTCAGCTTGTAAAAGATAAACCTGGAAACTTGTAATACTGAACTGGAGGCAAGAATTCAATTTCTTGAGCTCACTCTATCCTTACACACCAAGCCAAACAAGAATGAAGCTAGCAATAATGAAAACCACATTAACATACTTAATGATGTACCTTCCACCTACCACTCATGTTGCTTTCCTCCAGATGAAGATGTTTCATGTACAAGCCAAGGACTTTTAAAAGAAATACCTGGTGAGAAGTTTGATGAAAACTCTACAAAAACCTGATAACCAACCTAAAACCTTATCTCCACTTTTAGCTGACAATGAGGACATCAACAGTGTGTTATTGAAAGAAATTGAAGACCGAATTTAACTCTCAGACCTCTGTCTCCGAGAAGATTATTATAGTTGAGCCATGATACACCGCTACTTTGATGGATCCTACCCAGTGCTCAGGGACAAGAAACAGGGGGGGAAACTTCTTAGAAGATAACCACAAAGCAATAACCGCGGACATATACGAAATTGAGGAAACTCGGGCTGAAGAAGTAATGGAACTCCGTAAAATAAAAACCTACCATCCAAAAACCATAAATGCAGAACAAAATCTTAAAACCCCATAGAGAAGGACAAAAAAGGCAGAAATCAAGAATCTTTTTAAACTCTGCATACCACAAACGTAATAAGCAACACCACAGGAATTGGGACCAGCATTGCACACCCAAGGCAGAGAAATATTTTATTGAACCAACACTAAAAAGTGCATTCAACTCCTTCGGTTACATCTCAGCTCCAGCCCCCTTGCACAGCCTACAAATTGGACAAAGATGAAACTTTCATCGACTTCTTTAATAATAACATAAAAGACTACTTAAAAAACTTAAGTAAGGCTTCTTTTTCCAACAGTTATTATGGAAATGATATAGGGAGAGTCAGCCAAACTCCCTTTAACAAAAAACTGAACCACGATATTTTACCTCAAGATGGACAAATACCTAACCAAGACATAGGGAGAGTCAGCCAAACTCCCTTTAGCAAAAAACTGAACTACAACATTTTATTACAAAATGGACAAATACCCGACCAAGACATAGGAGAGTCAGCCAAACTCCCTTTAACAAAAAACTGAACCATGATATTTTAACTCAAGATGGACAAATACCCAACCAAGACATAGGGAGAGTCAGACAAACTCCCTTTAGCAAAAAACTGAACTACAACATTTTATTACAAAATGGACAAATTCCCGACCAAGACATAGGGAGAGTCAGCCAAACTCCCTTTACCAAAAAACTGAACCACAACTCTCTATCCTACGCAACAGAAAATGAGCTACAAGAGCCCATTAACATTATACATGGTAATGGTGCAAATCAAAGTTTTTTAGACCTCTGCCAAAAGATAAAAGTAAAACTAAAAACAAAATAGTCTCTGTGCACAGAAACACAGGGGAGAAATTTAATGACACAAGTAAACTGACTATATATTACATCAGAACATCAACTCCATGTCAAATAAAGTGAACAGGACTAAACCACTTGTTAGACGAAATTCCTCCCTAGTATTGTTGTGCTAACGGGGAGCACGGACTAAAACATGATTGCTCTTGAAAATACCAAAATTCCTAACTATGAACTGGTAGGAAGTTTCTCTAGGATGCATCATCAAAAAGGAGGTGTAGCCATATATAAAAACACTTAAATCTGGGAAAATAAAGTGGACAGGATTGATACAATTCCAATTCCAGCACTAGAGATGATATGTGAGACCCAACTTATCAAAATCAAAGAAGGTCAAAAGAGCATCTATGTGTTGGGTGTTTATAGACCACCATCTGGGAACTTGGATGAGGCAATCGATCACTTAACAGAGATCTTGAACACAATCCCCTTTCAACAAAGCATTATAATTGGCGACATAAAACGTGGACAACCTAGTTCAAGACAGTCCCTGTTTGAAACTTAATGACGCTCTTGCACAATATGGTGTTAGGAGATTATCACTGCCACCTACCAGAGTAACCAGCACTACATCAACATCAATTGACTGTGTCTGCTCCAACATCCCTTTACCAGAAGTCACAGTAGATGTCTTGACCACAGGGCTTTCGGATCACAAACGCACAGCTGTGTTCAACGAATCTGAAGAAATCACCTGTTCCCACAACTTATTCAATTAGAAGACATCTTTAATAAAAATAACCTTGACAGCCTGAGTGACTACTTAAAGGGACTTAACTGGGGATTAGTGCTTAATGCACCAGCTGTGGACACTGCTTTTAAAAATTTTAGCCAAATACTTAACTCTGCAATGAACCTAACATGTCCTTATAAAAAAACCAAAGCAAAGCGTAATGCAAGAGCTTGTCACTTTAATGATCCAGAAGCTCAAAGACTGAAGACCGAGTTTTTTAGAAGCCTTAAATAGAGAAGAAACCACAGGTTGCGTAGCTGCTAAAACCCAAACAGCAGAAAAGAAAAAAAGCCTATGATATGAGACTGAAATATCTAAAAAGGCAAGCCAATAGTAGACCGCATAAGCAACTCAGAAAACAGGTCAAAAGCAGTCTGGGACACAATTAATAATGAACGCCATAAGAAGAAACAGGACACTCCACTTGAATTGACAGTCAATGGCAACAAATTAAACAATCCATTCGAAAATAGCTGAGCACCTAAATACTTATTTTACAACTATAGCTGAGATAACACTAAAAGAAGCAGGTCAAACTTTCAGATATCTCAAGGAAGCCTCAATGCACCACCAATGCACCTGAATTTGTTATTCATAGCACTACACAGGCAGAAGTTAAGAAAAACCATCATGGCAATGAAATCAAAGCCATCAGCAGGCAATAGATGATGTCTCATCTATCTTACTTAAGCACTGTGTTGATGAAATTACACTGCCTCTGACTGATATTATGAACAAGTCCTTAGCTCAGGGTATTTTTCCAGCTGACCTCAAGATTGCCAAAATAATCCCTATTAAGAAACAACCACAAAGCACAGAAGCTGGCCACTTTAGACCAATATCTCTTTGTATCAACCATCTCCAAGATATTTGAAAAAAAATCGTTTTAACAAGATTAATAACCCACCTCATGGACAATAATTTGCTCAGTAAACACCAGCACGGATTTTTATTCCTCTAAAAATCTACAACACAGCTATCACATGACTTCTTTGAGAATGTAATTGACCAAATTGAAACTGGAAAAATAGTATCTGCTATTTTCTTGGATCTAAGTAAAGCTTTCGACACACTGGGACATAATTTACTTTTCTTACTAAGCTAATGACTTTAGGAATCCAAGGTAATGCAATAAACTGGTTCAATAGTTATTTGAAGAACAGGACTCAACTAGTAGAGCTGAAATATACAGTTAATAACACAGTTTTACCATGCTAGGTCAAAACCCCTCAATATAACAAGAGGGGTCCCTCAAGGCTCAGTACTGGGTCCAGTATTGTATGTATTGGTAACAAATGACCTCCCAGATTACCTAAAGGAGCAAGCCCACACACACAATGTACGCTGATGACACAGCTCTTATACTTGCTGAAAAAGGCCCTAATGATTTAGATTGTCAGGCCTTCATTGCTTTCAATATGGCAAAACAATATTGTCAAGAGAACGATCTTGCACTAAATGACAGCAAAAACTAAACAAATCCTGTTTACAAGAGCTGCAAAACTTAACCGAGGGGTTGCCAATGGTGGAAGTAGAGGACGAGACCAAATACCTGGGAGTGATCATTGACCAACATCTGTCCTGGACCCCTCATGTGGACATGGTGTGCAGGAAACTGAGTACTGCCCTGTATATTGTAAAAAGAATAAGGTCTGTTGCAGATCTGTCAACGGCCAGGGTCGCTTATTTTGCCCTATTTGAGTCTGTTGTGAGGTATGGTTTGATAATATGGGGAGGGTCAAGTATAGGAAATATGACTAAAGTTCTAAAACTTCAATAAGAAAGCGGTAAGAATATTGGCAGGTCTAAATCATCTTGACTCGTGCAGACAGTGCTTTCAAAGACCTTGGAATTCAGACAGTGGTGGCTCTTTACATTCAACAAACCATTCTACATGTATTTAACACTGATTTACAATAGACTGGGCGAAATTCATTCATATGGAACCCGCAATGTGACAGACTTCGTCTTACAACCTCATCGACTCACCATGACTACCAAGAAGCCATCTTATGCAGGTGCAAAATTTTACAATCTCCTACCAAGACACCTCAAAAGTATAACAAGAGAGTCAGCGTTGAAGAGGAATCTCAGTGCATGGCTTGCTGACAGGACTTTTTACTCCATCGAGGAATTTTTAAAACTGGACATGACATTTTTATCTTGATCTATGTTTTAAACTAGATAAAATTTTTACATACATATTGGACACATATTCTGTACTCGATGTATATGAATAAAGTTCTCTTTGATTTGATTTGATTTGATTTGATTTAATATTTGAAAACTATTATTAAAAGTTAAATTGGTTTTATTAATAATATGTAGTTTGTTGCAGTAGTTGGAGTCTTTTTAAACCAAATCTAAATGTTAGGTGTACCTTAGTGTCAATTGTAATGTGGTACCTATGTCATAATTTGTGGTTCATTTAATATTCAGTTTTGATTTTTAAAATACTTATAATTCATGTCTTTGGAATTACCAGCTGGTATTATTGTCAGTTTTGGGGAGTTTGGTTGTTACCAGCACCTTCCTTCCTCTAAATTACTGAGGCTTGAATGTTATATCTTTAATTTATACCTAATCGTGAGTGTAATCCGCACCGAACCGGCATAACAATTCTTAAAAGATACATTTTAAAGCTACTGTTCTACATAAACACAATTTAAAACAAGATAGTTATCATTGAGAAATTTGTGTCATGCAGTTCCAACCAGTTGTTTTATATCGTCATGCAGACGCAGTAAGGGACCGACCAATCCACGGAATGCGTGTTTGTTCTTCAAGCAAGTCTCATCGTCAGTTTTTCACTTAGACCAAGAAGATGAGTAAACCCTTACGCTCAGTCCAGAATCACAGACTTGTTCCCACTTTCATCCATAACAGAAGCTGAACCTCGGTACTTGTATTCTTGATAGTATCATTGCATAACTCTATAAATTTGGCCAAGGAATAAAATACTCCTGAAATGTGAAGTCAAGTCAGTCACAGTGTTATTAAGCAAAAGTTGAAACGGAGTTAAACTCCAGTTTTCACCAAAGCTACATTGTGTGTATTCAACAATGGCTGAACCATTTGTCATAACATTATTCTGAATTTAATGAGGCTGTATTTATTTTATTTTTATTCTATTCCATCAAAATTTTCACTAGTTGCACAAATGGCTATTAGTACATTTATGTAGTTACTATAGATGCCATTAGCTTAACGACATAACATTTCAGATTGGCTTCCTGAGCCCTACAACAAGAGATTCCTGCTTCAAGTCTGCCCGCATCATGCTGGTTAATCTGACACTCAGACATACTCCTCTCATCTCGGACATATTGGATAGACTCAACACATCTGCCAACTGTGGGAAGGTGAATGGTTTATCTTAGAACCTCTGAATTGTAGAAAGGTTACACAGCATTTACTCATGAAATAATAAATAGTTGCTAGGGATGTACGTACATTAACAAATGTTTGTCTGTGAGATCTGTGATGTAAATTTATTTGTACCAAGGCCAACTGCACTCAATTAAGTCTCTACTTAAAATCTGGTGGAATGTTCTGTAATAAATTATAAAATATAAGAATTGTACTTACGAGTACTGAACGTTAAAAGTAAATTTTCCACAAAAAATGTCAAAGATATACCATAATTTGGTCCTTACTTCAAATAAAACTAAGGTGAATCCTTATCAAAAAAATAAAACTAATGATTATTCAAACAAACAGACAAGAATGATTTTTCAGCTCCTATAAGCAAACATTCTTCCACATGTAATTATCACTTTCACAAAACTCCACTACTTAACAAAAGATGCTTGCCACTATTTTTCTGTAAAGTTAAATTAGTAATTTTGTATATTGTAATGGAATCAACGAACCCTCTTGTTGACTGCAGGTAAGTACTTTGAGTTTGATCTTATTTAATAAGTTGCCTGATAAAGCTTGGTCTGTATTAGTTATTATATAACTAATATATATATATATATATATATATACAGGGTGTATATTATGTCTGGAAACACCCAAAATATATCCTTTAATAATTTAAATATAAATTTGAAACCTCTTACAATCGTGATAGAGATTGGGCATCTACTATTTGGAACAATGTTTTGTTATGTCACACCAACGGGGGACGTCCTGCCGAGGGTATCGTGAATATTCTTTAATGGAAGCCTATACCTTGTGATACATAATTTTAAAGGTAATAGCTTACTGAATTGATATGCCACACAAACCGCCATCTCAAAGGAATTATTCTATCAGAAAATAGAGCATTTTTAGTATTGAAAATTTACTGATGTTCAACAATGTAATTTTAACATGGTTCTTGCCACAAAATGTGTTACACTAATTTTTAGCATTTTTTTAAATGTTCAATTAAATAAAACAAAAATTTCATTTTTAAGCTGGTTCTATTAGCACAAATTTGCCAGTTTTTATTACAGTACAATTATGGAAATACTTATGTTATTGATTTCTTATTACAAATAAAAAAATAATGTATGCTGTTAGAAAAGTCTTACAACAAACGTTTTACCTGCATTTGGTGTCAAAGCAATTGTTCGAACTGTGTTCCTTCTACGGTTTGACAATGAGCCAATCTTGTGTAAAATGATTCGACAGAGTTGCCTAACATTTCTTCAGTTATCAAAGCAATCTCCTCTATAATCCTGTTTCTTAGGTCTTCCAAATTATGAGGCTTTCTTCTATAAACATTGGTTTTTAAATGACCCCATAGGAAATAATCGATTGGTGACAAATCGGAGATCTTGGAGGCCATTCGATTTTCTCCTCTTCGGCCAATCCATTTATGAGGAAACCTTAAATCCAAATACTCTCTTACCTGTCTCCCATAATGGGGTGGAAGCACCATCCTGCTGAAACCATACATTATCAAAAGTATTCTCCTGATGCAATTTGAATAGCTGGGATTATTTTATTTTGGAGCATATTGTAGTAATGTTCGGCATTTAAAATTTCCATTGATGAAAAAGGGTTCCAAACAATTTTGTTACCTAAAATTCCACACCATACGTTCAGTTTTTGTGGGTTGCTGTGAATGGGACTCAGTAATCAATGTGGGTTTTCACTAGCCCAGTATAACGGCAACTTGTGCCTGTTAACATTGCCATTTAGGAAAAAAGTTGCCTCATCAGAAAATAGTATGTTGGTCAGAAAATCTCTATTGTCATCACATTTGCGCATCACAAGTTCACAAAACTCAACTCTTCTGTCGTAATCATCCTCACTTAACTGTTGGACTAAATGGATGAACTTTAAATGGTTTGTATTTATTAAATTTCAAAATCTTACTCACAGACATAGGGTGCATATCATGTTGCTGTGCAGCTTTTCTGAGCGATGCATGTGGGTCTTCAATAAATGTTTGCAAAACATCTAGTGCATGTTCTTCATCTGTTGCAGATTGTATCCTACCCGACTTTGGCCGATTACGTACACTCCCTGTCATTTCAAAAACGCTCAATAGTTTTTGATATTGTTGAAACACTTATGGGATTCCTTTCTGGGAAAGTGTCATTAAACAAATTACAAACTTCCCGATAAGATCTTTGACGATCGCCATATCCTCGCATCATCAACAGAGTAATTCGTTCTCTTTCAGACAATTCCATTAAAATGCCAAATAAAAACTGAACTACTGTAATTAGATAACTTGTTGACAGCAATGCTTCAGAGACACTGATTAACTCGGACAGGAATGATATGACCTTTGTCCATTTGTAATTCCCAAGCTTAGACCTGTCTAGTGAAAGCTCCATGCTCAACAAATGAAACCTGTAGACCAGATGATTAATAACACAATAATGTTTCTCATAGGCTAGTGACCTTTGTCTCTTTAAAACCTTCCTGCTGACTGGAAAAACACCAAGTACAGATTCATAAGTAATCAGAGAAAGTGACTCATAAGTTTTATTCATTGTAATAAAAAACTGGTAAAATTTGTACTAATGAATGAAACCAGCTTAAAAATAAATTGTTTATTTTATTTTAATTGAACATTTTAAAAAATGCTAAAAAATTAGTGTAACACATTTTGTGGCAAGAAACATGTTAAAATTACATTGTTGAACATCAGTAAATTTTCAATACTAAAAAAATGCTCTATTTTCTGATAGAATAATTCCTTTGAGATGCGGTTTGTGGCGTTCAATTCAGTAAGCTATTACCTTTAAAATTATTGTATCACAAGGTATAGGCTTCCATTAAGAATATTCACGATACCCTCGGCAGGACGTCCCCCGTTGGTGTGACATAACAAAACATTGTTCCAAAAAGTAGATGCCCAATCTCTATCACGATTGTAAGAGGTTTCAAAATTTATATTTAAATTATTAAAGGATATATTTGGGTGTTTTCCAGACATAATATACACCCTGTATATATGTATATATATATATATATATATTAGTTATAGGTCTCAACTACCAATGTCATTTGAAATAGAATAAAACTACTTGAAGATGACTTGACTAACAAAAATTTTAAAATTGATTCGTTGCAAAGAGAAATAAACACTAGAAAATGAACGGAAAGAAAGAAATATTTTTTTTGGAAAATTTACATCAAATTACAAGGAACTTGTAAGTAAACTATTGGAACAAGAGACAACCGCGAGAGCACATATCAAATCCCTCCTAAACATTACAAAATCCCAACCGCACCTTATGTATCATTCTGTAAGAAACAACAATCCACAAATTATGTAAAACAGCAAAAATAGTGTTTTACTACAGGTAGCAAAAAGGACAGCTTTCCAGTCATCTTCCTCTTCTCTTCAAGAAGAATCGGTACAAGAAAATCTGTTTAAAACTTGTAATACATCTCAATTCATAAATCAGAAATCAGAGATTCTTTATTGATAGTCTTTAAGATTACAAGTAGTGTCAATTAAAATAAAATGTACATAGTTATTAGTTAAGTCTTATTATAAAAAGTATTAGTGGTCTTGATTGAGTTGCCTCCAAGAGTAGAATTCCTCTATTGTATAGATGGTTCTCTGCAGTAGCCAGTTCTTCATTGCTGTCTTCATTTTCTTGAGATTATCTTGATTTCTTCTGGCAGAGCATTAAAGAGTTTTTCCCAGGTTAGGTAGGTTTTTTCTCAAATAAGGCTGTTCTGTGAAGAGGTAGTAGGAAATCTTGACCATGTCTTGTATTATGCTCATGGAGGTCACCATTTCGAGGAAGGTCTCTTGTTTGGCAATACAATATTGTTTCTATTATGTAAAGGGGGATGTTACCGTAAGTATTTTCAGTTCTTTAAACATAGCTCTACAACTTTCTCTAGGTCCTAGGTTGCCCATTAAAGGTATTGATTTTTTTTTTATTTTGAGGACTTTTGAAAGGTTGAATTTTGTTGTGCTTCTTTCCCATGCTGCTATTCCATACCTAAGATGACTTTCAAATAGCGCATAGTACACTATTTTAGTAGATTCAAGGTTGCTAGTTGCATGGGTTCGTCGTAAGGCATATAGAGATGAATTTAGCTTTAGGCATAAATTGTCAATGTGATTTGTCCAAGTTAAATTATTATTTTTCATAAAACAGCTGTCAAATTCTGTTTTGCACCGAATAAAACAAACAGTTCAAAAGCAGTCAGCGTAACTGAGAGAAACTTTTATAAACAGATTAGCAACTTGAGTCAAAGTTTTACCATGAAAGACAGACAAATACTGGCAGCTCTCCTCCGATAGTTATAAAAATTTTTCTGAAGAGCCTATACCTCAATCTGTCACTGTAGTAAATGAGTGTAGAAGCCCACCATATACTGCCAAACTTCTAAAGCCTGGACAAGTTATTGACATTTGCATAAATTTAAAAATCATGTTTAGATCTTAGGTGAGTACCGCCCCCCGAGAAGTCCACTAGACAATCTCTCGAACTATTGGCAATAACAGTACAATCTGTGTTGTTGGCGACTTTAATATTGACAGCCTCAACTGATCCTTGGGCAGAGAAAATAGCAAATTTTGTTATGTTCTTACTCAATTTAACCTAACACGATGCCACCTACCTGCAACTAGGACTACACCCGCAACTGCCACTTCAATAGATATTTTATGTACTAACCTATCCTCTGATAATTTTGACATAACAATCCACGAAAACAGATCACTCTGGACAACTTGATACTATGGATTTCTGCTCAACAACAATAAAACAAACAGCATTAAACTAAAGAAACCTGTAATGAGAAACTATTAGCTTTAAATGAACTTCTTGGAATTCAGTCATGGGAACGGGTCTACCAATCTCAAATCTCTGAAGATGCATATTACAACTTTATAAGGACTTTGACTACAGCTCTTAATGATATGTCCACCTTTAACAAAAAGTTATAACTAAAAATAGAGCTAAAGTTGCTTTCAATCTTGAAGTGAATGAGCTACAAACATCTGTTATTCAAGCCCGTGACCATTTTTTAGTTACTGACCAAAATGAAGACAAAGCAATAGCTGTATAGAAAAAGAAAACCTATGACCTAAAATTTAAAAAGTTTGAAAGAAGCTAATCAAAAATTTATTGCTGAAGCAAGTAATAAAAGCAAAGCTGTCTGGAAAGTCATTAACAGTGAAAGATCAACCAAACGGGACGTTCCAGATTCTGACTGGAGGTTGAAAATTGCTGACGATTCCATAGAAGATCCTTTTACTGTAGCCGAACAGTATAACTCTTATTTTTCAATAATCACAGAAGAAACCCTTAAACTTAATAAGGACCTAAGTACTACTAATTTTTATACACACATAGCATATTTAGAAAAGAACTCTCATTTAACATAGCAGCTAATGATGAAGTATTGAACGTCATCAATTCTCTAAAAACCTCCTCCTCCTCAGGCTATGATGTAATTTCATCAAAATAACATCAATAAATCCTTGATGCAGGGAGTTTTTCCTTCAAAATTGAAATTGTTTAAGGTTTATCCACTACACAAAAAAGGAAGCAAGCATGACGTAACAAACTTTAGACCGATTTCCTTTGTTCCAACAGTGTCTAAGGTACTGGAAAAAGTAGTACTTTCAAGAATACTGGAACCCCTTCAGTATAATGACCTAATACCAAAAGGACAACATGGGTTCATCCCAAGTAAATCGACTATCACTGCTCTCACTGAACTCATTGAAAAAGTAATTGATAATATCCATTTTGGAAACACTGTCACTACTGTCTTTCTTGACTTAAGTAAAGCTTTTAACTCCTTGTCTCATGAACTTATTATTATCATGATCAGTGCCCTTAGAATAAAAAGAACAGCTCTTAGCTGGATTAAAAGTCACCTTACTGGGCGAGAACAAATAGTCGAGATAAAGCAGAGTGCAAATATTATCACTGAAATTTCCCAGTCAAGACCACAAAACATTATAAGAGGAGTCCCACAAGGGTGAGTACTGGGCACTGTTTTGTTCAATACAATGCAATACAATACAATTTTCTTTATTGCACATTCGTTAAGAATTACAATGGTGTCATAAATACATAAAAGTAAATGTTATTTTTCAGTATTTTCAAAAAATTCCTTTAATGAGTAGACCGGTTTTTTGATCAGCCACTTCTTTAGCTCCTGGTGCAGCTTATTGCCAGTTAGGTCTCTCAGGCAGTACGGTAGGTGGTTCTTCAGTTTACAGCCTGCATAAGAAGGTTTTTTCTCCCAGAGAGTAGTTCGATGTACTGGAAGGACCAGCTTGGAACCATGACAAGTGTTATACTGGTGTAGATCATGGTTTCTTATAGGGTTTATTTTATCTACATGCTTTATAGTTTCATGTATGAAGAGAGCCACCACTGTGAGGATTCCTAGGTTGGTGAAAGCTTGTCTGCAAGTCTGTAGAGGTTCAAGATTAGCAAGAATCCTTATAGCTTTCTTCTGAAGAACAAGGATTTGGTTCATGTTGTGTGCTGAAGTTCCTCCCCACGCTGTCAAGCCATATCTAAGATGTGATTCCATCAGGGCGAAGTAAGCTGTCTTGGCTGCAGAGAGTCCACCAATGTATTTAATTCTTCGGACGACATATATTCCAGCACTGATTATTTTGCACAGGTGGTCTATGTGCTCTGTCTATGTTAATTTGTTGTCAAGTTCATACTCTTTACATAACATAACAAGGACCACCTGAATTAGAGAGAGTGGATGAACTAAAACATCTAGGTGTTTCTTGTCCAAAAAACTGTCATGGACCTGCCATGTAGATAGTCTCTGCCCAAAACTAAGCTGTGCCATCTTTGCCCTTAGTAGATTTAAAGCAACTGACTTATCATCCGCCTTAAGGATTTCTTATTTTGCCCTTTTTGACTGTCATCTGTGATATGGAATAACTCCATGGGGTGGCTCCTCGACTGGCAACCTCCAGAGGATATTAATTCTTCAAAAGCGAGCAATAAATGTTATGGCCGACCTCCCTCATTTTGACAGCTGTAGAGGAGCTTTTAAGGACCTATAAATCCTTAGTTACCTCAATATACATAATAAAGGTAATTATTTATGTCTCAAAACAAAATTTGTTGAGAAATGAGGAGGTGCACACTCATCAAACTAGAATAACTCAGCCATATCACCAACCAGCTCACAGAACCACTCTCAACACCAAACAAACCATCATTTGCTGGAGCCAAGCTTTTTAACAAACTTCCTGAAGACCTTAAAAGTTGTAACCCGAAGACACTGAAAAGACAACTACATGACTGGCTGGTGAAAAGTCCATCTGCAGTATGGAAGAATTCTATTGTATCCTTAACTTTTAATTTTTGTCCTAGTGTTTAAGTTTATTCTATTGTAATTTGTAACCAATTTATTCTTTTCACTATTCATTTATTTTGTGACAAATATTCTGTTCTCAATGATCACAATAAAGGTTTCTCAATTCTATTTTGTTGTTGTTGTAATTATTGTTACAGTTATAGACTTATTGGTATTGTCGACTATTTTATATTGATGCATTAGATTTTTGGGTATTTTATTATTGTTGTTGCTAATTTAATATTGACTTTGTGCATTACACAAATTATGTTTAAAGACAATTAAATTCTTGATTCTTTGATTCTGTCTAAATTTGATATGAAAGTAACATTTATGACATCATTATTTGTATTGTTTTGCTGGTGTATGCCAGAATCACATTTTCCGTTCCGACACTGAACTCTGTTGCAGTTATGCCTTTACCTGGTAAAAGACCTTCCACTGAGCCTGTGGCGGCCCAAAGACTCGGACCTCACCATCCTGGAACACTGGCTGCTGCAGTCAGGCATCACCTCTGTTAGACACGCTCTAGCAAGGCACATCATCTCCAGTCTCAACCTGGGCTACGCCACTGATGATCTCAGGTGAGTTCAACTGTTACCTGCAGATAGCTACAAATTACAGCCTCCATATCCCTTAGCAGTTACCACAGCTACTATAGACAATTATATTCCAATGTACGTATATAATGGATATTTTAATGCATATTTTCCATAAATAACAGTTTTTTAAGTTATTTATGTACAAGAACACTAACTTTCGTGTTACTACTTTTAAGTTTTGTAACTACTTAGAGAATATATTTGTATTGTATTGTTAAACGTTACAGACATTATTTACAACAGAATATGTAGGTCTAATTTAGATTATACTGTGTATTCATATATTGTAAAGCTAGAGTTAGACTTCGAATGTTTTTGGCTTATTGAGACTCCAGCAGTCTAGTCCTAGGGTGAACAAGGTTGGACACCTGCTATATTGCGTACGGAAATATTAATGAAATAACATTCTTGTTAATAAGTTTTTACTCTGGCTAGTAAATATTACTTTTGGCCAATGATAAAATCCAATTCTGGAAGATAATCTTAACAAGTTGAGATTCTGTCAACTGTGTTTTAATGTAAATTTAAGTGTTTAATATATTTTTCTCATCTGCATCTGATGCATATCATATTTGAGCTATGAAACTAATCCTAAGTTTTACTCCACTGCTTAAACTCATTTTTTATCATGCAAGATTCTGTTCAGTACTTTGGAGTTAGAGTGGTCCTATTTTGAAGCTCTTTTCCCCAACAGGTAATTGGATGGTTATACTATCACAGTTTGCTATCTGTAATTTGTAAAACCACTAATTTCTAATATCCACAAAACTCTTGTAAACTCATGTCTTCAATTGGTAAAGATAAAATTTATCTAAAGGTTTACACCAAACAATGCCTCTAGTGTTCTTTCCGTTCCCTTTAAACCTTTGTACTCAGATGGGGTCATTATGAATATTCCTCTAAGGCGTTAGACAACCAGAAGTGACCTCAACATTCTGTATCCGTGGAAACATTACTATTTTAATTTATAATTGTTACTTCCCATCTTTTGTATCTGTTCTATAAGCTATAATCACCTACACTTGTATCACCTGTTTTGGTCTTAACAACGTAATCTGTCTATTTGCACTCCGTGCTGTGCTAACTTGCTCAAACGATTGAAGTGTACAAATTAGTTTTTGGATGAAATTAGAAATGAGAAGAAAGTAGATTTATTGCTAGATTTTGATGAGAATGAGTCAAATAGTGAAAGTAATATTGACTCATACTTTTGTAATTAGGTAATACGTTCCATCAAGCTACACATATTTATTTTATATAGCTCCACAGTTTTAGTAGAAAGAGATTATTCAAATGTATGTGATTTATCTTTTTAATGGCTACCACATCCATGTCAGGCATATGTTGACAAAACAATTTCGAGTAGGTGGGGGAAATATGCCAGTGGAAAGTGGCAGAGTGGTGAGTGGTGAGTGTCCATGTGACCAGTCATGACTGTGTAGATAAGAAATAATACAATAATGTCTAGGATTGGCCTTTTCAGGGGAAATGGTTAATATAAATAAATGAGCAATTTTTGATGTTTCTGATTAGAAAAGAGCAAGACTCACTTATCTAGAATTTCATCTGTATACAAAAAGTACCCAAATGGTTAGACTAGTGAATAATTATTAGCCATACAAGTAATAGTTAAAAAGATTTTTTGTAGCCATGAGCTGTTCTTATCACAAGTTGTTCAAGTCCGTACACGAGTACCCAAAAGTTACATTTACGAATGAACAGGCAAGTAATTATAATAAATGTTTCTAGCCATGAGTTGTTCTTGTCACTAGCTAGTGAATGAATGAATGTTTATTCCATCAACTGTACATGAAATACACTTAAAAATGACAATAGTAAAGCACTAAACAGAATTGTTTTGAAAAACAATAGTTTACTATTTATCTAGCTAAAACATTACTTAAAGATATTACTACAAAAGTAATGAATAAGTAGCCATACAAGTAATAATTTAAAACTTGTTTTAAGCATGAGCTATTCTTGTCACTAGTTGTTCAAGCCATACACAAGTACCTAATCGGTTACACTAATGAATAAGTAGCCATACAAGTAATAATTAAAACTTTTTAAGCATGAGCTGTTCTTGTCACTAGTTGTTCAAGTCCATACACAAGTACCTAATCGGTTACACTAATGAATAAGTAGCCATACAAGTAATAATTAAAACTTTTTAAGCATGAGCTGTTCTTGTCACTAGTTGTTCAAGTCCATACACAAGTACCTAATCGGTTACACTAATGAATAAGTAGCCATACAAGTAATAATTAAAACTTTTTAAGCATGAGCTGTTCTTGTCACTAGTTGTTCAAGTCCATACACAAGTACCCAATCGGTTACACTAATGAATAAGTAGCCATACAAGTAATAATTAAAACTTTTTAAGCATGAGCTATTCTTGTCACTAGTTGTTCAAGTCCATACACAAGTACCTAATCGGTTACACTAATGAATAAGTAGCCATACGAGTTATAATTAAAAAAATGTTTTGTAGCCATGAGCTGTTCTTATCACGAGCTGTTCACGTCCGTATCGCAATGATGGTGCTGAAGACAGCTGTGCAGTATTGTCCTCAAAGTCCACCGGAGGGTAACACCATATCTGATACTGTTAAACAGGTAGACACTACTTCTGTATGTAGTCATTACCTAGAGACGTACAATTGACGGTAGGGATGGGCTGATACCGAACCAATTTCATTCTAATTCCTTTACCTGTATTATTTGTTATTAAGGATATAATGGTTTTGGTTTGTTATCGTTAAATCAAATTTGATCAGTGGGAGCAGACAGCTAAAGGTTTCAAACCACTCTTAGCTGTGAGATATTATTTCATGATATAATTGAAAATTCATTTATTTTCAGAAATGGATTGATTACATTGCAGTATAGGAATAACTATATCTAACCCCCTAGCATTGCTAATCAAGGGAGAACATTTGATAAAAAACCGTTTTTTGAATATATTAAACATACTTCACATACATATTGTTTTACATAAATATATCTATATTAATGTTAATTACATTAATTCAGCAATAAATAATTCCTATAATAATAAACAAGTTAAAATAATTTGTAGGTATTAAACATATTTATTCTTACAATAACAAATACAGAAATTCTTTTTGTTTGAAAATGAAGCTAATGTGATGGGCCATAAACCTGAATCGGAAGATATGATTATTTTGTATATTGTTTCTTCTTGAACATTTTAATAGTGATTATTTTGTGTGAGCACTGGCTAAAGTTGCTTGTGAGTGCGTTACTCTGAATTTATGGATTGCTGAATCGTATGACTTTATTTATACTTTTTAAAAAGAATTGTGTTATTAAACTAAAAATCTCGTCCTTTATCTATAAAGATAAAATAGTTTTTAAACTTTTTCTATTTGATTTTTATTCTGAAGGTGTTGCAGTTCTCTCGATAATGAATTTATTAGGCTCTGTATTCTAAATTCGGGTAATAATTTGCCATAGTTATTTTTATAGACAATAGACAAATCTTTTTATTTACATGATCGTAAAGAACAGTATAGTGTTACATATTTAAACAGTCATAACTCAGAAATAAGCTATAGAAGAGATAAGTAGAGCAATTTTGGAAAAGTTCATCTGAGATGTGCACTCCTTGCTCTCTCAACAAATTCATCCAGGCTGTAGATGGTTTCGGACATGAGCCAGCTACGTAGTCTCTGCTTTAAGGAAATGTGATTCCCCTTCTTGATTTCAGGTGGTAGTAAGTTGTATAGCTTTACACCTACAAAGCTATATTATGACGTTGAACTAAAAAGTTTCTGTATCTTAATTGTAATCTACATATAATAAAATTCTAAATTCTTCTCTGCAACTGTCTCGTGCTTTCGGTTTGCTAATGATCTTGTAGCTGACTTCTGCATGCGAGTATATGAGTTAAGTTGGTATCGGATGTGCTAACACAGACCACTAAACCATATCTCAAGCATGCGATCTTTGCTGTATCAATGTATGTGTCAAATTTGAGTCTAGGGTGAGACCCAGAAGGTCAGTTTGGTCAATATCACGAACGGCTGGGATTTGTTCATCTCTTCTACTGAAGTTGATCTGTTTTGTTTTAGTAGGGTTTGCTACTAGGCTATTTGCTGGACAGTAGTCATATATCACGTTTAGGGTGTAAGTAAGCGTTTTAAAATTTTGTTTGGATTGTTATCATTGGTATCTCAAATGAAAGCTCTTGGCAGTATATTGTAATGTCAATAGGTTTTAGGTTAGTATTATGAAGCTCATATATGAATTGAACTTACATCATATCAATATTAGGGATGTATGAATTTTACCAAGCTCTACAAGTAGATAATTTGATATTCTAATTCCATATTAAATTCATCCTCAACCCAGTTTTAAAATTTCAAAGTGTAATAAAGCAAAGTCATAAGATTTATCCTTATTTGGATCCTCATCTTCTGAACTTGGTTCTTCAAAGTCACTCATACTCATTGTCACTGTAACCAAACTGATGTGGCTCTCAGGCTGTTTCCGATAGTTGTCAGGGAGAACTTACTAAACAAAGAAAACTGCAAATCTTACAATCAAGACGTTAGAACGCATAATCTCAATATCAACAACAAACACTGACAGTTGGATAAAGGATTGTCAGCATCAAACATCTAAATGAATGCGTAATATATGTTTGGTAAATCGAGCCGGCATCCGAGTTTTCAATTAAACCTTATAAAATAATATATTGGCCCGATCAGATAACAATTTATATAAATAGTGTCCCACGAAGAGGTTTAAACGTTTGATTTTATATTACTTGCTCGTTTATGCACCAAACATTTTCAAACTATACAAAATTAATAAAGTAGGTTTTAAAAATATTCTGTGAAAATTAAAGTTCCCTAACAATTGTAGAAACAAAATGGTGACATATTGAAAATTTTACCAAAAATTCATTTCTTGAATTACTTGATTTGATTACTAGCACTCATTGTTGAAAACAGCTGTTTGATTGAAGAATATTGCTTGTGCTATAAAAACATAACCTAAACTCCTCCATTACATTTTTACTGGTATTGAAATTCACTTTTAATGTTGAACAAAAAGTGAAATGTTATGCGTGGAATATTGCTTTTGGCAACATTACAGAAGCAATTAGACAATTTCAGGTTGCCTACCCAGGAGTTGAACCACGTAGCAATCCAACAATACCTAATTGGAAAAATCTTTTGTTAGAAACTGCAAGTGTCGTAAAAAAGCACTCTAGAGCATCAAATGATGAAAGAGAAGTACTAGTATGCGCATCAATGCTCCGCTCTCCAGGTAAACCGAAATCACTAAGGAAGGTTGAACTTGAAACTGGTGTTCCAAAGTTTTCAGTACAGAGAATAATTAAGAAAAACAAAATTAAATTTTACAAAAGTCACCTGGTCCATAATCTTCTTGAAGATGATCCGGACAGGAGAGTGGAAATTAGTTCTCGTATCATTGAGTTCCATGAGCTAGATCCTAATTGGTACACTCAAACTTTTTTCAGACGAGTCCACTTTCTACCGCAATGGTGCTGTAAATAGGCATAATTGTAATTATTACACCACCGGTAATCCACACATTCTTGAACAGACTCTACTGAAATCAAAAGGAATTACTGTTTGGACAGCAGTCATTTGTATTGGGGTGCTATCATACAACATTTCAGACAGTACAAGGACTGGGAATAGGTATGAACAGGTTTTAAATGAACAAGTCTTGCCTCATTTTACGGTACCAGAAATGGATCAAGTAATCTTCCAACAAGATGGTGGTAAAATCAAATCTAAGATGACGGACATTCATCATTCACGTTATAGTGCTCCCTCTTTTTAGTGAAGTTTAGGTTGTAAAAACCAACAAATACCTACCTGGCTACTCTACAAAACATACCTCTCTACTGTAAGTTGACTTTAAAATGAGAAACCAAGACTTTAATACCTTGAACACAAGAACATTTCCAAGAAACAAGACACACTGCTACACAAGCTTTACTTAGTAGCTTAAACTCATTAACCAAGACAATTAATCACAACTAAGAGCTTTAAACAAATATCATGATAATATTTATGTCAATAACTAAGGCAAATAATTATTACAGAAAGGTTTAACTCAATATACAATACTAATAAAAAGAGAACTAAATCAGTGATGTCACAAAAACTGCCAACACACGGTTGCTTGTATGCGTCACTGTTTACAACAGTTGTTGATTGAAACTCATCACTGCTAAGACAATCTCACTGGTGCCACACCATATGTAACAAGATGCTGACCTACATACTATGTCAGCGGTGCTGACCTACAAACTATGTCAGCGGTGCTGACCTACATACTATGTCAGCGGTACTGACCTACATACTATGTCAGCGGTGCTGACCTACATACTATGTGGTGCTGACCTACATACTATGTCAGTGGTGCTGACCTACATACTATGTCAGTGGTGTGCTGACCTACATACTATGTGGTGCTGACCTACATACTATGTCAGTGGTGCTGACCTACAAACTATGTCAGCGGTACTGACCTACATACTATGTAAGCGGTACTGACCTACATACTATGTCAGTGGTGTGCTGACCTACATACTATGTCAGTGGTGTGCTGACCTACAGACTATGTCAACGGTGCTGACCTACATACTATGTCAGTGGTGTGCTGACCTACATACTATGTCAGTGGTGTGCTGACCTACAGACTATGTCAACGGTGCTGACCTACGTACTATGTCAGCAGTGCTGACCTACGTACTATGTCAGCAGTGCTGACCTACGTACTACGTCAGCGGTGCTGACCTACATACTATGTCAGCGGTGCTGACCTACATACTATGTGGTGCTGACCTACATACTATGTCAGTGGTGCTGACCTACATACTATGTCAGTGGTGTGCTGACCTACATACTATGTGGTGCTGACCTACATACTATGTCAGTGGTGCTGACCTACATACTATGTCAGCGGTACTGACCTACATACTATGTCAGCGGTACTGACCTACATACTATGTCAGTGGTGTGCTGACCTACATACTATGTCAGTGGTGTGCTGACCTACAGACTATGTCAACGGTGCTGACCTACATACTATGTCAGTGGTGTGCTGACCTACATACTATGTCAGTGGTGTGCTGACCTACAGACTATGTCAACGGTGCTGACCTACGTACTATGTCAGCAGTGCTGACCTACGTACTATGTCAGCAGTGCTGACCTATATACTATGTCAGGGGTGCTGACCTACATACTATGTCAACGGTGCTGACCTACGTACTATGTCAGCAGTGCTGACCTACGTACTACGTCAGCGGTGCTGACCTACATACTACGTCAGGGGTGCTGACCTACATACTATGTCAGCGGTGCTGACCTACATACTATGTGTAACTTTTGAAGACCATGATTAAGAAAAAGAGGAAACAATAAAAAAAATACGAAAAAACAATAAAGAAGCAACAAAAACTAATAGAAACCCTTAAACTACAAAAATTGGAACCAAACAAGGAACGTAACAAAATTACAGAGGACGCTGGAACACAAACAAGCAACACTACTCCATCTACTGAGAGTAACACTCATCTGTTTGTTGAAATTGAACAAATAAAAATTAGGCTAAGACTACTCGAAAACTTACCCAGCTCCACAAACCACAAGACCACTGCACCCCCTGGAGGCATTTCAGATCTGAACCATTATCTATTGACAACTTCTGAGACAACAGATAATAACCTAACTCCTGGAGCCAGACAAACCAGCAGACAAAAACTGAACCAATACCCTTTGACAACTCCTGAGACAACCGAGAACAACATAACTCCTAGAGCCAGACAAAACAGCAGACAAAAACTGAACCAATACCCTTTGACAACTCCTGAGACAACCGATAACAACATAACTCCTGGAACCAGACAAACCAGAAGACAAAAACTGAACCACCACCCTTCGACAACTTCTGAGACAACCAACAACAACCTAACCCCTGGAACCAGACAATCCAGAAGACAAAAACTGAACCAATACCCTTTGACAACTCCTGAGACAACCGAGAACAACATAACTCCTGGAACCAGACAAACCAGAAGACAAAAACTGAACCACCACCCTTCGACAACTTCTGAGGCAACCAACAACAACCTAACCCCTGGAGCCAGACGAACCAGCAGACAAAAACTGAACCACCACCCTTCGACAACTTCTGAGACAACCAACAACAACCTAACCCCTGGAACCAGACAAACCAGAAGACAAAAACTGAACCAATACCCTTTGACAACTCCTGAGACAACCGAGAACAACATAACTCCTGGAACCAGACAAACCAGAAGACAAAAACTGAACCACCACCCTTCGACAACTTCTGAGACAACCAACAACAACCTAACCCCTGGAACCAGACAAACCAGAAGACAAAAACTGAACCACCACCCTTCGACAACTTCTGAGACAACCAACAACAACCTAACCCCTGGAACCAGACAATCCAGAAGACAAAAATGAACCACCACATTTTGACAAATAACCAGATTACAACACGAATCCAAGTAAGAGATGGCCCTGAAAAAACACAAACAAAGCTTGAAAACAAATGTTTTTAGTGTCTCACTTCAAGCATTAAAGTATCGAGCCACTTATCCCTCCATTTAACCCAATAAGACATACGCCAATAAACCTACCCCACCAAGAAACAGAAGAAATCAAGACACTCAAAAAAAATAAAAGTTGGAAATGTTTTACAACAGTCTGAACCCCGGAAAAACTCAAAGTAACAATGTCACCTCCCATCACAGCCACTAAACTTAGACCTGGTGAAACTATAGCAGACTTTTATAACAACCACACTGAGAAGCTAACTGAGAAAACTACAAGACAAGAGGTTCTACATTGTCTATATAATTCAAATAGCACTTGCCCTGAAACAATCACAATGATTTCATATTCTGACAACTCTGAAGAAACACAGAACAATAACTCTTAGAGGTCCTCTTGAAGGGAAAAGAGCAACCGTAACAACAGCCACATCAAAAAATCTAAATATTAAGCTCAACAAACTTAACACTTCTTTATCAAAACATTAACTGGCTATCAAACAAAACTGACAGGTTAAATCATTTCCTGAGCGACAGTAAACCAGATTTTTTAATATTAACGGAACATGTACTTTCACAAGAAAACTTAGAGAAAACAAGCATAGAAGGCTATTCTCTTGTTGGAGGCTTTTCAAGAAAAAAACACATCAAAGGAGGTGTAGTAGGTTATGCTAAACAAGGCCTTGAAAACTGTATAAAGATGATTGAAACTAGTAAAGAAGATACAGAGCTTATCTGTGAGACAGCCCTTTTTGAAATCAAACTCAAAAAGAAGGAAACAATAAATGTGCTAGGAGTTTATAGACCACCAAGTGCAAAAGTAGAACAAGCTATTGACATCCTGACATAAGAATTAGACTAAGTCCTTAACACACACAGACAAATAGTAATCATGGGAGACATAAATGTTGAAAATTTACAAGCAAGCAATGACAAAACTCAACTAGAGGAACTTCTCACTTCATTTAACATTTCAAGGATACAACTCCCACCCACAAGAATTGCACATGAAACATCAAATAGAAAACACAGCCTTTAATATATTTCATAATATCATCCAAACAGCTCTTGACAGCTCCTACCCTTTGAAAACATTGAAGAATAAATGCTACAAGAACCAGATCTGGGACGATGAGTGTACAAGACTTAAAGATAGGTACATTCAAGCCTTAGAAAAAGACAATGCACTGGACTAACTGAGGACAAAACAGAGACAGCAAACAGGAAAAAGGATTATGACATGAAGCTTAAAACCCTCAGAAAAGAATCTAGAGCAGCACATATAAGCAATGTAGAAAATAAATCTTAGGCCCTCTGGCAGATAATAAATAATGAAAAGACAGCCAGACATAATTCAAACAATCAAATTTATCTCCACAAAGAGGGTAAAATAATATATGACCCCATAGAAATAACAAATTGCCTTAACAACTGTTTCTCCTCCATAGCATATACAACCCTCCAAAACAATCACTTAAATATTACAAACCCCAAAACAGGATCCACCACCACCACCACCACCACTTATAAACAATTCTTTCCAATTTAAACAGACAACAATAAATGAAATAGAGAAGGCAATAGATTCTTTAAAACCAAAAACCTCTTCTGGCACAGACGAAATCTCATCAAAATTTGCTAAAACCTGTAAAAAAGAACTATCCGGTCCCCTTACTCACATTGTAAACAGATCACTACAACAGGGAATTTTTCCTACCAAACTAAAAATAACCAAAGTATGCCCAAAATATAAAAAAGGACCCACCACTGACATGAGCTGCTATAGGCCCATTTCGCTAATATCTACATTTTCAAAAATCATTGAAAAAGTTGTTTTTAAAAGACTAATGGAACACCTTGAACACAATAACCTCTTAACTAATAATCAACATGGATTTATAAAAGGTTGATCCATAACCACAGCCCTAATACAACTTGTAGAACATGTCATAGACCAATTAGAAGAAGGCTGCATTGCTACCAGTCTATTCCTTGATTTTACAAAAGCATTTGAATGTCTAAACCACAAAGTACTCATTAAAAAACTAAAGAACTTGGGTATAAAAGGAAAGGCAGCAGACTGGTTCTGGAGTTACCTAAATGACAGGAAACAGTTAGTAGAAATTGACTACATCAAGAACAACTTATTACAAAAAGCCCAATCACAAGTTACTAATGTACAGCTGGGAGTGCCACAAGGATCGGTACTGGGACCAGTCTTATTCCTGCTTCTTACTAACGATCTGCCCAATTACTTGGGACACCTCTGTCACACAGTTATGTATGCAGATGACACTGTCATTACAATAGCCAACAAAAGTAATCAAGAACTTTCTGAAAACCTAATCACCACTTTAAACACAACTAAACAGTACTGCCACTCAAACAATTTGATATTAAACAATAGTAAAACCGTCCCTAATACATTTTTCTACAAAACACAAAAACACAAATTTTCCAACCCCCATCCTAGAACCAAAAAAGCAAACACAACACCTTGGTATACTAATTGATGAACACTTAACCTGGAAACCACACATCGAACAGCTTTGCAAAAAACTAAGCACCAGCATCTATGTAATACGTAGAATAAAACAAATCAGCAGCAAAGACTGAGCTAAAATTGCTTATTTTTCATTGTTTGAGTCACATCTCAGATACGGCATAGCTGTGTGGGGAGGTGCCACCAAATACAACATGGAGAGAGTCCTCAAACAGCAAAAGCAAGCAATAAGATGCCTAGCAGGACTCCAGTTTCAAGAAAGCTGCCGTGATGCATTCAAACAACTGAAGATCCTCACCATAGTAAACCTCTACATTCAAGAAGTAATCCTGCTTGCTGTCAACTCAAGAAAAACCAGAAACAGAGACTTCCATCAGCATTACACTCGTAACGCTTTAAACTTTACTCTTCCAGTTCACCACCTGAGTCTCTCTGAAAAGAAGCCGTCATACAAAGGAGCTCTTTACTTCAATAAACTTCCAGAACCTCTAAGAAAAGAACCACCAAAATGTCTTAAAAATGCACTGACCAACTGGCTACAAGAAAGACTATTTTATTCAGAAAATGAATTCTTAAATAATTTAATTTAATTAGAAACATGATATGTACTATATGACGCAGTGTACTATTATCAACTGAATATGTCAATAAAGAATTTGTCTATTGTCTATTGTCTTGATGGTGCTCCTCCTCATTTCAAAAATCCTGTCAAGCGATTAGTGAATGACAACCTTCATGGCCATTGGATTGTGGTCGTGGAAGTGATTTTTTAGATTGGCCACCCCGATTCCCAGATTTACCTGTGTGTGATTTCTTTCTGTGAGATAACTTAGTGTAGTTTTTCAAAATGCCACCATTTTGTTTCAACAATTGCCAGAGAGCTGAAATTGTTACAGAATACTTTTAAACCTTATTTAATGAATGTGTAGAGTTTGAAAATGTTACGTGCATAAATGGGCAAGTAATCTTCGTGGGACACCAGGTCTATAGGGTGTTCAAAAAAGAGTGTCACAAACTTCTGTGGCTGATAGTACTTATTATCCCAATAAAAAGTGTTTTAAAAACATAGGTCAAGAAATGAGTAGTTTAGTTGCTAGCTACCATTTTGTTATTAAATAATTATCTATAGAACTAGTAAAGTTAAAAATCTCAAACTTTGCATAGTGGTTATGACAAATAATATATAATCTAAAAATTTCTGTGATGTCATTTAATATTAAGAAAAAAATTTTAAAGTTAAATAACAGTACAGTTATAACAACAGATTTACTGGATACCAACTCTTTTGTAATTTTTACAATTTTAATACTAGAGTAAAATGTTATAAACCTGACCTAAATCGGACAACCAAGCTGGAATATTTATTTGGTGGATAATTTAAAAGCCTAATGTGTGAGGAAGTATATTGAAGACGTGATTGTGTAGATGGCAACACTGGCAGCTCTGATGGTGCGGCCCAGCAGCAGCGAGCAGGCCGTCACAGTGTGGGTGTGGCAGACAGCCTACAAGCTGAGAGTACACTTGCTAGACAGGTCAGACGCAGAGGTGCGCATCACACTTGCAAACCCCATGGCTGGACTCAGTATTGTACCGGACATGGACGCTGCTTCAGAGGTACCCGACTCTTTTCTCACTCTTAGATTAAGCTTTTTTGCAGTTCATGTTTTAGAAAGATGTGAAAATGCTATTACATATTAAATTTGTAAGGTGTTAGCAAATACTTTTACTTGTTCATAGATTCAATTCCGTTCTATTCAAAATATCTTTATTCCATCTTGATATACAAGACACTTCATGAGAATAGAATCACACAAATGGTGAATCCTTACAACTAACTCACATTAAGCCTGGTGTAATAAATTTATTACAATTACACCATCCTTCTTGTGATTGAGGAACTCCACGATTGAATAACGTGGAGACTTCTTTAAATGTATTTCAAACGTTTTTGTCCACTATGAGAAGTTTTTTTAGTACAAAATTCCAAATTGTGTTTATCAACTTTAAATTTAAATCAGTCATTGTAATTACTGCCACTGTTAATCATTGAAGATCCAGTAAGTTGCTCAGCATATTTGTACATCCGAATATATACATAATACAGACAGATAAAATTTCCATTTGTGAGAAAACATTTTTGACTGAATCTGTCTTTAAATTTGTCATAACAGATAACGGTCTAATGGCATAAAGTGTAGTGATTTATTGTTATATACTTTTTTGTAAATAATTTGGTTGAATAATTTTGTAATCTTCTGTTATTAACCAGTTGCAGTATGTTACAGTGTTCAAGTAAACTTTAATACTCAGCTACTGGACCTCAAAACATTATTAAACTATGTGATTTTATGTTGTAATTAATCACGTTCTCTTTTATTATACATAATATGTTCTTAGGTATTTGCAAATTAAGATTTTTAAATCATAAAAAGTAAGGAAATTTCTGATTGTCATTAAAATTTCATATACAGTAATCTAGTAGAATAGTGTCATAGTATGTTTTATTTTACATTGTGGAATACATTTGCTGGACCCATGTTTGATATTCAGCAGGAAGAGGAACTGTTGATTGACACATAGAATGAGGCCTACTTTCGAATGTAGACAATAAATATTCATTTTAGTACAAGTTAACTATCATATTTTGAAACTTCTTTCAAATAGAACTTTACAAAACTAGTGTCTTTATCAAATATTGTACATGACATGCCTGGAAACTGTTTTCTTCATTTGCATGATGATCTTGTGTTAGACTAAATTCCTCTGCCTGCATCTCCTTCCTAGCCTTACACCACAGTATGCAATTTACAATGATTGCCCTTTAGTCATAGTGGTGAATTGCATATCTATTTCTAATAATATGAGGGTGATTCAAATGAAAATCTTAAAATGTTCATACTTTTGATTGAAAAAATAAACAACAAAATTTCATGTAATTTTTCGACTTAGTCTCGCTGACTTGTATTCCATTGCTTGGGGCATAGACACTGCGATGAAAGAATTCTTTTGGTTGTGTGTCTCGCTCCTTGTTCACCGGGCCTTTGACCTCTTTGTCACTTCTGATATGCCTGCTGCCCACTGATTCTTTGAGTGAACCGAACAGATGAAAGTAACTAGGAGCGAGGTCTGGCGAATAAGGAGGATGTGGTCAATAAAGACAATAATAAAGACATTTATTTATCCTTCGGCAAGTCACATAACAAGCAATAGACATCGTCAATACTAGAAACTATTAGTTGACTAATTTGTCACAATAGTGTTTTAAAAATTTAATCCTATTAAGCAATAGTACTCACTAGCCTATACACAATCTAGACTAAGAGTTAAAATTAAATTTAAAATATTCTTCTAGGCTGTACAGTGGATTATTTACAAGCCATTCATGTAATCTCTCTGAAAATTTACAATGGTTTAAATTTTTCCAAGAAACTGGTAACTTATTGAAAAGCCTTATTCCCATGTTTTTATGGTAATTCATTGATTTTGAAAGTCTTAATCTAGGCAGCTCAATTCTTTCTTGGTTTCGTATATTATGAGAGTGTATGGCATTTCTTTGTGTATAAAGATGCAGATTTTTCTTTATTACCATTAATACATAAAAAATATACAAATTTACAACAGTTAAAATGTTTAATTGCCTAAAAAGAGGTCGACAGTGATCACGCGGATTAGAGCCAGTTATGATTCGTATAGCTTTTTTTTGTACAATAAGAACCTTTTGAATGCCTATTCCATTACCCCACACAATTAAACAATATCTTATAATACTTTCAAAAAATGAAAAATAGGCCATTCTTAAATATCTTGGAGACACATTATTTTTAAAGTTTGCAAGTAAATAAATTACTCTAGACAATCTCCTACAAATATAGGCTATATGAGTTTTCCATGACAGATTAGAATCAATATTTACACCTAAAAGCTTCACTGTAGTTAATGAATCTAAGAGATCTTCTGTTTTTAAGGTTACCAACAGATGCTGCGTTTTTTCTTTATTTAGGAATAGTCCATTAGTTTAAAACCAATAAGTTGCCTCTAACAATGTGTTTTCTGAGATTATTTTTAGCTGTTCCACATCATTATGATAAGATAACAATGTTGTATCATCTGCATATATTGTAGAGTAACAGGACAAATTATTGCTTAGGTCATTAATTAAAACTAGAAAGAGTATAGGCCCTAAAACAGACCTCTGAGGTACTCCTAACTTAAATTCTAAAACTTCAGTCAAACTGCCATTGTGGTCGACCAATTGCTTACGCTCTGAAAGATGACTTCAAAATTTCCAAATCTTAGCCATAGAAACCATAATACTCCAACTTACTCAATAAAATTACATGGTTGACTGTGTCAAATGCTTTACTCAGGTCACATAAGGTGACCTGGGCAGCGTTTTTACTCTCTAAGGTCAGTAAAAGTTGATTAATTAAGCCATCAATGGCATGTGTAGTTGATCTACCAGGACGATAACCATACTGACTATCATTAAACAAACCAGAAGACTCAAAATATTTACAAATTTGTATTTTAAGAATTTTTTCTAAGACTTTCCCTATGACTGGGATACAAGAGATCGGACGGTAACTACTGGGTATATCTGGATTACCCTTTTTAAAGATAGGTACCACTCTAGAAAACTTTAAACTATTTGGAAAAACACCATAATTTATACATGTATTAAAACAACAAGTTAATGGTTCAATAATTACCGAAGCAGCCTTTTTTATTAAGTCACTAGACAGTAAGTAGACATCTCTGGATGAAGAATTTTTTAACGAGATTATTATGTTAAACACCTCATTCGAGCTAACTGGTGAAAAGACACAACACGAATTGGCTGACACCAAATTTACACTTTTAAGACACTGCACTGCACTCTCCGGGGAAGCTTTGACTTTTGAACTTATATCTTCTACAGCAGTGATGAAATAGTTGTTGAAGTCATCAGGCTGGATGCTGCTACCAAGATTGTTGACCGGACTGCGTTTAGCTGTTTTATTTATGATATTCCAGGCCGCTTTACATTTGTTGTAAGAATGTTCAATTATTTCTTCATTTTTCTGTACTTTAGCCGCTCGTAGTGCAAGTCTGTTGTGTCTTTTCAGGTTCTTAAATAATAGCAAGAGCTGATCGTTGCTATATTTATTACACATGTCTTTACAAAGTAGTATTTGGTTCTTCATTGCTGCTAGCTCCGGTGAATACCAACCAGTTGAAACAGAACCTTTTTTAAAACTCATATTAGCTGTACTAGCTTTTAATTTTTTAGCCTTCTTGAGTGGAAAACTAGTCTCAAATAAGGTCAAAAATCGTTCGAAAAAATTTTCAAAGCAGTTAGTAGCTGTTAAATCAGGTGAAAAAGACTGGCACCACTGTTCCCCTTCGAGGAGTTGCATAAAGTAACTTATGTTCTTGGGAGTAATCAATCTAACGGTTTTTAATTGACTAGGCCTATTATGTGTGTAAGAAATAGCCTTACTCACCGAAAACTCAAAATGTAAGGCATCATGATCAGATAAAGATGGTCGTATGACTTTTATAATATATTCATGTGGTTTCAAATTGGTAATTATGTTATCCAAGCATGAATTTCCACGTGTAGGCTTGTTGTTTGTGCAATATATGTCAAATTGCCTTAATACATTCAGAAATCTTTCTACTGTAGCTTTATTAGTAGTAACGTCAAAATGAGCATTTACATCTCCACACAAGATTAACTTGCACTTTAATCGAAAGAGAAAGATTAAAAGTTTCTCCAATGACTGCAGAAATATTTCTGTACTACCATCTGGTGATCTATAAAGGGAGACCACGATCAGATTGAATTCTGTGAGTTCTACACCAGTAACTTCAAAATGGAGTTCATTGCAGAAATTCTTCAGGTCAATTTCCTTAAAAATATGGTTATTAGCAACATATATGCTTACCCCTCCGCGAATATGAACACTGCGACAAAAACTGCTGCCCAGAGAAAAGCCTTCAGGTACCCATAGCTCAATTTCATCTGTATTTAGCCAATGTTCTGCAAGGCATGCAACAAAGTATTTATTTTGACATAACAGGAGTTCCAGTTCTTCGCATTTTTCCCTTAAACCTTGTATATTTATGAAGAAGATTGTAGCTAACTCTTGGTTTATGGTAGGCATAGGAACCAAGCAGTCAGACTGATTTTTTTCAGGGTAAGCTGTGGGCCTACACTGATATTTATATGGGTCAACTACTTTCCATTGACCTAATTTAATGTTTGATCTAGGCCTACTTGTTAAGAAACTTTTTGGGCTAGACCATTCTCCCGGTTTATTCAAGATTCAAGATCTTTATTGGTCTTTAAACACATTCAATAGTGCAATAGACTTTGTCAAGTTACTAAAATATTCTAAACTAAAACACTAAACTAAAACTAAAACAAACTACTCAGATTCTACCTACTCAATCCAGCCTACCAGCAAATATATAGATCTATATAATTAATAACAACAATAACCAAACAACCAACAGATCTATATAAATTAACAATAATAAATAACTATTAACACATTTAACATGGATACAATTTTAAAACAACAATATTAAAACTAAATAAATAACTGAATAAATAAATACATAATAAGAGACAAAATTAAAAAAAAATATTGTTGTGGTATCACAATTTAAGAATTCATCAACACAATAAAATATATTAAATTTTAACCAGCACTTCAAAACTGTTTTAAATTTAACTAAAGATACAGATCTAGCATCTAATGGTAACTTATTGAACAATTTAATTTTCATAAAAAGATGACTGCATTTTGTTTTGGTTAATTTAACTGGTAAGAGTTGTAACAAATGTTTTGTTCTAGTAGGATAATCATGAATATCCTGCCTAGTTAAAGATTCGGTAGATCTAGTCTTTCTTACTTTGTTTATAAATCTTGAGACGAATACATTCTCTGGCCAAAAATCAGGTGAGTATATGTCACTGTAGTAATTGGATGGAATGCCAACTTTATGATGAAATAATGATGAATATAACTCAGGATGTTTTGAATTAAGCTTTTCTACCGTGTAATCACCCGCTTTACAGCTATCCAGAAATGTTTTCAGGTCTTCACACTCAGTTCGAGCACTCAGCCTAGAAACAAATAAGAACCTCATTTTATCAGATGTTGTAAGGTTATGTTTCTCTGTAGATTTTCCAGTGATGAATTGGTTCCTTTTCTTTGCATCCACTTCTCGTCCTAGATTAGGCCTAGCTTGAAATTTCAACCAGTTATCATTATGTGTAGGCCTAGGCCTATCACTTTTAATTTTATTTTCTTCTCTTAGCTTTCTTCGTGACTTGTACAGTTGAAATCCTTCATTACTTTCTTGATTAGAGTTTTTAATGTCCTTATTATCCAAGTACACTTGTTCATCCCCTGAGACTGAGAGTATAGGCTTGGAAGGGCTGTTAGGCCTATCATTGGGTTTATTACTTCTATTACTAGTAGTCAACGTTCTAGTATTATAAGTCCATTATCTATATTAGAAAATGTGTTTTTATCATGAAACATCAATCTACCTGCATATGACTGCCTCCTGTCACTGTTATAAGTCAAAATTTCACTGATGGCGTCAGCTTGATTATTTAATGATTGACGTAAATTATCATTGTCTTTCTTCAAGATACTATACTGTTCACTTATTCCTTTTTGATTTTCACTCAGATGGAAAATTTGATCAGTTAATATTTTTATAGTGTGATTACAATATGTATTGTTCTTTTCAACTGAAATAGTTTCAATTGAAGTGTATTTCACTTCAGGCACTTTGAGGTTATCATGGCGGCACATATCACACATCCATATAACTTTACGGCCCAGCGTTATTAAGCAATCATATTCTTTTTCATCAATTCCAACACATTTACTATGATACCACAACTGACAATTTCCCTCACACAAAATCGCCATACTATTTTTAGGAACATTTTTCGCACAGGTTCCACACTTGATTTTGCTAGTCGGCGCCATCTTGCTTATTGTCATACGGTCAGGTGTTGTCATACTGTAGTAGTACTCCAGAAGTCAGAAGTTCTCGTTGTTAGGTCCAGATTGCAGGGCAAAGATGATGTTTAAGCGTGTCCGATTAAGAAGTAGAGGTTATCGTCACTCTCCTATCCGTATATTGCTCCAGAATTATTCCTTTTCTATCTCAGAAGAGAATGAGCATGACTTTTCCAACAGACAGTTGAGTGCGGAATGTTTTTAATGTGCTGTGGTGCTATTCCTTGCTTGACTTTTTCATATCTGGTTGGTGATAGTGGACCCAAGTCTCATTGCCCTCAACGTGGAAACAATGCAGACATCTTATTGAAGTGCAGTACATTGTGAACAATGTTCTGTGCTGAACCAATATTAATCTTCAAGATTGAGACTATTTTCTTCAGAGTTACGTGTCTGTTCTTTACAAGCTCTGCTACTAACTTTATGTTTTCGCCCGTCACTACGCAGAGGGCCTGTCCTGGTCTTAGAGCATCCTCCACAGAAGCTTTAGTGGCGGTCACCCCGGAATTGAAAAATTCCCACCACAACAAATTGTGTGGTAGGCTGGCGGTCTGATTACCCAAACGGCTGATAAGCTTCCTTCTCCCTGCGCCGTTCCTGCAGAGGACCAACCAGTTCCTGCAAAGTTAGGAGGTAAAGCAATTGAGTGATTTTTTGTGGCAAGAGACGAACCCACTGGCCTTCTAAACCTAAGTATCTTAGTTTTATATAATTGTAAATCATTAAAGTACAGGGCCAAAATATTCCATACCTAATTATTTATTCTTAATTTGTTAGTGTTAAATAGTGTTCAAGGAAGCCTTATCTATAACTTCATTATAATTATATTTTATCAACAAACATCAGCCCTGGCTGGACGGCTGATTGACCGACCAGATTATTTAGATAGAACTTGTTATCACGGACCTGCTTTGTTCCTGGTAGCAGCCTGTATTCTGACCAGTACTAATCAACCACCACAGTTCACCAACCAGAGATGAGGTTACTACCCTCACAATGTCACCCTCAAAGTACTAATCAACCACCACAGTTCAAACAGGGACGGGGTTACTACCCTCGTAATGTCACCCCCAAAGTACTAATCAACCACCACAGTTCACCAACCAGAGACGGGGTTACTACCCTCACAATGTCACCCTCAAAGTACTAATCAACCACCACAGTTCACCAACCAGAGACGGGGTTACTACTCTCGTAATGTCACCCCCAAAGTACTAATCAACCACCACAGTTCACCAACCAGAGACGGGGTTACTACCCTCACAATGTCACCCTCAAAGTACTAATCAACCACCACAGTTCAAACAGGGACGGGGTTACTACCCTCGCAATGTCACCCTCAAAGTACTAATCAACCACCACAGTTCACCAACCAGGGACGGGGTTACTACCCTCGCAATGTCACCCTCAAAGTACTAATCAACCACCACAGTTCACCAACCAGAGACGGGGTTACTACCCTCACAATGTCACCCACAAAGTACTAATCAACCACCACAGTTCAAACAGGGACAGGGTTACTACCCTCGCAATGTCACCCTCAAAGTACTAATCAACCACCACAGTTCACCAACCAGAGACGCGGTTACTACCCTCACAATGTCACCCTCAAAGTACTAATCAACCACCACAGTTCACCAACCAGAGACGGGGTTACTACCATCACAATGTCACCCTCAAAGTACTAATCAACCTCCACAGTTCACCAACCAGAGACGGGGTTACTTCCCTCACAATGTCACCCTCAAAGTATTAATCAACCACCACAGATCACCAACCAGGGACGGGGTTACTACCCTCGCAATGTCACCCTCAAAGTACTAATCAACCACCACATTTCTGTAGACTCTGTAGCCTTTTAGCAGCTGTTGTTTGTTCTACTTTCGGCCACCACACTAGGACAGCATATGTGACCATTGGTTTTATTATGGTTTCGTAAATCCAATATATCATTTTGAGTTTAAGTCCCCATTTGAATCCAAAAACTCTTACAGGCCCCAAGGGCCATTGTCGCTTTGGATATCCTGTTTTCAATATGGGGTGTTCCAAGTGAGCTTTTCATCCAGGATTAAACCCAGGTATTTCACTTCTTTTGTTTGGTTTATGCTGATTCCCTCCAGAACAGGTTGTGTAAGCTGGAACTTTCTCTTCCTGGTAAAGGTAATCATATTTGTTTTAGATGGGTTGATCCATAGACCTTCCCCATGACACCAGTTGCTTATGAGGTTTAGTTCTTTTTTTGTATTAGGCGTTCCAGCATGCCTTTGTTTTTTTTCTTTTGATCATAAGCACTAGCTCGCCCGCGTAACATAGTAGCCTAGTTCCCCTCTTCTCTGCTTTGCTTAGAAGATCATCCACCACCATCGCCCACAGGAGAGGAGACAAAACTCCCCCCTGGGGGCTGCCTTTCTGGGCCGTGATTGCGGCAGATTCGTCTCCGTACTTTGCTTTCACTTGTCTGCTTTTTAGGAGGGCTACTATCCATTTGACTACATCTGAGGGAACTCCAAAACGTTCCATCGCAGTCTCCATGGATTGATACGCAACTCGGTCAAAAGCGCCTTCAATGTCCATAAAGACGCTGACTAGGGCTTCCTTTTTTTCGAAGGTGTTCTCCACCTCTCCCACTAAGCTGTGGAGAGCGGTGGTAGTTGTTTTACCTTCTATGTAAGTGTGTTGTGTGGGACTAAGTGGGTGATCTGGTAATATTACGTCCCTTATGTGTCTGTTTATTATTTTTTCCATAGTTTTCACCATGAAGGAGGTTAGGCTTATGGGTCTGTACGAGTTGGGATTAGTCGGATCCCTGTCTTTTTTCCGCACAAACACCACCAGTGCTGTCCTCCAGTTTTTTGGTATGTATCCTAAGGCGAAACGGCTTCTAAACAGAATGCAAAGAGTATTTAATAGTATGTCCAGCTCCTCTTGAAGAAGGGCTGGGAAAACTCCATCTGCCCCAGGAGATTTAAATGGCTTGAACAATCTTATAGCCCATTTAATTCTGTCATGTGTAAATAGTCTGTTAGACCGCTGTTTGGCTTTAGCAACCTCCCGGCTGGATCCCCCCTCGATTAGAGAATAAATATCCTCATTTCAAGTCAAGTGACCCCCTGGGAAGTGCGTCTACAGAAGCAGTTCTAAGGTCTCCTTCCTGTTTACTGTCCCCAAAGTACTGTACTAAGGTGCCCAAAGGGTTAGTGTGATCAGTTTGGAGAGTTTTTTGAAGCCTGGTAGCCTGAGGCAGGCTGTTAATGTTTTTGCAAACATTTCTCCAGGTTCTTCTTTTATTCGTTCTAAGTTCTTTCTTATATTCATTTTGGGCGTGTAGATAATTGAGCCAATCATCTGTCCTTTTTGCCCATTTTAGTAGTTTCCTAGTTTTATTTCTTAATGTCTCCAACCTCCCAGTCCACCACGGCACGTCTTTCTTCAGCCTGTTTTGCCTGGGAGGGCAGTGTTCCTCGTAGGCCTTTATTATAGCTTGTTCTAGTAATTGTGCAGACCTTTCTAAGTAAAATTCATTTTTCTGGAAGGGTTCTATTTCCTCCAACTCTTCTACTAGGGAACACTCGGTATCCCTTCCAGTTGATAGATTTAGGAACCCTGTGGGTCACGTTTTTCCCCCTATCTCCTCTATGTTAAACCTAATAGGGAAGAGGTCCGATAGTGAGGCCTCCTCTGAGACGTGCCACATTTCAATGTTTATGTTTTTGAGTCCTGTAGATAGGGTTATGTCTAGGACTTCTTTCCTAGTTCTAGTAATAAAGGTTGGACTTGACCCTCTATTTTCTAAAACTAAATCATTGCTAAACATAAACTGTAGAAGTTCCTCATCTCTTTGGTTTATGTTTGTGCTTCCCCAATAGGTATGGTGAGCATTAGTCGCAGCCGAGAATGAGGGCCGAATCTCTGCAGCTCTGCAATAGTCTTTCTATCTCTTTTGGTGGGCAGCTTGTTGACGGGTTGGGGAAATAGGCTGAGGCTATGGTAACCTCTTTCACCCCTTGCAGTGATGCCACTTTCACTGTAGCCGCCACCAGATCTCTTGTTCTAAGATCTGTAATAGGAAAGGCTGTTATTTGTTTTGAAGTTAGAATACATGTTCTGGGGTTTTTAATTGATTGATCATATATGAGATTACCTACCTGAGTCGTCAATCCTCTGATACAACCTCTATTGATCCAAAGTTCCTGGATTAGGGCGATATCCAGGCCTGTTGAGATAAACCTCCTTCCCAAGATGTCAGTCGTGCCCTTAGCATGGTGAAGGTTTATCTGTATTAGGCGCATACTTACGCCTTTTTTCCACCTCCCCCTGGTGGTCCATCCCCGTCCCTCCTTTTGGATTGTTTGGAGATGCTGTCCCCTTTTCTTCCTCGGGCTGAGACGGATGGTCCTTTTAGAGAGGGTCCCCTCTTCAAGAAGAGGGAACAAGTTGGTTTTACGCTTTCGATCGCTGCACTGGCTTGTGGAGTAGACCTTTCAGGTAAGGTATGTACAGATTGCTATGACACCTTCGTGGTCTCCTCCACATCCATCTCTTCAGCGGTGCTTTTTTCCGTGGTGACCGTCTCAGATTTCTCTGAAGTCTCCTCTACCTTTGTAGGTCTTTCCGTGTTTCCTTGGTGTGTCTTTTTCAGTCTGAGCTGAATTTTCCCAAACTTGTAGCCGATCCATGGACCCTCCTTCTCAAGTTTTTTTGCTGTGGGGCAGTCGACTGCCAGAGTAAGTAGTACTAACTTTCCCTCGTCGCTTCTACGCAGAACGTTCCATTCTCCGATAGAGAGCTCTTTGTTTTGTACTTTCAAGAACTTCATAATCTTGTTGGTGGTTTCATGTTTACTGTTAGGAAGATAGACAGTCGCAATTCTTGCACATGGAATTTCTTCCTCTGGTACAATCCTCAAGAAGCTCCTTTCCCTTAAGCCATTCAGCGGTATTGGTGTTTTCACAAGTGAAGATCTGAACTCCTTGTCTCCTGTTGATACCGTAGAATCTTGGAGAGTAGGGACCCTCCTGTTCCTCCACGATAGCTTCCAGGATGAAGCTCTGGATCTCCTCCATCTGTTCAGTTGTGAGAAGGGTCTCGGGAAAATTGGAGTGTAGAACCACGACCTGCTTGACTGCTTGTTTATATGAAGGTTTCTGAGGTTGTGCAGATTGCTCCTTATGTTCCCCCTGTCTTCCTTCGTTTTTTGTTTTCTTTCTCCAATGAACTTCCGGTGTGGATCCATCAGAGTGAGGTCTTTTTGATTTTTTCCCTCCTTTTGTTTGTTCAGAAATTTAATTTTTTCTTCCGGAATTGGTTTTAAGGCCAATTCCCTGGCTTCTTCCTGAGAATAACCTCTTTTCCGAAACCAGCTCATACGTTTCCTGGCGGCTCCACATAGTTTAGGCAGTACTGGGAGCAGCCTTTCGGCTTTTGCTCCCTCTTCCTTTTTTTGTTCGCCCTCGAGTATTGCGTCTTCTTCATCCTTGCCGTGCCGACTCTATCCGAGTCGGAGGTTTGAGGACTAATAGGAAGTCCGCCTGTTTTTTGAGTTTGTTCAGAATTGCTAGGGTCGGAACCCATCATCAATCCCTCTATGTTTTGTGAATTTTCATCCACTTTTTGAGTGCTACAAGAGCTCTCCGGTTTGTTTTCTTTTTATTGTGTTTCTTTACTCATTTTGTTCCCAGTAGCGGAGATCTAAAGGTCACCCCATGCATTGTCCCGCTCTACTTGGGGAAGGCTAAGTTTAAACTGTAGGTCGCCAGGTATCCAGAGTTCGCATATTAACGACCAAGCACTCCCTTGA
Organism: Homalodisca vitripennis; assembly: GCF_021130785.1. Taxonomy (NCBI): domain Eukaryota; kingdom Metazoa; phylum Arthropoda; class Insecta; order Hemiptera; family Cicadellidae; genus Homalodisca; species Homalodisca vitripennis. The sequence goes on from NC_060215.1 coordinate 147,227,320, forward strand.
TCACGCAGCCCTCAGCATATGCTGTTCCACCTTGGCTTGGATACAGAAGGAAATTTAGATTTAGGATAGTTATAGATAGATTTTTGGGAAGTTTACCCGACAGGTGAGAGTAGTAAGAAAAGAAGAATGAATGTAGTGAGGATAGTTTAAAGTAGCCCGCCAGATCAGTTCAGCCTGATCAGAATAATCAAAGAAGACAAGGTTTGGATCAGGCAGTTCCCAGGTGCACGTGCACGAAAAGTACAGCACTTAAGAAGAGAGAAGATGGCTGTGCGTGTGCTTCGTGGACGCTCTGGCTTGGCACATGTGTTGGGGTATGAAGACCCCACCACTTCTGCACCCATTGTGAACTGTTAAGAGTAAATAAAAATAAATTAATTGGTTTTAAGATTGTCGAACAATTTCACTGTCTCAGCACACCAAATTTGAATTTTCTTAGCACACCAAGAAGTGGAATACTCTGTGTACTGAGTAAGTCTGCAACAGAGGCAAGCTGTTTTTATTGCCTGAAGAGTACTTAATATAAGTCAGTATTCTTTGTAGCAGCGTATTACAGGGCTTATTTCATTTCCCTGATATATACATCTCAAACAAGTAAAGAATGTGAAAATTGGCACAATTAAAGATTGTGTTGTCAAACTCTTGGAAACGGTTTTCAAAACTAACTGGCAAACCTCATGTGAGATTTCTGAGATTTCATGTGAGTTTACTGTCTACTTCAGCTGATTCCCAAAGTCGGCCTTCTATCTACTTTTGGAGCCCCGTGTGAGCCAAAGGCGAGTCAGATATAAAATAGCAGAGAAAAACTGTATTTAACTATAGAAAATGGGTTTTAAAATTAAATGAGTGAGAGGACAGGGTGTGAAGGGTTATTAAAGGATGAGGATAGAAAAAGCCAAAGTAGGTGCCAAAATAAATTTTTCCTGCATTATGAAATGTTTAACTCCAGTTTTATCATAATATCAAATTATAGGAACTGTGTTAAACAATCGCACAGTTTATGCATATGCATTGCAAAGTACGAGTGGTCATAAGTGAGTCAGTCAGCTATCATCACTCTTTTGTAATAAATCTTTCAAGGCTGGAGTGTTTAGTTATCACATATGTGCATTTTTAATGTTCCAACCATATTTTAGGTAGTGGAGTCAGTAACAAGGTATCTCAAGACCTACCAAGCAATGGCTGTTTATATGAGTCTTCAATTAACTGCTTTAGGTAAGTGGGTGAATTATTTTATTTTTATCTTTAAAAATTTTCATAAGTTATTAATAGGGTTTGTAGGTGAATTCTATGACTTGAACTAAGTGGGTGAATTCTTTAATTTTTAATCTTTTGTTAATTTCTTTAAAATATCAAAAAAATGTTTTAATTGGTGAATTCTGGATATACATGTACGCGGTGTATATGTTCTGCCTCTCACTAAAAGTTATTCTAGTTTTGTTCTGTAAATTTTATAATTTACTTGTAACAATAAAAAAAGTAAAACAGTGACAACGAAAAATGTAAAAAATGTACTAAAATAAAAAGAATAATTTTGTTCACATTATTATTATAAGGGTGGTCTGAAAAGTTTCTAACCTCAATGTGAAGATGGCAGCACTCTTATAAACATATAAACTACTGAATTTCATTGTTCATCTGTTGACAGTTACTCACCATAGTTTCAGCTGTTTTAGACGCGCAGTTTTTATGTAACAGTCGTTTGAGTGAGTTGATGTGAGTTTTTTTGTAAAAATGGACAAAATCGAGTATCGAGCTGTCATTAAATTTTTTTGTTGAAAGGCAATACGCCTTTGCAAGTCAGTTGGATTCTGTGTATGGGGACTCTGCACCATCATTTACCACAGTTAAATTTTGGGCTGCTGAATTGAAGCCCGTAAGAGCTTGGGTGACAATGAACGTTCGGGATGTCCAATAGCGACAAAAACATTGCCAAAGTTCACTAAATGGCGCTAGACGACTACCGAATAAAAGTAAAAGGGATAGCAGAGATTATGAACATGTCAAAAAAACATGTTTGTTACATATTAAATCAACATTTAGGCATGAGAAAGCTGTCCGCACATTGTGTGAAGCATTTGTTCACGTTAGACCAAAAATATGTTCAAATGAACATTTTCAATGCTCTTTTGGCACAGTTTACGCGAAATAAATCCGAGTTTGAAATTTGAACTTGAACAGTAGGTGAAACATGGTTACACCATTATATGCCCGAAACTAAAATACACATTCCAAACAGTGGACTGCAAAGGGGGAACCGGCTTCAAAAAAGCAAAAACTGTTTTTTTTTTGGGTGGGAAAGTGATGGCAACTGTTTTTTGGGTTAGTCATGGAGTCATTCTAATTGATTATTTTCAAAAAGGAAAAAACATTACACGAGTATACTATGGATCATTACTTCGCAAGCTGATGGCAGAACTTGCGGTAAAATGTTCACATTTGCAGAAAAAGAAAATTCTGTTTTACCAAGACAATGCGCTCCACGAATTACGGTATGAACTGCTTGACCATCCGATTTACTAACCAGATCTAACCCCAAGCGACTTCTTTTTGTTCCCTCATCTCAAAATTGCGTTCGGAGGACAAACATTTTTGCCAAATGAAGATTTAATCACCTTCATGGACAAATTTTCAGATAAAATTGCCAATTACTATTTGAACGGGAAGTTTGTAGAGTTACAAGGAGACTATGTTTAAAAATTTCAAAAATCAGAAAAAATGTCTTGTATCTTTGTTAGGTCAGAAACTTTTCAGACTACCCTCAAATATATTGTTTTACAAATATATGTTTGTAAAATATAAATGTGTATTGTATAAATTATAATATGTTTGTCCTATTGTAATTGGAGCTCCTGCAAATATAAAACACTGCATCTTAAATATCAATTTAATTCAGTTCATTTTCAAAATATTTTTTTTCTGAGGGAAAGAAACGGTTTTCCTGCACTTAGTCCTAAAAGGACCTTTGTGCCTCCCTTGTTATTGGAAGGGAATACAAGTTTCCCTTAGAATCTGAGACTTTTACAGAAGCCAAACAAAAAAAAAATTGAGGACTAAGGGGAAATGTCCTGTCAACATACATACTACTATATAGGAGATACCCATCCTTTAGCACAAGGAGAAATAAATATTTTTATTGTCTTAATCCTGAGACCCTACTCCACTTAAAGGGTCTAATCCTCTTTTCACAATCTTTTACAAAAGCTTTGCTGTAGGAGAAAGCTACTCCACAGCCTGGCTCTGGCCCTACCATAAGGGACTCTGATCCTATTTTAGCGAGGGTATCTGATTTTTCATTACCATGAATGCCTTTATGGCCTGGCACCCAACCGAGTGTTACTTTGTTCTTTTTCGCCAGTTCTACCAGAGCATTCTTGCATTCCCAAACCGCATTCGAGTCAAACGAACAGGAGACAAGTGCCTTTAGTGCAGTTTGGCTGTCTGAGGGTTTTAGGTATTCAGCTCATTTTGGCTTCATTTGTATGAGTCTTCTGGTGCATGATTCTATTGCCATGATTTCCACTTGGAAGACTGTGGCATGTTTTCCCAGCGGCACTGCTAGGTTAACTCCTGGTCCGTATATTCTGAATCCTGCCCTAGAGTCAAGGCGTAAACCATCTGTATAGAACTTCTTCTTTTATGGGGTGGCTTATTGCAATGCACTCAAGCCTCAAGGGCCTTTTGCGCACCCCAGAATCACACTATGAGGCCGACCAGTCTACGGTTTCAGCAGTTCTACAAACCGCCGAAAACAACCAATCAGGTCCTCCTGGGGAAATTCACCACCCTTGTCCAAACTAGCAGAGATGCCGTACCTCTCCCTTGCTATTGCAGGACAGTCAAAGAGCAAGTGTTCGGCAGTTTCCTCTTGTTCGTCACACATTCTACAGAGCGGATCCTCACAAAGGATACTGACTCTGTGAAGATGCTTCCTCAGGTGACCATGTTCTGTAATCAGACCCGTAACCTGAGAAGACACCCATCTACTTAGGTCAGGCGCCACCCTTGGGGAAGGCGACTGTAGAACCATTCTGTTCATCCTCAGACCCAGATGCAGCCTCCACCCTCTCCCATTTTCACTGTGAACTCATTCTGAGACAGCCCCAAAGGATACACATCTAGAAATGCCACAGAAAGGTTAAGGGCCAATCATATTGGACGCTGAGCCCAAGTTAGCCAGGACATCAGCTCTTTTGTTCCCAGAGATCCCCTCATGACCAGAAATCCAACAAACAGTCACATTGTTGATTCTGGTAAAGGGAATATACAACTTGATAGCAATCCCAGACAAGTTTGGAGTTGAACACACACTCCTTCAATGCTGCATCTGTGAAAATGCTAATCGTCTTACTCCTATACTGCAGACGAAGATTCTAACGAGCATACTTTATAATGGCTGTGACTTCTGCCTGAAAGACTGTGGGGTAAGGACCCATAGGGACCATCAGCTCCCTACGTGGTCTCACCCCTACAATTGCAGGGCCTGTGCCACTTTTTGTTTTTTGTTTGTCTGTAAACCATTCAAGCTTTGCTGGTGGAAGAGGTTTCTTTCCCTCCAACCAAGCCTCCCAAGAAGGATTGACAATCCTGAAGGGTTTGTTGAAGGAATATCTTGTGGCATCTGATCCGATGTCATGTGTTGAGCATTTCCCTGAATCAAAATGCTAACTCTGCAGTGCCCCCTGCTGCAGCCCGAGGCCGACCAAAGTCCCACCTGCTGAAGATAGTAGGCACTCTTCCAGGCCATAACCCGAATGACAATGTCCAGGGGGCTGAGGTTGAGGCAACAGTCTAGAACTGTGCCTGGTGCACTTGGAAAAGTGAACAGCCCTAAACTTTAGTGTAGGTCTAACCACGGAGACATAAAGCTAATACAAAAGCCTCGGCATAAGTCCCCAAGACCTGTCACACGTCTACATTGCATTAAAGACCTTTTCCCTCTGGCAATAACCTTTTCCAAATGGAGTTCTTAGATCAGGACCCTATCAAGGATTACACCCAGGTACTTAACCTCGGACTTTAACTCAATGGAAGAGCCTCTCAGTAAGAATGGACCAATACCCTCCAACTGACGCCTCCTAGTAAAGGTGGGGTTGGCACTAAGGCCCATTCCCATCACACCAGTTCCCAGCCATGTTCAGAGGAGCATTGGTCAGTTCCGTGACTGTTGTGTTGAACTTTCCACTCACAAGAATCACAGTGTCATCCACGTACCCCTGTTCAAAGACACCAGCAGGTCGTCCACAACTAGGTTCCTCCGAAGAGAAGATAGGACGTTACCCTGGGGACAGCCCCTCATACTCCTTGCACTGATACTCACTCCCATTAAAGTGGAGGTAACCACCCTGTCTGTAAGTAGGGCCCTTATCCAGTCACATATTTGACCATCAATTCCATGTCTCGAGACCGCATTGACAATTGCCTGAGTGCCTGTATTTTCAAGAGCTCCTTCAATGTCCAGAAAGATACCTTGGCTACTTCTTTCGCTGCCAGCACCTTCTCAATCCTGCAAACCAGTTAACGCAGAGCTGAGTCACATGATCTTCCTGGAGTGTAAGCATGCTGATTTGGATGTAGAGAGTGCCTCAGGAAATATCCCTCCCAAACAAACCTAGCAACCATCTTCTCAATGGTTTTCAGAAGAAAGGAGGACAGACAGATCGGCCTAAAGGACTTAAATCAATCCATGCTATACCTCTCCTACTTCGGTATAAAAACTACCCTGGATACCCTCCAGGACAGAGGGATGTACCCGAGGGTCACAGAGGCCCTGAACAGCCTGCACAGCAGGGGAAGGAGAATATCCAACCCTCGCTGCAAGCAAACCAGTCTTACTCTGTCTCCCCCAGGAGGTTTATTTGGATTAAATGAGTTAATCACCCACTCAATCCTTCTGAAGGTTACTACACGACATGCCAAACTCGGTTGTGAGTGAGCAGCGCACTCCGCAGGTCTCACTCTACAGCTGAGTGGTTGATCCTTGTCATAAATGATACAGTCCAGAAGTTGTGTTCCCATCATTACTTTTAGAATTCTCTCCGGCTCAGTAATATTTTTGCCTTGATCGTCCCTGAGACCATCAAGCAGTGAGATGGGATTTTTTGCTAATAGCTTCTGTAGCCTTGCACAACCCTGCACACTATCAGTGTCAGTGCAGAGTTTCTTCAAGGCTAATCTCTTAGCGGTGCAGACATTGCGGTTGTACAGTGCAAGAGCCTCGTGGTAGGTCTACCAAGTACCCCAAGTTTTAGCTCTCCTGAATAAAGCCCTGACTCTCTTTCTCAAAGCAGCCAGTTCAGAGCTACACTAGGCTACTTTGAATCTTCTCTTGTTAATAACAGGAAAACTGAGATCAAAAGAACCCACAATTGCAGATGTCAGACTGTCTGCAGATTTCTCCAGCTGCACTGTATTGTGGTTGCTACCGTCATAGTCTAATTTTACCCTTAGGTTCTCCATGTATGACACCCAGACTATGTTTCTTGTATTCCTATACTGAACTTTTTCAAGTTCCAGGTCTCCGATTTTAAAGCAGATGTGAGCATGATCAGCAAAGGAATGCTCGTCAGAGACATGCCAGTCGTGTATCCGATTAACCATACCCCCGTCAACATGGTCACATCTATCACCTCTCTTCGCATCTGCATGTGAAATGTAGGAACATTACCCACATTTGCAATCACCAGACTGTGGAACATTATATACTCCAGAAGTGACTTGCCTCTGCTGTTTGTGTTGGTGCTGCCCCACGCCTCATTGTTGAGTTAGCATCACAGCCAATCATCAACTCCAAACCGCTCGTCCCAACATGATCTACGAAGGTAGCTATCACTCTGTAGGGCGTGGAATCCATATCTTCATACGGAGATATGATGATGTAATCAACAGGGTTCGTCCACCACCAGCCTCGATCAGCATGACTGTGGAGAGATCCCTGGGAACAAAATTCCAGAACAGGAATGCTGTTCACCTTGTTGCTTAAACAATACAACGTCTGGCATTATTAACATGGGTACTAACAATTTTGACACCTGCCATGAAAAGCCCTGAAATTTTATCCTTACAAATCCAGGGTTCCCGTATCAGAGCCAAGTGAAATTTTTCTGCCGAAAAGTGTCTGCAGAACACAGCTGAAGCAGCTTTAATGTGCTGCATTAATGTGATTGATCTGAAGTAACTGCCTGCTGTAACCTTTCCAATCAAGATTAAAATCTATTGGGTTCTTGATTTCTGGATCTATAAAAGGTCCCACAAGTATCGAGGAAATAAAATGTCCTCCCAGCCAGAGCCCCGCATGACCAGGTAAGGCTATGTATGCATGGGAGGGCGCCCAACCCCCAAAGGCTCCGTTTGTGACGCACACCCCTGTGTCATGCATCCCTTAAGCACGGGTCGGGTCGCCTCACATCATGTGATTGGGGAGCCCTCAGTCATGCAAAAGCATTGTGTGGTATTCCAGATAGACCAGTCAAGATTGGTCATGGCCGACTTGTCACCACTACTGCGCGGCGCCGAGGGCAACCGCCACATGGAATGCACAATGAGGGCACTAGCCTAGATTCTGGAGTACAGTTGGAAGCAGGGCCATCTCTTGTCGGACCCTTAACTTGCTTTTATCCGAGCCCAACCATTGGTTGGATTCCCATGTACTTTCCCAGTTCATTGGGGATCACCTGAACTAAGGTCGGCCCATCCCCTAGACCCCAATAGTATAGAACTTTATAGAACTTATGGACTCCTTTTGTAGGGTTGTCCTCCTTTTTATTCCATTTTTTCCTTTCTTCAGTAGAGACTGTGTATGGTTTTCAAAGTAGTATATTTCATAACCATTCCTTCTAATACGTTGGTTAACATTTCAGCCTCAGGAAATTCCTAGGTTATTCTCGTATGGCCTTCTGAGGAGGTAGACTTAATCACCTTTGTGCCTAGAAACTTCATAGCGCTTAATATGGCTGTCTTTCATTCACCTCCTGCCCCAGTGGAGTGTATCCCAGGATTGCTTCAAGTGCCAGGGTTGGACAGGAGCTCATTGCTCCTGTGATGCTTACGCAAGCTAGCCTTTGAAGACTCTGTAGCCTCTTGGCAGCTGTTTTTTGTTCTACTTTCGGCCACCACACTAACACTGTATATGTGACCATTGGTTTTATGATGGTTTCTTAGATTCAATAAATCATTTTGGGTTTCAATCCCCATTTCAATCCAAAGAGTCTTTTACAGACCCCAAGGACCATTGTTGCTTTAAATATTGTGTGCCCAGATCCTTGTCAGCGTCAGAGAATTTAAACCTGATACCTTCCAGAACAAGTTGTACTAGTTTGATTGAACTTTCTTTTCATAGTAAAGGTAATCATACTTATTTTTCATGGATTAATCCGTAGACCTTCCCCATGACACTTGTTGCTTATAACGTTTATGGCTTCATGAGTGAGGCATTTCAGCGTGCTTTTGTTATTTCCTCTGACCATAAGCACCAGGTCATAGGCATAGCATTGTAGACTAATCCTCCTCTTTTCTTCTTTAGTTAGGAGGTCGTTGACCACCATCGCCCACAGGAGGGGAGACGGAATCCCTCCTTGGAGGCAGCCTTTCCAGGCCGTGATAGTGACCAATTAATTCCCGATCTTAGCTGTAACTTGTCTACTTTTCAGGTGGGCTACTGTCCACTTGACAGCATCTGGAGGAACTCCAAACCGTTTCAGAGCTGCTTCCATGGATTGATATGCTACCCTGTCAAAAGCTCCTTCAATATCAATGAAGACTCTGGCTAGGGCTTCCTTTTCCTTGAAGGTGTCCTCCACCACTGCCACCAGGCTGTGTAGAGCAATGGTAGTTGACTTACCTTCCACATATGCATGTTGATATGACTTAGTGGGTGTACCTGTAAGGTTTCGTCTCTTAAATGTATATTAATTATTTTTTCAATAGTTTTTACCATGAAGGAGGTTAGGCTTATAGGTCTATACGAGTTGGGTTGAGACGGATCCCTGTCTTTTTCCCCGCACAAATTCTACTGTGCTGTCCTCCAATTCTTTGGATTAAATCGTAGGATGTAGCTGCTTCTAAACAAAATAATCAGAGTTTAGTAGAATATCCAACCCTTCTTGGAGAAGGGCTGGGAAAACTCCATCGCCCCAAGACATTTAAATGGCTTGAAAGATCTTATTGCCCATTTCATTCTTCCAGATGTAAAGATTTTTTTTACTTTTGTCTGGATTTAGCAACCTCCTGACCAGTGCTCTCCCCCACTACAGAATACAAATCCTCATTTCGAATCTAGAGACTGCCAACAACAGTTCTGTTTGTTTTTTCCTCCAGGTTCTTATTTTATTTTGTCTGATTGCTCTCTTATATTAATTTAGGGCTATAGGTAAGGGATCCAGTCATCTGTTCTTTTTGCCTATCTTAGTAGTTTTCGGGTTTTATTTTTGAGTGTTTCTAACCTCCTAATCCACCAAGGCACATCTTTCTTTTGCCTGATTTATCTGAGGGTGCAGTTTTTCTCATAGGCCTTTATGATGGCTTGCTCTACTAATTGAGCCAACCTTTCTAGTTGAACTTCATATTTCTGGTAGAGTTCTATTTCCTCGAACTCTTTGGCTAGGGACACTCGGTATCCCCTCAACTCCCACCTCTTTGTAGAACCTAATGGGGCAGTGGTTCGAAAGTGAAGCCTCCTGTGAAATGTACCACCTTACTATATTAGTGTTTTTGAGTCCTTTAGGTAAGGTTATATCCAGAACTTCTTGTCTTGTTCTAAAAATAAAAGTCGGACTACACCCTCTATTTTCTAGAACTAAATCATTACAGAACATATACTGCAGGAGATTCTCACCTCTTGGGTTTATGTTGGTGCTTCCCCAACAAGTGTGGTGCGTGTTGCAGTCATAATAATACAGTTGTTTTAAAACATTATACCATAATTTTGATTTTTTTTTTTAAAGTTAATGCATTATACAGTGTGAGACGATATACCTCGCCTTTTAATATTAAAGTTAAATGATATCTCTGGTGTTATTGGTTTTATGAATTATAGATTAATTGGATGAAAATTGTGTTTTTGATTATTATACACCACTATTAGTAAATCGCAAAACTGTGGTATCGATTCCTAATTCCTACCTAATTTGTACTTATTCTTATTGATAAATAAGAATAGTTGATTGTAATAATTTCTATTAGGAATTGTCTGATACCAAAAACTTCTATTCAGATACCGATACCAAAATTTGGTCTCGATTCTGAATTCAATACTGATTACTGTACAAATAATAACTGAGGTTAATTACTAAATAAATATTATTAATAACTAATGACTAAATGGTAATTAAAGAATTGGCTAGGAAGAATAGGGTATTCCTCTTCTTCGCCTGCCCCTCCTACCCTGTCAAAACTCTTACTTTAAAACCTGGCTTTTTGCCTTCTTTAATAATAAATAGTAAGTAATTAATGTAATTTGCTAAATTTTTCTGTTACAATTGAAGAAGATGTGACTAGTGGGATCAGCCAGCCAAATATTTCAAACCACCCTTAGCCATGATAAACATTTTAAGATATAAACTTACACACATAGTAAACGTCTGTTTGGTTACTACTGAGAAGTGTATGTCCAAAAAGAAGACAGGCATTGGTGCACGAACATAGGAAATAGGAACTGCAAGCTAAATATTATTTACAAAACTAAGATAATTAGTTGATTTCGTTATTTATCTACATGTTTTCATATAAAAAATACACCATTAACAAACAATATAACAAAAAATAGCATTGCATACTGCCGCAGTTGTTATCCGCAAATGATTACAACCGACTTGTGGTGATGTACAAGCTGTAAGCATCATATTAGGTACAAAACTACTTTAATTTGACTTATATATGTTTTTCCATAACATAAGTGAAGAAGTGAAGGTAGGAACACGTTTTAGTGGTCTTGCCTCTTGAACAAGAAAGAAATATAATCTGGCAAGGCCAGTCAACTGCTCTGTCAGACATGATAGTAATACAAGAGTTTATCACTATCGTGTGTGCAGGTCACAACGTTCCTCTCATCTGCAGCCGAGGATTTACTCTCCTTTCCATGCTCCAGTCCTGCCAACTGTACACAGCTGTCATCTCATTGCTGCAGCACTTGGTTCCACTTTTCCTCGACTGTCCGAGCACATTAGTTGAATCTGACAAGTAAGCCAACTTTGTTGTAATTTCTAATTAAATAAATTGTTATTCAATTCAAAATTCTTTATTCATTTTTATGCATATGTGATACAATGAATAGTATCAAAGTTCTAGATATTACCTAAATAATATTTACAATGTTAAGTACAGCTAGTACTTAATTGCAAGCATCTTGGAAACTATAAAGAGAGGTGGATAGTTCCTCAATGGAATAGAGGGCTTTGTTGATCAGGTACTCTTATATTTTTTTGAACTTAGGGCCACTTTCAGTTTTTATGTTTTGTGGGATGTATTTTAAAAATTTGTTCCCCATGTATGTAGGGTTTTTTTCCAAAAACTTCAACTTATGGTTCGGAATAATCTCGTTTTTTGCTCTAGTGTTGTAATGGTGACTGGGTGTCTTAGAATTTAAATTTAATTGTTGATTTTTTTGCTAGAAGGATTGATTCAAAAATATATTGTCCATAAACAGTAAAAATTTTTAAATGTTTAAAATGTTCTTTAGCTGAATCATTATATTTCAGCTTCAGCATTATCCGTATTGCCTTTTTTTGTTGTTTTAATATATTTTCCATATTTATTTGTTTAGTTGAACCATAAAGGGCTATGCAAAAAGATATTGAAATGTATTAACTTTCTGGGTTGTATTGATGATCTGGAGTGTCTATAGAAATTGAGCAGTAGATTCCGCTCGGACATGTGGTCCATGTGAACAGGCAGAATAAGATAAAACAGGGAATCACTTTCATTTTTACAAAAAATTATCCAATTAACATCATCCAAACTAGGCATTTTCCGGCATTCCAAACCACCCTAGCTAGTATCTATTGACAATTGTTTACTTTGAAAAAACAGGCTCTTTGGTCATTGATGGTTGGAATCGTCCAACAATTTTTATAGAATTATGTTCTGGACTGTTAACATTATTTACAAGTATATACTCGTACATATACTTGTGACAGAGTTAAAAAGTATCAGTATATGCTTGTACAAGCTTAGTTAGCCGATCTTCCCAGTCAAGTTAATTCCTCACACAGTGAGATGGGTTGTATTAACAAATAAAACCAATTGAAGCTTAAGAGTATCATTAACTAGGGTTCTGCAAGTCATAACGTTTCTAATCAATCCAAATTAACCCACTGGGACACTTACCAGAATGTCACTTGTTGCGGCCAAGCGGGACTGAATAATCTTGCCCGAGCGGCACTCATTGTGCTCTTTCTAGACGTTTATCATCGTGTTTTGTTTGTTTTTCTGCTAGATCGCAGTTTTGTGCCCTCGTGCATTATTATAAGCAATTATTCCGTTTCGTTTCCTTATGTTTGCACACTGGAACCACAATTAATAGCTTGTTTTGTTATTGTTTATATTTTGCCATATGCTCAATTTTCACCATGTCAATGTTCTGCTTACATTCTATGTATTGTGCTCTCAATGTTTAGTGTTTAACTGTTTATAGTTGTTAAGTGAGCGTTTAGTCCTTCCGCTACCTCAAGGAACAAGACAATTTGCGTACTTTAGAAGTAGACAGATACTCAGACAGTGATATTGAGATATCAAAGATACTCTGACTGACACAAAGGTGAATTATAAAAATTAAATGAATGGTCATTGTATTTAATGTAAATAGTTTATTTTAATTATAATTTTAATAATAACAATGGAATGTAACAAACAGTTTTATCTCATCTCCCAAACAACTAATTAAGGAGCTTGTCATAAAATCATAAAAAAGTGATAAAATGTAAGAGAATTTTGATTGTTTTGTTATTATGCTTTATAATTAAGTAATTCAATACAAACTGGTTTTCCATGTAAAAAAACATTGCACTGTTCTAAATAAAAAAATATTGAAACAGATAAACAAAAAAGTAATAAAATACTGACAGTTGCTTTTGATTTTTTGGTTTTCCTTACTACAATAAAATTGTAAAAATATACTTAAAAAATTAAATTAACAATGATTTGGAGTAAGCAACAAAAACTATTGTAGAGGAACCAAATAGACTAAAATGTCCTGAAAAATGGACTAGTTTATCTGTATCCAAACTCATTCTATTAATATTTTAGTAGACACATGCATTTTTGCCAACATCAATTGAAATATTCAGTCCTAGACAGCTTAGGTTAATGGCTTTCTCAATTGTTTGAATTTAAATTGTGTGGTCATCATCTTTATAAATTTTGTATACATTTAGCAGTGTATGCAACATTGAGAAACAGTTTTGAATCAAAGAGAGTTTTAAGAAGTTAAGTTATTTTTTGTCAGGTATTTTTGTTTTATTTTATGTTAAGGTTGGTACTACACGGCTTGTAGTAGTTGTTACAGCTATTATGTCTATTACAGTAAAGTTTGTAAGATTTAAGAAATCAATTTTCTGAATCTGTAGGCCCAGAGGCTGTCTACAAGGTGCCCAGGTGTCAAAGGTGGTCAATATAAATGAGAATTTCTCTCCCACCTAGGGCCTAAATATGTTGTTATCCACATAAAATTACGAAAATTGTCTTCATAAAATATGATTTAAAAGGTAAAACTTTCTTGTGAACAAAACTCACCTATCAAAACAATTATAAAAAAAGTTAAAGCTAACTAATTTTTAATGTCTGGTGTTTTAACATAAACTTGTTTTGGTAGGTTTACTATTTTTATCACACTTTGCCACTGTTGTTTGATACCACCTGCATTTTCATTATGTGTTATTCAATAGTACAAAAAATTAAAATTTGCACCAGAAGTGGACAGTGTCCAGATTCGGCTTCAACTCCCGTAATGTATTGTGTACAGGAATTGCCTTGGCTGCCGTTGTTGTGCAACATACACAATGCAGTACTTACACATTGATTTTTGTTACCTTTCACAGGTTCCGGTCCATAGTTCTCTGTCACTTGTCTGCTGACAGGCAGTGTACAGATTCGGCTTCAACTCCCGTAATGTATTGTGTACAGACAATAGACAATAGACAATAGACAACTCTTTATTAACATATTCATCAAGAACAGTAATGCGTCAAAAATACATAGGTTATAGTTGGTTATTTAAAAAATTCTGCCTCTGAGTAGAAGGGTCGTTCCAGGAGCCAGGTCGTCAGCTGAAACTTGAAACGTTTTGGTTGTTCTCTCTTGAGGTGTTCTGGCAGGTTGTTGAAGTATAAGGCACCTTTATAGCTGGGTTTTTTGTTCAAACAGTTCAGATGATGTTGCGGGATTGTGAAATCGGTTGCATGTCTGGTGTCGTACTGGTGTTGATCCTGTGTCTAGGTTGTGCTGTTGTGAAGGTGTGAAGGATTACTTCTCGGATGTAAAGTGAGATGGCTGTAAGAATTTTCAGTTCCTTGAAAGACTCTCGACAACTGTCCCTGTAGTTTAGGTTAGCCAGGCATCTAATTGCTCTTTTTTGTTTAATGAGTACTTTGTCTAGGTTGTTTTTAGAAGCTCCTCCCCAGGTTGCAATGCCATACCTAAGGTGGGACTCAAACAGAGCAAAGTAGGCCACTCTGGCTGCCTCTGAGCTGCACACTTGCTTGGTTCTGCGTATGACGTAGATCCCAGAGCATAGTTTCTTGCAGAGCTGGTCTATATGAGGTTTCCATGACAGCTTAGAATCAATTATGATGCCCAGATATTTCGTGGTGTTTTCAGTTACAAGTCCAGGTAGCGATACAGCAGTGTCAGTTTGTTTGGTGGTGAAAGTCATCTGTACTGTTTTATTTTCATTCAGGGCCAGATCGTTTGGAGGAGCAGTATTGCTTAGTCCTGTGGAATTGTGTACTGGCCCTTTCATTTAGTAATTCTGGTGTCTTATCGGCAAACGTTAGGACTGTGTCGTCGGCATACATGACGGTATGTCCATCTTCACCAATCCAACTAGGGAAGTCGTTCGTGAGAAGGAGGAAGAGGACTGGTCCCAGTACAGAGCCCTGCGGTACACCCCTTTGTATGTTAACAGCTCTGGATTGGGCCTTATATCTTGTGCTGTTTTTTTGTATAGGCTATTTCCACTATCTGTTTCCTATCACTAAGGTAGCTGTTTAAACCATTTTGCTGCTTCCTCTCCCACACCCAAGTTCCTCAGTTTGAGCAGAAGGAGGGTCATGGTTCAGGCAGTCAAAAGCCTTGCTGAAATCAAGGAACAGGCTTGTAGAAATGCAGCCATCTTCTAGTTGGTTTAAGATGTGCTCAGTCATTGAATTACAGCTGTAGTTGTAGATCTGCCTTTGAGGAACCCGTGCTGCTGTTCAGTGAGGAGAGTCCATGCTGATCTAGGTGATGCAGCAGTTTGTTTAACACAATCTTTTCAACGATTTTAGAGAATGTTGAGGTTAGAGAGATTGGTCTGTAGCTATTTCTTTCCGTAGTTGGTCCGCTCTTGTATTTTGGATAGACCTTGGCAATCTTTAGCTTATCTGGAAATATACCCTGTGAAAGTGATTTATTTATTAAGTCTGTTAAAGGTACTAATATTTCAAATTTGATGATTTTTAACATTTTGGCTGAAAACCTCATCAATTCCAGCTGAGTCTTTTTGTTTCAAAGAGTCAATGGATGCTTGGACTTCTTTCTCGAGTGATTGGTCCAAAGTTAAGAATATGATGTGTTGTTGGTGGAGAAACTGGTAGGGTATTCATTATCGTGTTACAACTGTTCTGTAGTGTTCTTTCAGCTATTGTTGAGAAGAATTCATTGAAAGAGTTTGAGACTTTTCTTGGGTCATCTATCATTCTGTTATTAATTTGAAGGATGAACTGGTTTTCGGTGGTGGGACTGGGCTCTTCTTCACAATTTATAGTATACCATAAAAGCTTTTGACTTGTTTTCTGAGCTATTGATGTGGGCGGTAGCGTTTTCTCTTCGGAGTTTTTTTAGATGTTGATCGTACTCTTTCTTCTTAGCCACTGTTCTAGTTTTGTCCTCATCTAATCCGGTTGTTTGCTGTTTATCAAGGGCTTTTTTTACATACTCGTTCTTGAGCCTGGTACATTCTTGATCCCAGCACTGTGTTCTTTTATGTTTTAACTCTTGATGTCTTCAATGGGCAGGCATAATTTAGGGCAGATTGGGATTATGCTGGTTGAATCTATTGTATGCTTCATTTACATCATGAGTTATTATTACACTTTCCCAGGTTTGGGCTTGTAGTTTGTGCTTTAAGGAGCTCTATTGCATTTTTTTATTGTAGATTCGTTTTTTTTTCTTTAATTTTGTCTGTTGTTAGTTTTTTAGTGTGTACCTTTGCTAGTTGCGCTGTGTGGTCTGAGAGTCCTGTTGCTATGACCGAAGTCTGTATTTGTTGAAGATTAATATTTGTACATATCCAGTCTATTGATTTGCTGTGTTATGGGTGATTCTTGTAGGTGGCAAATTAATTCTGGTGATGTTAAAAGGAGTTAGGGAATTCTTCTATTTTTGCTTTATCTGTGCCGTCAGTTAGAGTATCTACATTGATGTCCTCCCCATTATCAATACCTGTCTATCAGCAGCAAGCACTCTTTCTAGTTGTTCTGTAAGAATGTCTATGGCTTTGTCGAGGTTTGCACTTGGAGGTCTGTATACACCTAACACCAGCAGAGGTTGTTTGCTGACTTTGACTTCAAAGAGTGCTGTTTCACAGGTCAGTTCTGTTTCCTCATTACTTGTGCGTATGAGTGAGACATTCTTTTCCAGACCATTTTTTACATATCCTACCACCCCTCCCTTAACGTGGTTTTCCTAGAGAAACCCCCAATCAGTGAGTAGCCTTCTATGCATGTGTTTTGGAGATTTTCATGAGAAAGGCCATGTTCTGTTTATTTACAATGAAGTCGGGGTTCTCATCTTGTAGAAAGTGTGCTAGCCTATCAGTTTTGTTGGATAGCCAGTTTATATTTTGATGTAAAATTTTCAGTTGGTTGTTAAAAGTTCGTTTTTCTAGTTTATTGTGATTAGGTATGGCCGAGAAGGATCTGTTAGTATTGTTGATAACTGTCTGGTGTGTTATATTGCTTGTGGCTTCAGTTGCACGTTCTTGTTGAAAAAGTATCTGGTGTGATAGGCCTCCTTTTTCCGAGTTTTGCTTTTGATGCCCGACTCTAAAAAAAGCGGAACTTGTGTTGGGGTTTTCTTGCATCCTGTTTTTTTTTTTAGGGTATGCTCACTTGGGAAATTAGCAGTTGGGGTTTGCAGAGGCGGCAAAAGAGGACCATTAAAATCATTGGCTGCATCCATGTACATGTCACACATATTTGTTTGCAGAAAATTCTTTATATGTCTCATTGTCTTTAAGTCTTTTTGCACTTACTGGAGGCTGTTTACTTGTCCTGAAAATGTCATACTGCTTGCTGGAGACTGGAATTTCATTTTGGGTAACAGTTTTTAAATGTTGTTCTGTACATGTCTTCACTTTTTGTTCCTGAGCTTTATTTTTTTTAATCTGTAAGGACACACTGAAGTGGTTGTTTTTTCCTTCCTATTGCATGCTTCTTACCTTTATTTGGCACAGGCATATTTTTAATTTCATTGCTCCAGGGACGATTTTTCGGGGTAGTATCTTGTGATGAGATGGTTTCAGTTTGAGTACTCTGCTCACACAGGACTGACTGTTGTGTGCCAGCAGCACAATGGCAGTGAGATTGGCTGGTGACATTTTTAATCATTGTCTCCATTTGGTCCTGTTTGACTTTCATTTTGGCTATTTCTAAAAGAATAGTTGAAAAATGTTGTGGTCTGGACTGTGGTGAAAGTTCTCCGCCTATTGTCTGAGTTTCAGCGTTCATTTTTCTTGGAGTTTCCAGTTGGGCTATATCTGTTTTATGAATCAGAGTGCTGCTGTCAGAAGACAAAAATTTGCTTTTCAAGGTCACCAATTTTTTTGGCATACTCTGAAATAAGCTGTTCTTGTTTATTGTCATGATCTTCAAAAATGGTTTCGATTTCAACTATCTTTTTCCTTTCTTTTCCAACCTGTGCTTGAGTGCAGCTAATTCTTCAGACAGTGTTTCAAATTCTATTGAGATAGTTTCCTTCCTCTTCAGACATTTCCTCGATCTTCGCATCACAACCTGCCAGCCTACACTGAAGATCTGCTAGGTTGCGCTCCAAAGGTAGATTAGTTGTTTTTTCAGCAATTTATTTTCTTCCAGCAAAGCAGAACCTATGGTTGCAGCCATGGTGAGCTTATCTTCTTCACTGGCCGAAGTTTCTAGGAAGTTGTTTTCGATGAGGCTATTCTCCAAAGTTTTTAATGGAACTGTTGCAGATCTCATTTTCAACAATGGGGGATTTCAATGAGAGAGGCATTGTATCTCTAAGGTTTTTCTGGGCTTTTAGCATGGACTTGGTCAGGTGACCTGTGTTCTTCATGGAGTTTATGGTCATTGTGCTCAGTGGCAGAAAGCACACTACATTGGTTGCATTTCCATGTAGTGTGTCCAGCTTTTAATAACTTTTTAAGGTCACTACCTGAGATTCCAATGCATTTTGTGTGGAACCATTGCTTGCATGGCCCTGTACAAGCTATTGAAGAGTACCTTACTCCTATACCACAGGTGCCACATAGGTATGTTGACATTATTATTAAAATTGGCAATGATAGTAGTTATGTCTACCACCACAAATATTTTATTTATTTGTGTATTGGTTTCGGTAAAGTAGCTAGTGCCAACAAAAAGCTTGTCAGGTGTGTCAGTAATTAATTTGAAAATGCTTAATGATTGATTGATAGTTATGTGAGTTATTGCTGCCTTTACAAATTAGGTCAGGTCTTGAGTTTTTACTATGTTATTCTTGAAGTGTTTTAGTGAAATGTACTTCCAGTACTTCCAGGCAAGTTTTGGTATATTTGGCAGAAACAATCTCATTAATTAGAAACATAACAGTATGCTTGTTTAATCTATTGTTATAAAATATTATAAAATCTATTGAATTAAATATGTATTATATGGAAGAAATTGTCAAATTTAATTAAAAAAGTTCAAACAAATAAATAAATGCCCATTAAATAAATTATAACAATCATAAATCAGTTTTCCAATTAGCAAAAAAGTAGACACCCACAGCAGGGATTGAACACAGGTCCTTCAGAGTAGCAATCAATCACTCTACCACATGAGCTATTGGGCCATGCAATGTGAAGTAAGCTAAAGATAAGATAGAGTTCACTTTGCCTCAGTTAATTAGTCATCTAGCAGGTAGAAAACTGTTCATTGGAAAACCTGTTCACTGTGAGTACTATGACCAAGTGGAAAATGTCAAAGTCAACTGTTGACTATTGCTTATAAACTTTCTCTTCTTTTAAAATATAAATTCTTTAAGTGTCCTTACGTATATATTTTTCATAATTTATGTAAATATTAGTTAACTGGCAATGTAGCTTGTAGGTTAGTTCTTTTAAAAATTTTATTAAATCTCTTTAAATAAAATAATCTTGTCTTGGAATTAAGAAACTTATTACTTAGTACGTCACCAATGGTCCAGTCTGTTGTTAGAGCACACAAATAATACACTTCAAATTATTTATAATGTTTAAATAGATACAATTAACTAGACACCAATTCACCACATCTAAGCCATATAAACCTTCAAAACCTTCAAACAGGAATTGCCTTGGCTGTGCCGTTGTTGTGCAACATACACAATGCAGTACTTACAACATTGATTTTTGTTACCTTTCACAGGTTCCGGTCCATAGTTCTCTCTCACTTGTCTGCTGACAGGCAGTGTACAGATTCGGCTTCAACTCTCGTAATGTATTGTGTACAGGAATTGCCTTGGCTGCCGTTGTTGTGCAACATACACAATGCAGTACTTACACATTGATTTTTGTTACCTTTCACAGGTTCCGGTCCATAGTTCTCTCTCACTTGTCTGCTGACAGGCAGTGTACAGATTCGGCTTCAACTCTCGTAATGTATTGTGTACAGGAATTGCCTTGGCTGCCGTTGTTGTGCAACATACACAATGCAGTACTTACACATTGATTTTTGTTACCTTTCACAGGTTCCGGTCCATAGTTCTCTCTCACTTGTCTGCTGACAGGCAGTGTACAGATTCGGCTTCAACTCTCGTAATGTATTGTGTACAGGAATTGCCTTGGCTGCCGTTGTTGTGCAACATACACAATGCAGTACTTACACATTGATTTTTGTTACCTTTCACAGGTTCCGGTCCATAGTTCTCTCTCACTTGTCTGCTGACAGGCAGTGTACAGATTCGGCTTCAACTCTCGTAATGTATTGTGTACAGGAATTGCCTTGGCTGCCGTTGTTGTGCAACATACACAATGCAGTACTTACACATTGATTTTTGTTACCTTTCACAGGTTCCGGTCCATAGTTCTCTCTCACTTGTCTGCTGACAGGCAGTGTACAGATTCGGCTTCAACTCTCGTAATGTATTGTGTACAGGAATTGCCTTGGCTGCCGTTGTTGTGCAACATACACAATGCAGTACTTACACATTGATTTTTGTTACCTTTCACAGGTTCCGGTCCATAGTTCTCTCTCACTTGTCTGCTGACAGGCAGTGTACACATTCGGCTTCAACTCCCGTAATGTATTTTGTACAGGAATTGCCTTGGCTGCCGTTGTTGTGCAACATACACAATGCAGTACTTACACATTGATTTTTGTTACCTTTCACAGGTTCCGGTCCATAGTTCTCTCTCACTTGTCTGCTGACAGGCAGTGTACAGATTCGGCTTCAACTCCCGTAATGTATTTTGTACAGGAATTGCCTTGGCTGCCGTTGTTGTGCAACATACACAATGCAGTACTTACACATTGATTTTTGTTACCTTTCACAGGTTCCGGTCCATAGTTCTCTCTCACTTGTCTGCTGACAGGCAGTGTACAGATTCGGCTTCAACTCCCGTAATGTATTTTGTACAGGAATTGCCTTGGCTGCCGTTGTTGTGCAACATACACAATGCAGTACTTACACATTGATTTTTGTTACCTTTCACAGGTTCCGGTCCATAGTTCTCTCTCTCTTGTCTGCTGACAAGACATTTTTGAAAGCTGCAAAGTCTCTAATAACATCAGACTTTCCTGGCCATATATTGCAGCAGTTTGGAGATATGATACACTACCATCTGGACAACTATTCCAGGCAAGTGTAGATCATCTAACTGACTTAATCTATTAAAGAATACATGTGTTTCAATGTACGTCGTGCAACGTCATTTAGGTTGTTTATTGTGTGAGTGTGGTGAGTCTTGTGTGAAACTTTACACCTTTGTTTATTACGCTGCACTTAAAATCTATAAAAATTTTATATAACTATTAATATGTACAGTTGTAGTATAATGCAATTATAATATAAATTTTATTGTTTTAGTCAGCGTAGTAGTGACCTTCAATATATCTCAGATCACATTACAGAATTCAAAGTAATACAGGGCCTTGTAATTGTATATTGGCCTTTTACATTGTATAATGCTTCAAATCTTGACTCATTAAATAATTACAACAAACAAAAATAACAATTAGGAATGTGGAAAAAGATGACAACCAGCTCTTCAGCAAGAGTGGTTATGTCTCTTCACCATCAAACTGTATGCTATTGAACATCGCTCTTATGGAGAAATTCTACTTACTCAATAGCACAATATTGCTTATACAATGCTTTACTGATGACTGTGACTGAATGGACTTTGTTAAGTCCAGTGTGCGACAACATTTGTGATGACACTGATTGCTAGGTATAAGCTGTCATAAATTTCCTGAAACGTATGACATTATAATATAATGGACCTTGTGTTCAAGTTTACAGTTTGATGGAGAAATTACTGGTGGTTTAGTGATAAGGATATAAATAATACAACAGTTTTAAGAAAATTGCAGTTTTTGTGATCAGTGACAAGTGGATGGATTTTTTGGATTGGATTTTTTTCTGCTAGAACATACAAACAATGAACGTCTCTTGCAGACTAAGGGATTGATGATGTTCGGCAGGTACAACCTGATGTCTTCCACACCTCTGGCCCAGCTCTGGCTGCAGAGCTTGTGCATAGTGTGGAACGAGGAGCCCACCAGTGCCTCCTACCTGATGGACGTGGTCCTGTCCTGTGCATTCTTCCGACCGGATATCACTGCCATGGCGTACCACAACCTCGGCCAGTTACTGCAGGTGATATTCCTTTCATTGCCTCTTACGATACCTCGGGTTGTCGTATTTAGTTATTTCTTGACCGATGTCTAGAGAAAGGTGCCAGAATTAATACCTTTATTAGAAATAAATAAATCTTTATTGTTACAAACTTTTCACAATATAGCACAGATATAAACCAATTGACATTGTCAAATACATATTGTCTTGGACAAGTTAATCCAAACAACCAAACATACAATAAAACACTAAATAGCGATAAAACACATACAATAAAACAGCATATTAATTGACTTATCATAGTAAAGCAAATATATCAACCTGTAGACCTACTTAAAAACATAAAAATCAACATTAAAAAACAGTAATGTAGTGCTTTAAATTAAAAAAAAAACTTCATTTAAAACTCACTTAAATTATAAAATGTTTTTTAAAGGGACAACTCTTTAATGTTATCTTGAAATGAACTTGAGTATATAAATTCCTTAAACTTAAAGGGAATTTATTGAAAAGTTTTTTCCTCATGCAGTATGGTGTCTTTTCCACCCACCACTTTCAAATGATGTCTGGTGTATTGAAAATTAGTTTTATACCTAGTATTATGATTGTGTTTATGGTTTTCATTAAAAAGGGTGTTGTAATTAGACTGTACTGTTAATAGGGGTTTGAAAATTATTAGGCTTGGTGTAGTTAACATTTTATGTTCTTTAAAGATAGGCTTATAAGAAGGCTTCCAAGGTGAAAATGTCATTATTCTTAAAAATGTCTTTTGAATTAAAACAATTTTATCTGTCTGTTGTAAACTCCCAAAACTCAATCCCGTACTAAAGAATTGAATAAAAATAAGCATAATATATAATTAAACATGTTTTAAATTTACGGCATGTCTCAAAATAAGCATCTGAAAGCATGCTGAGTTTTATTTTCTTAAAATAGTTTCAATGCACTTAGTCCAATTTAAATGCAAATCTAGTTCTAGCCTAAAAAATTTGGTGTTTTTACTAATATAAAATCTTTGCTATCTAAATTCTAAATCACTAAAATAATGATTTGTTGATTGAGGAGTACAAAATTTTACCAATTTAGTTTTTTCCTGGTTTAGTTTTAGTCCATTTGCTTCAAACCATTCCTTTAATTCGTCGTTATTCTTAGATTTAACAAGTACAGTTGTATCATCTGCATAAAGTATTAGACTGTTTGATATGTTTGCAGGTTGATCATTTATGTACAAAAGAAACAAAAGAGGTCCCATAATTGAACCTTGTGGAACCCCAACATTTATTGCTCCCACTGTGATTTAGATTTAACATATTTTCAACAGATGACTATCCTTTGATAAAGATTTGATAGATAGGATTTGATCTATGATATTGAATTCTTAGAAAATTTATAAGCATATGTGTTTATATGGTGTTCATGGTGTTCAGTACTATATGGTGTAGTGGTATGTTTTTTTTTAAAAATAAATTGAAATAACTAACTTGTTTGACTTGTAAAGTGTTTTAAGTTTCACAGATAAGTTCATTTTAGATATCAGATATATAAATTTGCATTGCAAACATGTCACTAATTTAATATTTTAACTTATAATAAACACTTACTATTTGTTTGCCAGGCCACATGTTAGCTGAGGACTGCATTTAGTGTTAAATTTGTAACATAAATTATGTGTAGATGCCATTGGTTGGTGAAAGTCTTTCTAAAAAACACTATAACACAATTGGTATAAAGAAATTGCACTTTGAAAATAGTTTTAATTTTTTCCTCAGAAATAATAGGAAGTAAAAAAGTGTTTAAGTAGTTATTTCCTGTCTGAACACTCCATGATCTGCCCAATTGGAAACTTGTAGTCTGCAACTGTGACAGTGGGATTGCTTATCAGCTGTTCTGTTGACTTCAGCTGGCAATTACAATGAATTATATCTTCTGTTAGCCACTGTCTGCTACTGAACTGGTTAAGTGGCAGCTGGCCCTGAGATTGGCGGTTCAAATCCCACTAGTAGCAAATAATTTTTGCAAACTTGAAATCAACTGGTGTAGCATATTTAATGATTTATTGCAATAAACATATGCTGCAATAATATTTATGAGTATTTTAGCATTTTTTCAATAATTTCCTGTGATTTTATGGCTATAAATTTATAAATTTATATTTATTATTTTATTTACTTGACGTCAGAGAATAATGTGAGAGTATGAGAATAATTATAGCATTTTGATTGAATTATTGTGATGAAAGTGATTGAACAATTGTTTTATTAAATGAAATTTTGTATGTTTTATTTATTGATAATTTATTAATAATATGAGTTATGGTTTAAACTAACTTGTATAGTTTGAAATACAGTTGCATTGCTAAGGTCTAAGTCTCATTCTTCCTTAATAAATTACACTAATAAAATTGGGAAAAGGACACAATACCCCTGTGGGAAGTGCACAAAAAATGTTAACAAATGTAAAGCTGTTCTATGTAAGGGACTGTGCGCTAAATGGCATCATTTGAAATGTACTTCATTGACTTTAGTTGAATTCAATGATTTGTACAAGACGCCAGGGAACTGGGTATGTGATAAGTGCTCATCAACTGATGTTACTCTTGGCCTTGAAGAAGAAAATGAAGAAATCGCCAATGATATAACCCAGGAGATTGAAACGCAAAATAAGATAATAAAAATTTTAAATGAAGACTTAAATTTAGCCAATGAAGAAATCAGAAAACTCAAAACCCACTGCTGAAAACTTGAAACAATGGTTTTAAATAAAGAAGAAACTACATTGCTACTAGAAAAAACAAGTCCAGGAGTTAAATTCTATAGTTAAAAAAACCTGTATGGCCTAAGTTAAACAAAAGTGTTTCAGGATTGTAAGACCAGGTGGTCGAGCAAGGGATTTACTAAATAAAAGAAATATAGAAGCAGAAAAATTAAAGAAAAACGATGTACTGATTGTATTGTGTGGGACCAATGACATTGCAAGGAATGAAGCGGAAGAAGTTTTTGTAAACTTAACATCAACACTACAAAAAACTACAGAGACTAATGTTATTGTGGTGGACCTTCCAAAGAGGTATGATTTGGCCGATTGGTCATGTGTGAATGGAGAAGTTTATGAAACAAACCGGCGAATTAAAGATTTCTGCCAAAACTATAGTAATGTTATGTGTGTAGAAGCAAGTGAAGCAGGAAGACACCTACATACTCAGCAGGGACTCATCTCAATACGAAGGGGAAAAGATGGATCACTGAACTCTTAGCAAAGAAAATTGTGGAACTGACAACCAAGAAGACAACTACTGAGGAGGCTCTGAACTTGAGCATCAGTGGAGATCAGCCCCCTCCCCCCGGCACTGAGCCCTCTTCAGGAAACGACCTCAACACCCTCGAGGCAACGGACCCATAACTTTCTCAACAGGACAAGACA
Source organism: Homalodisca vitripennis (assembly GCF_021130785.1). Lineage (NCBI taxonomy): Eukaryota > Metazoa > Arthropoda > Insecta > Hemiptera > Cicadellidae > Homalodisca > Homalodisca vitripennis. The sequence goes on from NC_060215.1 coordinate 147,252,988, forward strand.
ACAGACCCTTAAGTATACTCCACTTAAACATCCAATCAATCAGGAATAAGCTTGACTCACTAGATCTATTCTTGGATAATACTAGCTATGATATTTTGACTATTTGTGAACATTGGCTTTGTGAAGAAGAGATATCTCTGTATACTCCCCGTGGGTATAAATTGGCTGATAGTTACTGTAGGAAACATTTGTTAAGAGGAGGCAGCGTAATATTTGTCAGACAGGAAACTGAATGTAAAATTTTAGATGTAACAATGTTTGCTTATGACTTTGGTTTTGAAATAACAGCAGTATTTTTGCCTGAATTAAATCTTTTAATTGCCTCTTTATACAGAACACCTGACACTAATGTAAATAGTTTTCTGATTTCGTTAGAGCTATTTTTATTACATGTCAATAAAAAACACAGTGATAAAAAAATTATACTTTCAGCAGATTTCAATATACATATTGGTAAAATAACCTCAGAATCACAGTCTTTCCTGAATTTGTTGAGATCATTTAATTTATATTGCTTGAATCACAACCCAACTAGGGGAGATGCAGTACTAGATAATATTGTTACAAATATTAGCAAAGATAATACAGAATGTCAGGTTATTGAACCACATTTGTCAGATCATGCAGCTGTGTTTGCAAAGCTGTATGGTCTATTTCTTGCAAATAAAGTTAGGCCTCATAATCCAAGCAATTTATATAAAAATATTAGAGATTTAACCCCTACAACTATTTAAAACTTTAAAGACATGTTAGTTTTAAGAGACTGGAGGCAACTATATTGTATGTCCGATGTAGAAGAGGGTAATGAATATTTTATTTCTGTTTTGACAAATTCTTATAACAAATGCTGTAGAATTAAACAGGTTAAATTAAAAAATCTTAACAGGCCAAGAATTAAATGGCTTACACCAGAACTGAAAAAGATGAAAGAATTCATCATTTTACTTTATGACAGATACAGGAACAGTAAGGGTACAATAAATGAAAGTAAACATAAAGAAGCATATACTGATGCAAAAAGAATTTACAGAAACAAAATAACTTTAGAAAAAAAACATGCCAATGAAAACTTTATTGCCAATGCTTCAAATAAATGTAAAGCCGTCTGGAATATAGTTAAAGCTCAATCAAATAATGGCAATGGTAGTAACAGCTCTAGTCAAGTTAGTGTTATTGATTCTGAAACGTTTAATGATTATTTTGTTAATTTAGTAGGTAAGTTAGGTTTAAGTAGTTCTAATAGAAATGTAACTAAGAATCAAGCCATTGATTATGTAAATACACATGTCACAAATTGTTCTGAGGATGGAAAACATTTTAAATGGAAACCAATTAGACAAGTTGATATTTTAAAAAGTGTGCAAAATCTAAGTACTTCTCGTAGTGAAGACTACTATGGGTTTTCAAACTTTATTGTTAAAGAAATTATTGAAATAATCTTAGAGCCCCTACATTTTCTTTTTAATAGGGTATTAGAGATATATTTAAAAAAGGAGACAAAAATGACCCATCAAGCTATCGACCAATATCTCTGGTTCCCATTTTTAGTAAATTATTAGAGTCTTGTATTAAGCAACAGTTAAGCGGCTTTTTTACTGAAAATAGCCTCTTTTGTAATGAACAGTTTGGTTTCATGCCGGGGCGAAATACAGTAAAAGCAGTAGAAAAACTTGTGGAACAAGTTATTTTTAATTTTGAATACAAATTAATATCATCTGCTACTTTAATTGACTTGACAAAAGCTTTTGACTGTATCTCGCACAATTTATTAGTAAAAAAGCTGTTTGCATATGGAATACAAAATAAAGAACTTGATTTATTAGCACCTTACCTTAACGATAGAAAACAAATGGTGGTCCAGGGCTAAGAAAAATCAAATTTTAAAGGTGTGAATGCAGGAGTCCCCCAAGGATCTGTCCTTGGACCATTTTTATTCACCATATCAATGAATGACATAGCTTTTAATTTACCTTGCCCATCAGTTTTATACGCTGATGATACTACACTTTTGAGCTGGAATAAAAGTTTGGATACACTGCTTGAGGACGAAACACAAGTCATAGAAACTGCATTAGAATGGTTTCAAAGTCAAAGTCAAAATTTCTTTATTGCCATAATAACATAAGTACATGCATTGGCTTGCGTCAAAGTAAATATAACTAAAAACTACTAACAATCTATGTATGGTACTCTATCTACCGTTAATATACTCTTCCTATAGAATAAAAACAATTTTTCAATTAGAAATGACTTGAGCTTTCTTTTAAAATAGTTTAGATCCAAGTTAGATTTAAGGTGATCAGGGAGAGCGTTAAACAATGATATGGCACTGTAATAGTTGTGATGCTTATAGAAGGAAGTGGTATGATAAGGAATATTCAGTTTTTGTTTGTTTCGTAGGTTTATATCCAGATTGAGGGACAAGAGATTGAAAAATACCATGGTTCTGCTTAAAAAACATCAAAGTGTAAAAAATGTAAACACAAGGAAATGTCAGAACTTCAAGCTTTTTAAAAACAGATTTACAAGACTCTCTTTGACGAATGCCAGAAACAATTCGCATTGCCCTCTCTGCAAGACAAAGATACAATGCGTATTGCATCTCTCGGAACCCCAGATGGTTACCGCATAAGAAAGGAAAGGAAAAATAAGTGCATAATATGTTGTAAGTAGAACATCAGTGTTTACAAAATGAGAAAGCCTACGCAGTACAAATATTCCAGAACTTATCCTCTGCGCCACGTCGCTTATATGACAGGAAAAACTTAAATTTCTGTCAATAGATAAGCCCAAAAATTTAACGCTTTGTTCAGAAAAGACTTCTACATCATCAACCCAAACACTAAGGTCATCATTATGCTTTCTTGTGATAGCAAATTCAAGTAATGTGGTTTTTTATTAGTGTTGATAACTAATCCATTTTCTTGGAACCATTGGACTATCCGGTTAGATTCTACAAAAGTTTTGACCTCCATGATTTCACGACATTGGCTCTCTATCACAATTGATGTGTCGTCCGCAAACAAGCACAAGTGGGCATCTGAGATACATCTTCTAAGATCATTAATATATAAAAATAAACAAAAGAGGACCCAGAATGGAACCCTGGGGTACACACCCGCCTTGACAGTTTGCACATCAGAATGCCAATGCTTTAAAGTGTTTCCATCTACAAAAGGCAATTCTACAACTTGTCGACGTTCTTTCAAGTAAGAAGAAAACCACTGCTTTGCGACACCACGTATACCAATGCTCTCAAGCTTCTTTAGTAGATGCTCATGAGGAACCATGTCGAATGCCTTTCGCAAATCGAAAAATACACCAGAAGCAGACTTGCCTCTATCCAGAGCCTTGATGACTTTATCAATGAAAGTGAACATAGCATTGACAGTTGACCCTCCTTTGACAAATCCAAACTGGTTGCTGAACAAAATGTTATTTTGAATCAGAAAAGACCATAATCTACTTAAAGCTGCCTTTTCAAAAACCTTAGAGAACGTTGAAACAATGGAGATCGGCCTAAAGTTATCGAGATCATCAACTTTTCCTCTTTTGTGCAATGGCTTTACGATAGCCAGTTTTAACACATCTGGAAAGATTCCACTTTCAAAAGAACAGTTAACGAGATGCACAAGTGGTTCAGCAAGGGATTCCCAACATGACTTAAGCAGTTTAGATGACATGTTGTCATAGCCTGAGGAAGGCTTTGCTTTTAAAGATTTTATAATGTCTGACATTTTCCTTCCTACAAACAGGAGTAAAAAATAAAGAATAGGTGTTATAGCAGGGAAGATAATCTGAAAAAACTCCCCCCAGTAGAAATGAAACCATTATGGGAAACATTTTATAAAGAAAATTATTAATAATATTTGAGACCAGCTTTGGATCACTCACATCCTTAATGGTTTGAGGAACGAAGCATTGGTGCTTTTTCTTACCCCTATTTTCGTTCACTATATCCCCATACAGTTTTTGCTTTATTTGAAAGAGTTCTGGATCTCCTCCAGCACTTTGGCTGATTTTGCAATTCTGCAATTCTTTTGAAGCAAACAACCTTGTTGTAAATAGTAACAAAACAGAAAAAAATTATTTTTTCCTTGACTCACTATATTTATAAAGATTTAAAGCCTGTAAAACTGTTGGGACTTCACCTAGATAGTAGATTGAGCTGGGACCAACACATTCAAGAGTTATGCAAAAAATTATCTAGAGTCACATTTCTTTTACGTAAGCTTTTGAATTCTGTGACAACGGATACGCTAATTACTACCTATTATGCCTTTTTCCATTCTCATCTTAGATATGGCATTACACTATGGGGTAATAGCTGTGGTTCTCAAAAGGTTTTCATATGGCAAAAGAGAGCCCTAAGGGTAATAAAAAATGTCCCAGAAAGAGTCCTGTGAGCCATTTTTTAAAGAACTACAGATAATGACTCTACCTAGCCTATACATTTACTGTTGCTTGGTTGATGTTAAAGAAAATCTACAAACACTCAGGGTTAGACAAGAAGTTCACAGATATCCTACTAGGAAAAACCATATGATAGAAATGTTACCAATAAAATTAGAAAAAAACTAGAAGTAGTCATTGTATTATGAAATTAAAGATGTTCAATAAACTGCCTCAAGAGGCATGGCATGTAACATTAAAAAGATTTAAGGCAGTTTTAGAACATTGGCTCAAAGATAAAGCGTTTTACTCTGTTCAAAGTTATTTGGCCTGTGATATTAGTACCTTAAGATTTTAAAATTAGTGTAGTACCCCCTGTTTATTTATTTAATTGTTAATAATTTATCCTTTTGTAAATTTTTCTGTTATATCGTTGTTAAATTTTAAAATTTTAGCTAAATTAGAACTAAGCCTGGTTGATGAAAGAACGTAATAATTATTACCTGTAACATTGACTAAGCCCACTAGACAAGTATGTTAATGTACACAATATATAATAGTGGGATTTAAGCTTTAGCATAGAATGACTTTGTCAATTGCATATTTTATGTTTAAAGACAATAAACTTTCTCATTTCTCATTTCTCTTTTCTCTTTTCAATGATTATAACATGATTAATGCAGTCAAACACCTTGGACAGATCGCAAAACACACCCACTGCGCTCTGGGAACCATCCAAGGCCCACGACTCTTTGTCAATAAATTTAGATAATGCGGTCATTGTACTCATTCCTCTTCTGAAGCCGAATTGTTCAGGAACTAAAATATTATTTTTTCTAAAAATGCTGATATTTGATTTAAAGCTAATTTTTCAAGAATTTTAGATCATGATGGCAGAATTGAAACCGGTCTATAATTATCAGGATTTACTTTCTCTCTCCCTTTTTATGAAGAGGTTTGACTTCTGCGAACTTTAAATAATTTGGAATAGAGGTATTTTAAAAAGATTGGTTTATAATAATAGCTAAAGGTTTTGCTGTAAAACATGAAACTTTTTCACCAAATTAACTGGAACTCCATCCCAACCTGCAGATTTTTTTTATTTTGTAAAGATTTAATTACTTTGAGTACATCATTGTCAGTAATGTTTTGAAAACTAAACTCTGAATACTCATGGTTTTCATTTAAACCTTCCACAAGTTTTAGAGCCTTATGAGCACAAGGATACAGTCTGATTTCATTAGAACTTACCTATACATTTTTTTATGTCTAGAGTGTTATTTAAACATCTATCAGCTACCAATAAGTCAGAAAATTCTGCTTTATCTTTTTACAACCCAGTTCAGATTTAACATTACTCCATGCGGTCTTACTTTTATCATCTGAATTGGCTATGAATTCATTGTTTTTAAGTTTTTTTTCTTTATTGCAGATCTTTTTAAAAGTTCCTTTAATTTTTTGTTACATAGTTTATAAAAATGTTCGTCATTGGAATGTTTCACCAGCCTACTTAACTTAAGTTTCTTATACTAGATACTTTAATGCCCTTTGTTATCCATGATTTGTTTTTTAGAGAATTTTTGTTACTATAAAGTTTTAAGAGAAATGCTTCTGTAAATGCATTCATGAAAGAACCAAAGAAATTTAAGTTGTTTGCTTCAACATTATTTCCAACAGACACATCCCATTTGATTTGTTTAATAATTCTAATAAAATTATCTTAAAATTATTGAACAAAAGAACTTGACACCATTCTTGTACATAATGTAGTTTTATGAATAAAGAATTAAACAATCTTTTCAAGACATTTTCTCAATAATTTAGAACAGTTCGAAAGGAAAGATATAGGGTTATAATTATACGCTTCTGTATGGCTCCCGCTTTTAAACTTAGGATGTACTTCACTTTGTTTGAGAGCAGATGGAAAGTGTCCTTGAACAAGAGATGGGTTTGTTATTTTAACTAGAGGTTGAATTAATGCTTTGCCACAGTGTTTTAACATTTTCGACAAAATTTCGTCTAGTTTTTGCTTCAATTTCATGTTCATTAGTGTGGGTTAGATAACTTAGATCATGATTTGTGGTTTGTGGTAGAACTATAATTTGTTGTTTTGTATTTGGCTGAGTGCTAAGGGTATATTCTGCTATATATTCTTGCTATATAAAAAATTGATTAAAGGGATTTGATACTGTACAGGGGTTGGTGATAGTTTCTCCTTCTATGTTTAGTGTTGGTTGGGATAATTCGAAGTATTTATTTTTCCTCTCACTATTTATTACTTGCCACAGGACTTTTGATTTATTTTCAGCATCTGCTCTATAGTTGCAGATGCTTGGCGTCTTTTTTTTGCTTTGTTCATTTCAATTTTATCTGCTTGTTTTCCTGAAATCTCATACCTTTCTAGACATTATAGATAGGTCCTTTTAAAATGTTTTGTCTCTTCATCAGCATATTGGCGTTTTCCTCTTCCTTGGTCTTACGGTCTTCCGAGAGCATTCTGCATTCATAGTCAAAACAATAGTTGATAGGAAATTGTTGTAAGCAGTTTCTATTGAGTCAGCATGATAAATGATTTCCCATTCTTCTTGTTCCAACTGGATCTTGAGTATATTAAGGTTCTTTGGTTTAGTATTCTGTGTATTGCACTCGTCTGAGGAGATGGTTTTAATTTCTATTTAATTTCATATAATTGGGCAGTGTGTTCAGAAATTCCAGCATGAATTGAAGTTATTTGTTTCTCGTCTAGGTTTGTGCAGATGATGTCTATTGATGAAGCATATGTGGGAGTGATCCGTGTTGGAGGGAGTGGTACGGTAATCTTTTGATACTGTGACTGCAGGTGTCATTTAGCATTTGGTTATCCTTGTCTATTTTCAAACTATCAACATTTATATATCCCATTACAAGAATTGTATAGTTCTCTGCTCTGGTGTCCTCAATTGTTGCTGAAAGGAGACTTAGTGCTTCCTCAAGCTGTCCAGTTGGAGTTCTGTGGACACCAAGAAAATATATTTGTGTTTTCCTGAGAGTATTTTAATCATTGCCATCTCACATATAAGTTCTTTATTATTTCCTACATTTACTTGCTGTACAGATGTTCCAAATTCGGTTTTAACATAGATGGCAACAGCTCCTTTTTTATGTTTTTCTCGGCTAAAGAGCGTTTTGAGGCAATATTTTGGTAGCCTAATGTTTTCCATTTGCTCCCTTTTCAACCCATGTTCACTGAGGATGAACATGTCTGGGTCAGTTTCCTCTAAGGAGTGGTTCAGTCTGTTTGTTTCATTACTCATTTCTTACATGTTTTGATGAAGGATGGTGAATTTGTTTGGAAGCATTTTGTTAGTTGTCATGGGGTTTCCTGTTCCTCTGGACGGGATTCTAAAAATTAGATTTATTTGTTCATTATGTGAAGGATGGTCTACATTAGAGTATGTATTGTCCCCCCCCCCTCCAGTGGAGCAGCAGCTGTGGCAGTTGTCATACTGTTAGTGGGTGAGTAGCTGTAGTGTTCTTTCATATGTAGGAAGCTATGTTATTGTTATAAAAGTCATTGTAATTTTCATTAGTTCTCTTGACTTTAGCGTTGAGGGAAGGGCACTTCAGTGTTGAGGGAAGGGCTTTTAAGTTTTATGATAGTATATGGTGAGTAAATATAATTATTTACTCACCATATACTATTATAGTGACAAAGAAACTAATTATAGTTTTTATTTAGGCTACACATTCTGAAAGCATATAAGGGGTGTATGTGTATGTTTAACTGTTTTTGCTCATAAAAGTTTTTTAGTTACTGTAGTTTTAAACATAACACTTTAAAATTTGGCAAATTTGTTATTAATAATATTGTATTTGAAAGTAAAGCAATTTCCATTGTAAACATGTTTTTAACATTTGTAATAAACACCAATAAAACACAACAAATTGAAACCAATTTTATTTTTGTAAAATAAATTTAGTTGGTATAAAACACACTGTATGAGTAAATGTATTGATAAGATCATAGCCGAATTAAAACATGCATTATGGTATTTAGTATGAAAAGTTTCTATAGGAAAAACGTTTTTATAAAATTTTAACACAAATGACACTACCAGGTCTGGCATATTTAAACATACAGTTGAATATAACATATGTGGATATTTGGTATTTACACTCAAAGGGTTAAAGTTTATATTAACAACCTGGTACATCATCAGGGTATTCTATTTACAGACTGTAGTTCCACATTAAGTTTTTATTTGTGTTGGATTAGACTGCAATATTTATTCTAATCAAACCCAAATATTTCGTACATGCTGCAGCCTTCGTGTACATCATTCAAGATTTTAATCTGCAACGGGTTTCTGTACGACTGCATAGTTCCTTTTTCTCAGCTTGTAATAATATTCTTAATTATGGAGATTCAGTTTTATATTCAATATATTTGTTTGGGAAGAACTAGTTTTATCAGGCTTTATCAAATTCTTATTGCTTTTACAAATACCAATAGTTTATATGTGATTAATTCTCAGTATATTTTACCCTATGAGGTACTGAGGAACCAAAATTCTATTAGTTCTTGACGCTAGTACTAAAGGGGAAAGATTTAGAAATATTTTCTGATTATGAAGTGTAATAGAAGTCTGATTAGCTGAGCTAAACAGAACCGACACTACCTCATACCTCAAATATGGAAAACTCAAAATTGAATCATAAAATTAATTTATTCGTACAATAAATTAAGTTACTTACTACCTAGCTGCAACCAATAGTATGTTCTAACCCCATATCATTATTGCTCTAACTTGCAAAAGCAAGTAGAGTCATGCAAATGTCACAGTGTAATGCAGTGTTATTACACTTCAAACTAGTTAAAATTCTGAGAAGTAAATAACACCAGGTTAAATACACCATAAATTCAATTGCCTGTAACAGTTATCAAGTGGTACTATCATGAATTATAAATTAACTTTGAGTTCATTGACATGTAAGACCTGAAAGTGTAATGTATTGTATATGTATTATTATTATTTCTTATTAACATTTATATTCTCTTCATAAATTATGGTGGCATTACGGATCATACGATTTATTCAATAAACGTACATTGGCGGAGCAAGTCACGCGATCCGACTAACCAATCAAATCAAAGCACCATCCCTCTCCAAATAACAAGAGCCTTTCTCTCTCTCTCCTTGTTCAACCATCAACGATGTAACACCACGTTATATGTGTCCGCTCCGCCGGTGTAGATTGCAAAGTAAATTCGAGTATTATTTCACTCCTTACAAGAAATGACATTAATGGTACAGTGCATAGAATATACAGTTTGGCGGTGACATTACAGAAAGTATACGAGTTATGAGTAGATACTGTTTAGTGGTTTATATTTTTCTCACCTGAAGAAGATATTACATAGCTCGGTTACAGTTTTATGTAACACTACATAATAATAAATGTATGAAATAACTAACTAAGATATGCTTTCTATGAGGTGATTAAAAACTCTGTATACCTATTTACATGTGACAAAGCATTCTCTGCAACGATGTTCCTATTTCATGTAGAATGGTCTGCAAATTCAGGAATGCCCACATTAACTCCATATATGACAGAAAACGGTACGGCAGTGGTGATTCTGTAAAAGAATTGAAGATAAATTTCGGAAACCACTGCACTCACAAATATGCACTATTAGTACTGATCAGACACATAGCGATCTGTTTTGTAATTTAATGTTAAGTGTAAGTGTTTGTTGTTGTTATAGTGGACAGAGTCGGAACCTAGGCCTGAGGTTAGTCCCACAGTTCTCTCGCTGCGCTCTTTCTCACGCTTCTATGCTTTAGCTTTCTGTGTCAACGTATCGCAATTTTTAACAGAACCGCTAACATTCCAAGGAGCCAAAAGTGTTTATTTTTCAGTGCTATACCGAAAATAGTAATGTGTAACAATAAGTTGAATAGATTACGTTAACATTAAATTGTTTTCTTCAGCATTGTATTGAGTTCCATGAAAAGAGACAGCCATCAAACTTAAGAAGTATCACAACCTTTGGTTTACAGCACTCTTCTCTGAGTTCTCACAATGATGTTTACTGATGGATACAGATCTAAGTAGTTAATTAGGTTATGATTGCGTCTGACCTGAAAATCGCTTACACGCTTTATACAGAGACATTCGCATAGTGCAGCGGCTTATTTGCCATATACTAGTATTTTTTTGAATGATTGTTCTATAGTGGTTAATATAGAACATAAAAATAATATGCAGTGTAATCAGAAAGTTACCCTTCCCCTCCACTAATTTTTGAACAGTTGCAAATATGTAAAGAATACTTAGGGAATGTTTCTAGCTTAGTCTGAACTTTACTTTTGTTTAACATGAAAATGTTGTTTTTGTTTAAAAAAAAAATACTTATTTCACAATAGAAATGTATTCTGTCTAATTCAAAATGTTTGTATTGCAACCCTCTATTTTTATACATAAATGGAAATCTAACAATATTGTTACGACCCACGCCTAAGGTTTTATGTGAATTATTAACACTAGCATTATTTTAATTAATGTCTACATTTAATTGAATACATTTAAGAAATTCATAATATTTAAATTCATAAGACCTAGTTAAATGTTCAGAAAAAATGTCATTCTTAACATTGTAGGATAACTTTTGCGATAACATTATAGGTAAAACATCCATTTAAAATCTTAAACATTTAACCTCAGTGAATGTTTGTCCTGTATTTTTATTTTAAAAGTACTTGCAATCCAGAACATTTATAATATATAGTTCATCTTAATCTAAATTAGATAGGACTTACAAATGTTTAAATTTATTCAACTGAGATTTTTATTGAGAATATCTAAAAAAAAATTAAGATAGATAACTCTTGTTTATAGTCAAGATTCATATTTATTTACTCAATCTCTCTAATGATGTAGGAGGGTTGCTTTTTTGGCATATAAAATTTTTGAGTTGGATTACCTCTCTTCAAAGGCCATTCCCTCGAAATTTAGTACACTCTTAATACACCTTTAATACATCTAAGGGTAACTAATTTAAGATTCTGTTACCCATATCTCTAAAACTTTCACTTTTCCGATTGCAATAGCTGAAACATTAGTGAGGGGAGAGGGATTGTAATAATACTGTATGTTCAAGTTTTATTTACCAGAACTAGTAAAACTTATTTGATTTCAATATTCAATTTAAATTAAAAGGTAGAGATGTAATTGATTGGAAACCAGTCATCTTTGATATGTTTCATAAATATGAAATTTTAATGTATTTTTATTTATGACTTTGAACATAGCAACCTGTTAAACCAAACAAAAGCAGTAAAAAACAAACTTCACTTTTTTGACAGTGTAAAAATAAAATAAAAAGAGGCACTATTAAAATGAAGCATCATTTGTCCAAATATAACACAGAATCACTATAGTACAAGTTTACTCATGGACAAGCCCTCACACTACTGCGGGTCCTATTAATTCTCATTGAAATGATGAAGTGAATTATACAATGTGCATGCTGCTTTAATTATTATTCATACACTTATTTGTTAAAAAGTACATTTTTAATAATAAAATAACCTTACTTGTTTATTTACAAGATCAGGGAAGCACATGGACAATTGTAAGGGAATGCTGCCTTAGCACCCCCTGGCCTGACGTCATGCATGGGGGGTGCTTGTTCTATGCATGGACATGGTCAAAGTGTAGAATTAGCACCCCCTGGAATAAGCACTCACTGGGCTCTGAAGTTATGCCTGGGGGGTGCTTGTTCTATGTACGGACATGGTCAAAGTGCAGAATTAGCACCCCCTGGAATAAGCACTTCCTGGGCACTGAAGTACGGCTGGGGGTGCTTGTTCTATGCACGGACTTGGTCAAAGCGCTGAATTAACACATTTGGAATAAGCACTCCCTGGGCTCTGAAGTCACACCTGGGGTTGCTTGTTCTATGCACGGACATGGTCAAAGAGATGAATTAGCACATCTTGAATAAGCACTCACTGGGCTCTGAAGTCACGCCTGGGGGTGCTTGTTCTATGCACGGACATGGTCAAAGAGCTGAATTAGCACATCTGGAATAAGCACTCACTGGGCTCTGAAGTCACGCCTGGGGGTGCTTGTTCTATGCACGGACATGGTCAAAGAGCTGAATTAGCACATCTTGAATAAGCACTCACTGGGCTCTGAAGTCATGCCTGGGGGTGCTTGTTCTATGCACGGACATGGTCAAAGAGCTGAATTAGCACATCTTGAAAAGGCACTCACTGGGCTCTGAAGTCACGCCTGGGGGTGCTTGATCTATGCACGGACATGGTCAAAGAGCTGAATTAGCACATCTGGAATAAGCACTCACTGGGCTCTGAAGTCACGCCTGGGGGTGCTTGTTCTATGCACGGACATGGTCAAAGAGCTGAATTAGCACATCTGGAATAAGCACTCACTGGGCTCTGAAGTCACGCCTGGGGGTGCTTGTTCTATGCACGGACATGGTCAAAGAGCTGAATTAGCACATCTGGAATAAGCACTCACTGGGCTTATTCCAGTCACGCCTAGGGTGCTATCTATGCACGGACATGGTCAAAGAGCTGAATTAGCACATCTGGAATAAGCACTCACTGGGCTCTGAAGTCACGCCTGGGAGTGCTTGATCTATGCACAGACATGGTTCAAAGAGCTGAACTAGCACATCTGGAACAAGCACTCACTGGGCTCTGAAGTCACGCCTGGGGGTGCTTTGATCTATGCACGGACATGGTTCAAAGTGCTGAATTATAGCACATCTGGAATAAGCACTCACTGGCCTCTGAAGTCACGCCTAGGGTTGCTTGTTCTATGCACGGACATGGTCAAAGAGCTGAATTAGCACATCTGGAATAAGCACTCACTGGCCTCTGAAGTCACGCCTAGGGTGCTATCTATGCACGGACATGGTCAAAGAGCTGAATTAGCACATCTGGAATAAGCACTCACTGGCCTCTGAAGTCACGCCTGGGGGTGCTTGTTCTATGCACGGACATGGTCAAAGAGCTGAATTAGCACATCTGGAATAAGCACTCACTGGCCTCTGAAGTCACGCCTGGGGGTGCTTGTTCTATGCACCGACATGGTCAAAGTGCTGAATTAGCACCCCTCAGTTTCAATATTTCCCAGTTATTTTATACATTTAAGCTTAATGCATTAGCATTATAATAGAGCAACCAAAATGTTTAATTCCAATGTTACAAAGGATAACCAGTTTTCGGATATTTTGCATCATTATTTTTATAATAATAAAACACTGCGTTTCCAGGATTGGAGTATTCCTAAGTAATAAACTTTAAACAAAGAATTAGATGTATTTAAATTGAATACAAATTTATTTTTTATATGAGCTTTTAAAATATTAATTCTTATCTGTAAAAATAGTATAGCTAATATAACAAGTTAATCAGTGCAATAATGTTTAGCTTCATATATGTTTTCAATATAGGAAAGCATACATAAACAAAATATGTAAAATTCGGTAGATATGAAAGTAATGCTTCTGACAGCTTGCAATCAACTTTAAAACTATATAATTATTTACATGGTAAAAGGAAAGTATTTGAACATTTTAGATTAAATGTGGTAATATTAAGGAAGAACAGCCTTTCGTGTTCATGGAGTAGCTGTCATGGAAATAAAATCCAATTGAAAATAAATTTGCAGTTGTTGCTTGGAAGATTTAATTCACGAAATGTCTATCCTCCACTACTATGTTGTTGTTAATACGTGCATTACGAAGTACTCTTATATTGAAAACTGTTTCCACAAAACGTAATTGGCTGTAGTTGTTATGCCATAATAACCAATTCTTCTATATTACCTATAAACTGTGTTAAGTGGCAAACAGTTAGATAAAAAGAGATCCTCAAGTGATATAACCAGTGGCATTAGAGAAGAACTTCCATGCCATAATCAGGGTGTTATTTGAGTAATGTATTGAGTATACTGGTGAATAATATAAACAATATGCTTGATTTACATATTGTTGCCAGCTGCGATATACTGTAACACATGGTCAAATTGATGTAAAACATAAAACTTCAGTCAGTGAAGCTTAATATACTAAGCTAATAGCTAATTGATCTGTGATTTTATCTATAAAAATAAAAATAATATGTTGGTTGGTACGAAGGGCTTGACCCATATGGCTATTTTTATTTTAAAATTCTCGCAATAGTCTAATTTAATCGTTTTATGGAAAATTCGTAAAGATTTCAGAGTTTCAAATGAAACAGGAAATACCAAGCATGTCGAGAGATAAAAGTGTACTGTGCTATAAAATTCAATTTAATGAACTAAACTGTTAATATATGCACGTAACGTGGCCATAATTCTTGGACATTGTGGCACGAAATACTTAAATTAGCGGAAGGAATAAAAAAGATAAAAGTAAAGCGAAAACAATGAGCGCATGGCCGTTGAAATATAATCGAGAGGGGGCTAAGTCAGGACATGGACACGGTCAAGACACTGAATAAAATGATCCCCCCTATTTTAAAGGGGTGCTCATTTATGGCTTGAACATGGCAACTGTGCTATGTCCAGGGGGTGCTTAATCAAAGGGGATACCGGTAGTCTGTTTATTCGGCTCTATAGTGGGTCTATTCACTGCCAATCGCACTTGTAAAAGTAACTAAGATATTTAACTGAAGTCTGACTACATGTTATAGCTAAATCTTTCATCAGTAATCACATATCAACCTTTGTTTTTAATGACTGTACATACAACAATTCCACTAATAATTATATAAGCTAAAATGACATACGAGGTGGAACATATAGTCTCCTGTTAACAAAATATTTATTGGAATTTGTTACAAGTGGGAGTGGGTTCAATGTTTTACTATCTGTATACCCTGAGTGCTGTTTTATTATTAAAACCTTTAGAAGTGATTCCATAATTGTTATTGATTTGAAAGCTTATCACTCGTATATATTTAATTTTTGTGTGAAAAGAGAAAGATTTGCTTTCTGATGTGTAAAATTAAGAACAATTTTGAAAATGAATCTTGAGCCGTGTTATGAAGCCAAGAGACTGCAAAGTCAAGTTGGGGTTATAGACGGTTTGTTTTAGTCTAGCTGCCTAAAGCCTTGTTCTCACAATACGAGTGGATTAGAGAATTAGCTGCTTATTTAGTGTCACCATGAGATAAAGCAGAAGTAGATTATTAGAAAAACTACATAAAATATCAAACTTATCTATATTTAACTCCTCAGCATTTCACAAAACAAAACAGTACATTGAACTCTTTACTAGCACAACAAATGGTACTAAACTAAACACCTTTACTGCACCGTGTCCTCCTACTTTATCGTCAGAAGTAAGCCTATGGCAGTGTTCTTGATAAGCAAAGGACCTGTAAAGTTAAGTCTATGTGGGTGTTAAAGTATGTTGCTGGTACTGAATGAATCCAGATTGCAGAATGATTCTCTAGATACGAGTGTGGTCCTCTGACTTTTTGTTTATATTACCGTGATGTTTGGAAGTCAATGATCCAGACCAAAATTTCTCTGGTACCTCTTTTGATATTTTTCCACTCTTTGACAAAAGATTTGGATCCGGTGAAGTTAAGTCCATGTTTATCATGATGTCACTGAAGTGGGAGTAGAAGTACTGTGATTTTTATCACTGACATCAGAAGTGGCAGACGTTTCTCTCATAATTCCCTTGATACTTTTCCTCTCTCTGAAGAAATATGCTGTCTTTACAAGGAATGATGATTTTTCAGAGAAAAGTAAGACATTTCTCCCAATTCTGGTATGGTATGAAAAATGGGAAAGTAGAAATCTCCCTACATCGCATTGGATGGTTTTAACAACAAATGTTTAAGAAACAACAAATACATCATTTCAGTTCCTAAATCTGTAACTATACCACCAAAGCGCCCACATTATATTGAGTTTTCATACCTTTCTTGTCATTATTACAACTGTCTAGGTCCTTCCAGGTCATGTAACTAAATACAAAAACCAGCCTTCAAAAGCGGAAGAACAAAAATATAACAGAGTGTCCTCAGTTGAATTCCCCTCCCCAAACGCCAAACCAACCCAAACTGGTTTTTACAAAAGAAATTTATTTGAGTTCAGAAATTTTATAGTCTTATTTTCATTATCTTCAAATATTTTAGAAAATACAGAAAGAAGTGAAATCAGACGATAGTCATTTAAATCAGAGTTATTTTCTTTTTTTATGTAATGGAATCACTAAAGCCACCTTGAGAGCATTTGTAAAATAACCTGTTCCAAAATTTAACATTTATTAAGTGAGATATTACTGGTGATATAAAACTCTATATTATTTTAACTACATATGTTGAAATTCCATCTAATCCAGGAGATTTGTTGTCAGAAAACTTATTAATAACACACTGAACTTCCTCACGACGACTTAAATAACAGAAAAAGTTTTATTTTCAATTTGAGAAGGAAATATCTCATTAAACCTACATAAATCACTTCCATCTAAAGTCTCTGTCTCAGGCATAATCACATTAACAACACTAACAAAAAAATCATTAAATTCTGCCGCAATGTCATAATCCCCAGTTACTAAAACATCACTATCAGACTTTGAGTAGTTACCAGAAATTTCACTCCTTTTACGTTGAATACCTATGTAGAATACTAATAGAATACCTAGAATACTATTAATAGTTTTCCATTACTGTTTCGTACCTCTCATATTCTGCTAGAAAAAGTTATAGTAGGAGTTAGTTTTTTGTTCCTGCATATCCGTTTTTAATTTCAAACTAAAGTTATGAAGAAATGTTTGAAGTTTTAAATCATTGGGCTTTTTTTTGTCTGGTGTAGAGAAAATACCAAAATTTTTGTTTTTTACACAGTGTAACGGTCATCCAAGGTTTCAATATTTTAATTTTTGTACACCATATGTCTGGAAAAGTTAACAAATCCAATGATATTTTCAAAATGTCTATAAAATAATTAAATCCAGTGCTGAGATATCTCTTATCATACACCGAAGACCAGTCTGTATCTTGCAAAATATTCAAAAGTTGCCAGAAGTTAATTTTGGAAAAATGCTCACTATCCACACTACTGTTATTCTGATGGGATTTAGATGTAAAGATTTCACATACTACTGCATCATGATCACTCCTATAAGATTCACAAACTTTATCACTATAAAGTTATCTCTCGTTCTACAAAACAAGTGATTTAAACAACTATTGCCTTTGGTTGGAGAACCAATCAACTGCTTAAAGCCATTACTCATCATGATTGTTAAATAATTATCCACCTGGTGTGACTGCTTAAGCAAACACAATTTTATCTCATCAACAATGAGTAAATTACGCTCAGAATAATTAATTGAAAATGAATTTAAATCATCGTGTCGGCTCTAGATCGACAGTGACATTGAGCGCATGATTGAATGTTGACAGCTGTAGGCTTAGCTGTGTACTGTTCGTTCACATAAACAATCATATCACCCGACCTATAGCTGTCATTGCTGTTTGTATATTGGTTGTAGCCTACAATATCATACATATTTAACTCGCTACTATAAACCCATATTTCTTGTTAAATAGGTTTCTTCTACATGTTTCTTGCTGCATACTTATAATCTTCGTGTTAATTAAGAAACTGCAGCTCTGTTTAGTTGATGATTTTATCCCATAAGTCTGTTTGAGTAGAGAAGTACAGTGAATGCTGCCAATTGTTTGTATAATGGCTTCCTTAATTTTGTTTAAAATACATCACCTTATCATTTCTATATGTAAGCCTGAGTTACAGATTTATTAGTAGGGATTTGGGTTTCTGGTGAAGATTGTATCAGTGTATTTATGGAACTTAGCTAAAGTAAACACTTAGCTCCAACTAATATGCAGAATCCCGTGGGTTTTGTTTCGAGAGTGCTAAAGAAACTGAAATATCTGTTATTCCTACCATTTTGTTTTAAAAATCCTGTATTCAACATAAACAATTTTAACTTAAGAGTTGCCATATATTTTTCTGACAGAAACCTGATTAAACATTTCTGTTTAAAGACGCTGATATCAACGACGCAGGCCAACTCCCGACTTTCATCCTTCTTTAGCTGGATATCAGGAAACGCCATAGTGTCTCTCGTGCCCCAAGGCGGCTCCTGTCCTCACGCACCGTGGTTCGCTTACTTTGCTCTCCATGTGGAAGAACTACACACTCAAGGCACCAATGGACTGTGGCGTGAGGTGATCAAGGAGTTGACTCTCACGAACGGGAAACCCTCGGTGGATAATGCACTCAAGGTACATGCCCTCTGCAATATAGACTGCCCTTGTAGAAACTTGATTTTATTTACACCTAATGCAAAATGTAATATAAATTTTGTTTGTTTCATTGGTGACATAAAACATCTATCGTCCTCAAAGTTATAGTCTGAATCCCAGTATCATACAAGAAAGGAAAAGTGTATAGTAATGTCTATCCAGTAAGGGAAACAGTTTTTAAGTTGGTTTTCTCTTGAACTTAAGTTAAATTATATAGTTATTTACATCCTTAATACATTTTTATAATATGTAATCCATCACAGTACATTTAACATGTTAGTGGTAAGGGATTGGATAAAAACTTTTTAGCACTGAGGATGAGAGTTTCTTCGGTCTTTGTTTATCTTCACACTAAATCATGATTTACACCAGCAGTCAATCTCCTATTTTATTACATGCTGATAAAATATTTTGGCCTCACTGCGATGAACCATATTTATTCAACACATTATACCGAAATTACCAATAATAAACATCCCTTATACAGACAGGTGACCTGTATATTTTACATGGTATTTTCAGCATCAAATGATCAAAAATATGTATAAAAGAAAATAAGCTGTATTGGTGACTGTTTGGTCACATTGGTAGTTGATTGGTTAAGTTTCAGTCAATTGTGGTGCAACTCCACCCCTTAACCCTCTCCTGCTCGCAAGGCATGAATCGGCACGGCCACCACATAGCCACTGCAGCTTAAACGGCACAGATCGGCACGCACTGCTTTATCTACTAGAGCCGATAAGTGCTGCTCTCGAGTAGCAATATGTTGTACTACTATGGGTTGTTTGCTATCAGGAGACCATTCACTTTATTTTTACAGTAGATTTATTCCATTATTTTGCTATTTGTATAAGTTGTGCGGAAACAATGGCGGGTTGTAGTCGTACACTTCGTGACAGTGAAATCGATCTTGTTATCAGTAGTGATTGCGACGATTCAAGTGAGTGTAGTGATGTACCAGAGCCTTTTGAAATGGTTGGTGGCATTGAGAATGTAGTTCGGAGTGATCACAGTGGCAGTGACGGCGAGCCAGACAATGACCTTCACCAAGCAACTGCGCAACAAACAAGCCCGCGCCACCGGCGCCCAGCTGTCCGTGTGCCCCCTCCCTGGTCTCGTACAGTCAACTTCATTGAACCAATATATAGTAAAATAATTAATATATATAATTATAGTTAATTACAATGACAGAACGTGTGTAAGTTGAGGCGCCGCGTATTTTTATCGAGCGCGACCAGCAGAGCGAATTAATTGAGGTTAGAAGCACCGTTAGCGCCTGGAAACAATGCGAGCGGGAGAGGGTTAAATTTGCCTGTGTAAGCGGATGTATATTTTTCACAGTTTTGGTTTAATATATGTTAACTGAAGATGGCTCTGCAAAGCGTGGCTGGAACATTTCAAGATTGTAATTGTGTTTTCAGTGTTTCAATGCAGTATAAAACTGAAAACTGAAATGCTAGTCATTTGTATCTTAAAAAATATGCAATTGACAAATCTCTTTGCAACACTGAGAGGCTGATGCTGTGTGCTGGATAACTAAAATCACTTCCATGTCTGGAATTTTGGTTTGTATCTTAAAAAATATGCAATTGACAAATCTCTTTGCAACACTGAGAGGCTGATGCTGTGTGCTGGATAACTAAAATCACTTCCATGTCTGGAATTTTGGTTTGTATCTTAAAAAATATGCAATTGACAAATCTATTTGCAACACTGAGAGGCTGATGCTGTGTTCTGGAAAACTAAAATCACTTCCATGTCTGGAGTTTTGGTTTGTATCTTAAAAAATATGTAATTGACAAATCTCTATTCAACACTGAGAGGCTGATGCTGTGTGCTGGATAACTAAAATCACTTCTATGTCTGGAGTTTTGGTTTGTATCTTAAAAAATATGCAATTGACAAATCTCTTTTGTGACGATTTGTATGGGTTTTGTGGAAGCAACGTGTCGTTGTGCAGGACTAGGCTTGTAGCCACCTGCACGATGAAGGCCGTGGAGCGACCATAATCCTAATTTCACAATATCCTCCTGCCAGCTTTGATAAGTATTAGTTATAATTCAAGGACGAATCATGTAAAAGTAAATCGTAAGACAATTTATTAACCGCCAAAGATAAATTACACATACCGACACCAACCCCACGCTGACCTCCCATCACGACAAAACCCGCCCCGACATACTAACAATTTAGAATTTACTACCACCCTATAATTTTCCGGCACCTAACCCCCCCCCCCCGCGATTATTAAATCAATCCATAGTGTAACACACAATACTTAAACAAATAATAAAACTAAGACTTGCGACAGGTTATATTTCCGTCACCGCCACTCGCCGATCAGACGTCCTCACTCTTCCGTCACTCAATCTAGACTCCTCGTTATCAGACCACCGGTCCCCCATCCGCACGCGGCTTATCAGAAAGACCGGTTCTAACCGTTGATTCGGCGGTCTGATATATGTGGTGGGCAGTCACCACAATCTTCCCCCCTAAAGGAAAAAAAATGGAGAGGAAGTCGGAAGGAAGAAATAAAAATTTCAATTTGGAATATCCAAAAATTTTGGGTGCTCCCCACCAATCGAAGAGCGGGTGACGACAGGAGGACCAATTACGTATTGATAATAGTGATGGAACATAATAAAAACAAAATCCAACTGTTGGTCTACCCTTGTACTAGTCACCCTTCAAGTAATGACCGAATAGGCGATCTATTTGTCGAATAGGCACCTACCGTTAATATTTTGTATATATTCTAAAACAACGGGAAAATGTCACACACCCACCCCCCGAACAGGAAAGAGTTCGATACAATCAGAAAGTTGTTATGTGATGTGTAGTGTATGTGAGGGATTAGGATTGAATTCTGGTCTTCCTGAAAATAAAATTGCATGTGGATTCCGTGCGGAGAGAGTGGTTTACGCGCCTGGTTTTTGGCGACCTTATAGGTTGTCTTTGTTCTGCTTGCAGTCGATGTGCGTATACAGTCCTGTGGGTTTTAGCGATACTTCTAGTGAAGATAGTGTCTTCTTCCAGAGATGAGAGTTTTTTGAGATCATGTGTTTTTGCGCTTACACTGTGGGTACGTCTCTTCTTTAGATGTTGCCGTTCTTGATGCGATGACTTCATTTGCAATTGACAACACTGTTTCTTCACATGGTATGTATAGCTTTCAGTTATCCAATGGCCATTGTCAGGGTGGAGAGTTTGGTAAGGATTAATTTATATAGAAAGTGCTCGGAATACACATGTGCGCATTTACAAATATTCATATATTCTTAAATTAGGAATTAATTGGATTATGATAGGATTTTGACGTGTCGTGTGGCGAAGTATTGTAGTATTTATTAGTAATGAGGTAGTATATTTTAAATTAGTGTGTGACATTGCCCATGTTCCCGCAAAGCTAAGGTGCGTAATATACGGGGAAAAATTTTGGGGATGGTCGTCCGGCTGGATCATAACTTGCTTATGCGATATCCAAAAATATTTCCGTTATATAAAAAAAAATAGATCCACTTTACGATTAAAGGTCGGATACACGAATATATAAATAAGCACACAAATAACAAAGGTATCCCTAACAAGGAAACATACATTAAGGTATAATAGTGAAATGACAAGGAAAGGTATTTTTAAATATTCCCATTTACAATCAACACCTAACTCATATATTCGCTTGCACAAAATTCACGTAGAATGTAGACGGTGTATATATATCTAGCAATAAATAACATTTAATTATTTAGAAAAACATAGATATTGCAACTTAATGTTCGTTTGATCACATTAAATTTGCAAAATTCACACACAACACACATACGAGCAGCATACGATGCTACGAGTAATAACGATCATTGTATTTCATACGATTAATGCATTAATCATGTTTATATTCGTAACTCGTCTGAATAGTTTAAGACAGGATAAACCTATCTGTTCAACATAACTAAATCAAATCCTAAACACAACATATATTACAACATAAATTACACAAAATAGCACAAAATTATTTTTAGTTTTTGTACAATATGACTCCTACAGATTTCCCTACATTTTAGTAAGACGTTAGTTGTTAGTAAAAGTAAAGGATAGAATAGAGATGTGTAGATTTTCTTCTTGTCTGATTGTGTATATCTATGGAGAAGAAAAAATTAATTTGACCATGTGATCAACATGTTCAAAAGAATCTATGCATTTCCTGGTTGGTAAGCAATCCGGTAAAAGGATGCGCACTAAAAATATAATAAAAAAATGCATCTTTACCACAGATTATTTTACCCAAAAGCTACGTAAAATTGCAATATAGAAAGAATTTATGAAAAAAATTACAATATACAAAGAACCCACCAACCGAGGAAACTCAGACTTCATCTCCATAGTGTGTTCAAAGTGTATATTTAGATATTCCACCAACGATCAACCACAGACCACTGTAGGGAAGCCCTCATAGAAAACTCCCTTAGACTCAGCAGCCGTGCAAGCAGCCGCTAACAGAGGACCCAAAATGTAATCATGTGTAAGAAGAATGTTAGAGTGTGAAAGAAGAGGAAAAGAAACATTAAACTAATATCACCTAGGGAGAATTGTGTAGGAATATGGTCGCTTACCACGGACTTAATATTTAGGCATGAAAAACTTCTTTAATTGAGATACATGAGCCTTTCTTATAAGCTTCCCATTTGTAGGATTGACGAGTCTAGCTGTGACAGGTGATGTAAAGCATTCCACCACACAAGGTTTGGACCACAGGGGGAGCAGTTTACTGTTGATGTTCTCAGCAGCTTTACTAATTGGATTATTTTCGAAACATAACCCAGTCACCCTGTGAGATGTGGGTAGTTGTCCTACCAGCGTTGTATAAGCGTTCCCTAATTGACCTAGCTTTTTTTTTTAAGTTTGAGAGTGCATTGTCCCAGCGCTGTTGCATTGTTTGTAGCGGTTCTTGCGCCAGTAATGAATCGAGATTCCATGCCAATTCGAGTGGATGCTGTATTTCCCGGCCTAGAAATACGCTAGCTGGAGTTGCTTTAGTGCTTTCATGTGATGCTGAGTTAAAAGCTACCTGCAGCCAGTGAATGTTCTCATCCCAAGTCTTGTGGTTATGTCCGTGAAAAATTCGTAGTGCCACCTTAAGATTTTTATTAACCCGCTCAGCATGACTAGGATTCGGGTAGTAAGCAGAAGTGTAAATATGTTGGATACCGTAAGTCATACACATGTCTGCCATATGTCTAGATTTAAACTGGGATACGTTATCTGAAACTAAAAATTTTGGGAACCCAAAAAGAGAAAAAACGTTTTTAGACAAAATATCCACCGTAGTTTTTGCTGTAGCATTTCTAGCTGGTAACAGAATAACAAACTTGGAGAACGCATCAACTACCGTCAACAGATATTGGTTGCCTTTGTTTGATCTAGGAAGTTCACCAATGTGATCTATGAATATCTTTTCAAAAGGTCTTGTAACTACTTCCGATGCAAGTTTACCCACTCTAGAGTTTTGAGCCTGCTTGGAACGTTGACAAATTTGACATGATCTTACTCGGTCTGCTATTATTGTATCAAGTTTTTGGGCCCAAAATATTTTAAGAATACGCTTTTGTGTCTTTTTAATGCCCAAGTGAGCTGCAGTTGGGGACTCATGATAATATTTAATAACCATATCGATGAGTTTGTAAGGTAATACCACTCTAGGTGTATGTCTGTCCGATATTTTGTACATCAACACTCCCTGACTAAGTTGATAGTTAGTGGGCCTATTACTCGGCTTTATAATCTTTAAGAGATCGGGATCTTCACGTTGATGAGTACCAATATCTTTAAACATTTCTGGGAATCCTGCCAAGAGTGCCACTTGTGGTAAGGTAGATGGCCTTTCCGATGAATTATTTGCGTGCACTTCAGTTGGTTCACTGTTTTCGAACAGGCGCGATAAACAATCAGCAACTACATTATCCGATCCTTTGATATGTTGTACTTGAAATTTAAACGAATTTATAAATGTAATCCAGCGAGAAATTTTTCCAACTTGACGTGGGTGGTTTAAAAGCCAGGATAATGCCGAACAATCCGTCTGCAAAAGGAATTCCCTATGTTCAAGATACTGTTGGAATTTGGAAAAGGCAAAGACAACAGCCAGGCATTCAAGTTGAAGAGTGTCATAATTTTGCTCATGCTTGTTTAGTGGTCGCGAAGCAAATGCCACTGGCATCAAGTTGCCATTATATTCTTGGCTGAGTGAAGCACCTAAGGCGGAGGTTGATGCATCGGTTTGTAAAACAAAAGGTCGATTAAAATCCGGCATTTTCAAAACTGCATTTGATGTCAAGGCTGTTTTTAAAGTTTCGAATGCGGATTGTTGTTCAAGCCCCCAGGTAAATTTTACGCCTTTCTTCTTTAGACTATTAAGTGGTTGCGCTATTTTTGCAAATGATTTAATGAATTTAGAATAAAAGGCTGTCATACCCAAGAATCTATTTAGCTGTTTCAAGTTTTTAGGAGCGGGGAACTCAACTATTGGCTTGTACCTATCCGTGTGAATCGTCATGGTATGATTGGCAAATGTGTGACCTAAAAATTGGATGTGATTTGCTGCCAGGGTCATTTTATCTGGATTGATGGTTAATCCTGCCTGCTTTAGCCGATTTATGACTTCTCGGAGATGGCACAAGTGCTGATCAAAAGTACCGTTTGTGTATATGCACAAATCATCGAAAAAATTGAACACACTTGTATTTTATATCTCCAAAAATTTGATAAATTAAACGTGTTAGGACATGAGAGCCGGTTGCAAGACCGAAAGGCAGAAAATTGTACTCAAATTGCCCGAAAGGTAGAACAAAAGCTGTATATTTCTTTGAGTTCTCTTGCAAAGGGACCTGTAAATATGCCTGATTTAAATCCACCAAACTAAAGAAAGTAGCTTGCCCTAAGTGTTGGAAAGCAGATTCTATAGTTGGCATGGGAGTTGCCTCAAGATCTATTAATGAGTTAAGCTGTCTATAGTTAATTACCATGCGCGTTTTTCCGCCTTTCTTTGGTACTAAAAATGCTGGCGACGCATAGGGAGACATTGATGGTCTAATCACTCCGTTGGCCAATAAATGATCAACATGTTCCTTGATTGCCTCCATTTTAGGTGGAGCAAACTGATAGGGCTTATTTCTAACGATTGTATCAGAATTTAATTTGATTTGATATTCGACCAAATTTGTACGGCATAATTTAGTAGTAATTGTTCCTGGAAATTCATTTACTAGTCTTAACAGTTGGTCCGCTTGATCAGATGAGAGGTTTTCCCCTAACTTAATTGGACATATTGTTGTACTTGGTAATTCAGCTGATTGAGCGAGATACATGACCGAAGGAGTGCCATATGGAAAAGTTAATGTTTTATTTGCCATATTAATGATCACCCTAGTTTTAGTTAGAAAGTCACAGCCCAGAATAATTGGCATTGGTAATTCTGAGGCGACAAGAAAAGGAAAATCCCAAGACAAGTTTGAAATTTTGAAGTGTAATATAACCTTTAAATTAAATATTATATTTTGTCCCGAGGCTGAAATGGCTGACTCATGTATGGTTGAAACAGATTTTATCACCCTTGGTATATTCTTTAAATTCTGAAAACAGGCATTCGATATAATGGAGAATGAAGAACCCGAATCTACCAAAGAATTAATGATTAACTTGCGAAAAGTCAAAGGAACTGTACAAAACTGAACTCCCGGGAAAGAAGGAGCTTGAGCCGACTTGGTGAAAGGTGTCTTCACTGCTGGCTTGATTTTATCAAAACGGGCGGTTAAAGTTAGAAGAGGGGAGTCTCCGCCCATTAGAACCCTCTTTTGTAGTTTAAAAATCCACGTTGAGATTGATTTCTGGAGAATTGATGATGTA
Source organism: Homalodisca vitripennis (assembly GCF_021130785.1). Classification (NCBI taxonomy): domain Eukaryota; kingdom Metazoa; phylum Arthropoda; class Insecta; order Hemiptera; family Cicadellidae; genus Homalodisca; species Homalodisca vitripennis. Next base: position 147,279,570 of record NC_060215.1, read on the forward strand.
GTTGATTCCTATTGTTTGTATTCATATTTTGAAAAGGAGGTCTATGTTGAGTAAATTGTCCCGATTGACTGCGGCGGTTATGAAAACTATTTTGCTGATCTTGTATGGGATATCGATTATAAGTTACATTGCCTCTCCCTATTTGTCTATAAGATTGGTTTAGTTGACGTCCACCATGGACCTGTGGTCCAGTTTGTTGATAATACTCCGGTGAATTTAAATCTTGTGTGAACCGGTTTTCCGTATTTTGAATTACTTGTAATCGGGGGGCTAAGCTCAACAATTCAGAAATGGTGGCTGGAGCCGGAAAACCCGCTAATCGAGCTCTGGTTTGAGGGTTAATTCCTGTAATGACAATTTCAAGCATCTCCTGGGGTGAAATAGCCGGTATAAGCAATTCTGCTAACGGTCTGATATCATTGATAAAACTAACCAGTGTTTCATTTGGTTTCTGGGTTCTATATATAAGTTCGACCGTGGTCTGTTGACGAGCTCTAGTAGGCAGAAAAGTATCGAGTACGGTGGTAATTAGACTTTCCGGATTCTGTTTTGATGAAATAGCTTGTAGATATTTCTTAATTGACCTGTAGTTTTAGGTAAAATTGCTAATATGACGCTGTCTGGATTAGCCCTAAATTTTATAACAAAATCGAGTAGTTTTCTAATAACTATTCCATCAAGCGATGGTAAAGCTGTAATTAAATCAGTTAACACAGGGGGCAACATTGCGCGTGATGTCGAGGGTGACGGTGAAGTCCCCTGCGTCTGTGACAAGGCTGACGCAATTTGGTTTCCCACAGCGGTTGCCGTTGTGTGGACTATTTGCATCCAATCGGTTACGGGACTCTGAATGTCTGTGGTTGTATGGCTAGTAGACGACTCTGTTGGATTAAGAACAGTTGCTTGACAGTTGGCTCCACTGATACGCTCTTTTAGTAGAACATGATTGTTCTCTAACTTAGGTGCTGGAGTTATTCCCCAACATAAGCACTGTTCTTTGGCCTGAGATGCATTTAGTAGATTCACCCAAGCCAGTCCTTTAGGGCGTTTTTCCCATTCATACGGTGGATCAGTGACACTAACGTCTTCTTTGAGGATATCTTCGCACTCTAACATCTTATTTATGTTTGACTCAATATAAATAAATTATATAAATTAATAAATTATATCAATACTAATATCACAATACTATTTATTATGTAAAGATGGAGGGGTATTCAGTACCATTGTAACCATAAGGGGGTCTACCAATTAATATTGTTGTATGTTTCATTTTTACTATATATTTGTTATTAATTAATTACTGCAATAATTGAGTGCTTCATTTGATAGTTCAATTTTATTATAGTGGCCAATTATTTTAAACGTAATATTCAATTGGATAGATATAAATTATTATATTTAGTAATATTATTACTTAAGGCTTATTATATTATGCCCTCGTCAGTACGGTTTCAGAAAGGGACGATCAACAATCGACGCGATTACGGAAGTACATAAAGCAGTTGAAAGAGCCGAGAGCCACAACCATTTCTCCCGCCGAGTAGTGCTTCTTGTTACGCTTGATGTCAAGAATGCCTTCAACTCGGCGAGATGGGTCGATATGTTGGATGCACTTCGTGACACCTTCCGAATTCCAACGTATCTGTTGCGGCTCATCGAGGACTACCTCCGTTCTAGGCGTCTGATATATGACACTCGAGACGGCGCGCGGACGGTGGAAGTCACCTCTGGTGCCGCGCAGGGTTCAATACTCGGCCCGGATCTCTGGAATATCGCTTATGACAGCCTCCTGAGATCCGAGATGCCAGAGGAAACCGTCTTGGTTGGGTACGCCGATGACGTTGCGGCTCTCATCGCCGCACGCAACGTTGAGCTGGCCCAGCTAAAGTTGAACCAGGTCATGCGAGTGGTCAACGCCTGGATGTCCGATCACGGTCTTTCGCTTGCTCTGAGCAAGACGGAGATCGTGATTCTCACAAAGAAAAGAATTGACACCGTCGTCCCGCTGCGAGTGGGAAGGGAAGTGGTCCAGTCAACGCGTGCCGCCAAGTACCTCGGAGTCATGGTGGACAATAAGTTTAGCTGGAGAGACCAGATCTTCCGTTCGGCGGACAAGGCTGCTAAGGTGGTCTCTTATCTTAGTAAGCTGATGGCCAATGTTGGGGGTCCTCGGTCCAGCAAAAGACGGTTATTGATGTCCGCAGTCCAGTCCGTACTCCTTTATGGGGCAGAGGTGTGGGCAGACGCTCTTACCAAGGAATGTTATAGGTTGCGACTCGCCCGGGTTCAGCGTCAAGCTGCGCTCCGGGTGTGTTCCGCCTATCGGACAGTATCCGAGCCTGCCGTCCTGGTGGTTGCCGGAGTCATCCCTGTCAAGCTCTTGGCAGGGGAGAGGAAGGCGATTTATCAGAGACAAGGCGAGATCGGCAAGGACGCAGCAAGATCCGAAGAGCGTGCCCGAACCTTCCAGCAGTGGCAACACAGCTGGGAGCACGAAACCCGAGGACGATGGACTGCGCGACTCATCGAGCAGGTTCAACCATGGGTCGAAAGGCGGCATGGCGAGGTGGATTACTACCTCACGCAGTTCCTGACAGGTCACGGCTATTTCAAGTCGTACCTGAACCGGATGGGCAAGACCGATTCACCGGATTGCATCTACTGCCCGGGCGTTCCCGACGACGCGGAACACACCTTCTTCCGCTGTCCGCGTTGGGAAAGGCCCTGCCTGGAGGCCACAAGAAAACTCGGGGTTTTTTCGGTGGATACGGTCTGCGAAAAGATAATGGAGGATGAGGGGAACTGGGATTGTTTGTCACAGTTCGTCCGGGGCATCCTCCTGGAAAAGAGACCCGATCTGGACCGCGAAGTGGCCCAGATCCCTTGACCGAGCGGCTGGATAAGGAGCGAGCCCCACGGGCTTAAGCCAAATTTAGGCCTAGCCTGAAGTAATGTGATAAACAATCCCAGGTTAGAATCCTAAAGAGTAGAGGAGGTTTTTTAGTGGGTAAACCCGTTTTTAGGGGAGTCCCACACTACAGGCTGGCCACCTGTGTGCGTAATTGCATTTTTCCTGCCTCTCCCTCAAAAAAAAAAAAAAAAAAAAAAAAAAAAAACTTAAGGCTTATATATGCATCATATTTTATCTTATAGACACCCTTTTATTACTTACTGGCATTAAAGTATTTTTTTTACAGAAAAAATAATAACAGTCTGTATATTAAACCTATGAAACATTTAATTCAGTTTTAAAATAACAAGTCTATATTCTATTTTGGCTGGTTTTAATAACTGGTTTCAAGAGTTTTATTTATTTTTTTTTAATATATCTTTCAATAACATTGTTAAAAGTAAAAACCCTTCATTGTTAAAATGTACGCTGTCTAGTCTGTCCGAATGTGGGTAAAATTTATGGAATAACTTTCGATTATAAATGACAGTGGGAGTAGGAACAATAATGTTGTTTACCGACTTCAATGAAGATAAAAACTGGTTGAAGGCATTTAATTTATTAACTGTGTGATTGCACCGTTGAATACGAGGATAAACCGGAAGCTGAGAGATTAGAATGTGTAAATTTCGACATAGCCGTCGAATGCATTTCAATAGAGCTACAAATTGTTGCTTTAAAATGTCAACAGGCGTTCAGAATATCATTTGTGCCGATCAGCAGGAATAGAGGGTAATCACAATTTAAAAAAGGTCGCTGTGATTTGATTTTATCTTTTAAATCACATACTTTAAGTCCTGAAAAACTAAAATTTGTCTCAAGCTTTAATTGTGAACTTTTGAACTTACTTAAATAGAAAAAATAACGTCGGGCTAGTGAGTCACCCATTAATTGAATTACGTGAGAATTATTCATTTAATTTATGTAAGAGCGAGGTGTGGTGCTTTCTAAAAATAGGAGGCAAGAAATATATTAAATTGCATGAGTTATACCGAGTCTAAAATATATTAATTTTAGTTAAAGACAAATCTCTATAACGGGTGCGAATAAGCCATTGTTTTAAATCAAACCATTCATTACCAACAGTATGCATATATACAAGAGATATTTCAAACACGCAAATAAACAGGAAAATCTATAATGTTTAATTTTTAATTTTCATTAACTGTTGTATCATAACTTTACTCGACTTATCGTATAAGTTAATTACTTTTTTTAACCCAGTGAAAAAAATATCCAAAGTTTCAATATCTACAGATTTCAATTAATAAAAACAATAATTATTTAAGTATGAACTAATTAACATGTTACAATTTAAATTCAATAATTCAATTGATTTCAATACTTTAAATAACTCTCAAACATAACTTCCACTTTCTCAAGTGTTTCCTGTCCGAGATTTTCTCACGATAATATGAAAGACCAAAGTTTGAAATGAGTGTACTAAATAAATTAAGTAAACTCAAATCATGTTGTAAAATCCCAGCAGAAGGCAAACAATAGGGCCTACTTCCGGTACTGATAATAAAGCGATAAGATTATATTTATTTCCAGCAACTATACTACTGCACTATCAGTTAACTTACCTTTTTAAATCTTGGTTAAGAGGATATAAATAATGTAAGCTTTATTGCTATTATAGAGAGACGTAATATATAATTTGTACTTACTAATATTGTAGCATGTTGTAGCTCTGAAAATAACATACTGAATTGCAGACATTTATGAAACATTGGGATAACAGACAAAAATATATGGTATTTAACAGTATAATACAACTTTACCCAACTTTAACTGAGTACACACCCTATCCTGGAACCAAAATATAATATGAACTCATTTTGCTAGTGGTTTTAAAATTATATCGAATGAATAAAAGTTATAATTTTGATCAATATTAATCTAAAATAAAGTTTTATTGGCCTAATAGATACGATTAAATATATTTCAATGAGAGCTATAATTTTGAATGTTTTCAATCAACAGAATAGTATGAAAATACAATATTGTGGCTTGATATTGCCGTTAAAACATACCTCCCAATTTATTTGTGAAATTACTCCTGTAAATTTAAAATGGTATTTACTGTTATAATCAGATCAATTTTGTAAACACGGAAACTCTAAAATAATTTAGTATGGTTTGAATAAAAGAGACCTTCTTGACTGCCAATGTAATAAACGTATCATCAATGTATAAATTAATAAATAGTAATAAATGTATCATTAATTAATCAGTAAAACTACAAAACCAGCCATCTAGTATCCAATATCTATTATAATAAGATGATGATTACTGTTGTAATAAGATTAAATTGTATAAAATTTAGTGTTTTCCAAAGCTTGTCTGAACAAAACACATCGTGCAGTGAATATGGGAAAGAAATAAATTTGCGAAAGTGAGCATTTATTGGTTTGAAAGTATCCTGACATTTACTTATTTTTTGTACATTTTATGTAATTTTATGCATTTTTTTGGTATTTTTATAGGTTTTTTTTTGGATACTTGAAATAAATTTAGCTCAATCCAGTTGTATTCGTTTATATAGCTCTATGCAAACTTTCACAACAATCGCAACTCTGTATTCTTATAGACTAGCAGTACTGTCTGTATATGTACTTATCCAAGCATAGCTGTTGGAATTGAAATTTTGATTTAATTTGAAAATATGCCATTTGAACAATTGTTTTACATTAATTACATATCTGACTATTAGAAGTATTACCAAATATAAACGAAATTAAGTGTTGATATTTAATATTTCATATGTTTGCAAAATAAAAGTTTATTAGTACAAATGTAAACAAAATAAATTTTGAAATGTAATTACTTTTGTTATAATGCCAATTCCCCATTTCTATTAGTTATATACTCGTATATATGTCTATTAAAATATGGCCGAAAACTTTCCAAAATAAATCATTCATAATTAATATGTTTGTAATGCAAAATGAAAGGTTTTTTTAATATTAATTGAAACAAAATAATTTTGAAATGTAAGCCAATTCTCCATTGTCGGCGTGGTGTCGGCTGTGTTGGAAACTAATTATATCGATTTTTGTATTATAATCAAAGTAATGAAATACATAAAGATCGTAAGTATGGCTAAATAATTTAATTGCTGGCAGGAGATAATTGTTAAACACTAACAACACGGCAATTTAAAAGGCAAACTAATTAATGTTTCGCGATAATAATAATCTGTTGATAATAAAATATTCTTTAAAATAAATAGATTGATATTACCTTGTTTAGTAATAAGTGTAGAACATATTCAATTTAGAAAAGTTATGTAATGTCGAATGATTTGTTTTAGGTTGTATTAAAAAAATTTATATAAGATTTGGAAATAAGGTATTAAGAATTTAGTTAACCAAGGATTTTGAAAACAGATGTAAAATAATTTGATTCAATAAAATTTATAGTTTTCGCTTTGCTACCAATTGTGACGATTTGTATGGGTTTTTGGAAGCAACGTGTCGCAGTGCAGGACTAGGCTTGTAGCCACCTGCACGATGAAGGCCGTGGAGCGACCATAATCCTAATTTCACAATATCCTCCTGCCAGCTTTGATAAGTATTAGTTATAATTCAAGGACGAATCATGTAAAAGTAAATCGTAAGACAATTTATTAACCGCCAAAGATAAATTACACATACCGACACCAACCCCACGCTGACCTCCCATCACGACAAAACCCGCCCCGACATACTAACAATTTAGAATTTACTACCACCCTATAATTTTCCGGCACCTAACCCCCTCCCCCGCGATTATTAAATCAATCCATAGTGTAACACACAATACTTAAACAAATAATAAAACTAAGACTTGCGACAGGTTATATTTCCGTCACCGCCACTCGCCGATCAGACGTCCTCACTCTTCCGTCACTCAATCTAGACTCCTCGTTATCAGACCACCGGTCCCCCATCCGCACGCGGCTTATCAGAAAGACCGGTTCTAACCGTTGATTCGGCGGTCTGATATATGTGTGGTGGGCAGTCACCACACTTTGTAACACTGAGAGGCTGATGCTGTGTGCTGGATAACTAAAATCACTTCCATGTCTGGAGTTTTGGTTTGTATCTTAAAAAATATGCAATTGACAAATCTCTTTGCAACACTGAGAGGCTGATGCTGTGTTCTGGAAAACTAAAATCACTTCCATGTCTGGAGTTGTGGTTGTAATCAATATCTGAAGCATTGAAAAAAGTAAAGCAGTTTGGAGAATCATAAACATTGAAAAAGCTTAAAAAAATTGTTATTTCACTCCTTTATCTCTAAATCAATGGAAAAAGTTGTGAATACCTTACAATTGGCTAAACATTGTAATGACTACTTTTCTACCATTGCAGAGAAGACTGTACAGAATAATGGAATTTATTTGAGTCAGCACTAAACAGGTCTTCAGCAATCAACAACATTCCATCACGACTGCAAAAATATTGCAAAGAAGAATTTTCTTATCCCCTGATACAATTAATCAACAGATCTATGGCTGAAGACATTTTCCCCTCCTGTTTAAAGATTGCAAAAGTATATTTATTGCACTCTATAGAATACTCCAAAACTATCGGCCCATTTCTTACTACCCACTTTTTCTAAGGTGTTTGTTCTTAATAAACTTATTGAGAAAAACTAGTCAAATTTGTGATGTGTCTGAAGAAGATAGCCTTGCTATCGAAAGGCCTCACAAAAAATAAAAGTATTAAATATTGGTTTTATGTTTTAATGTAATTAAGTTAACAGTAACCAATATAAGCTCCATCTACAGCAACTTTTTTGTGTTGTAAAAAGTGTGTATATATTATAATCTTTTTGTTCACTACAAAACTTTATATTTTTTACATTTACAGTATCTTACTATTTCAAGTCATGTGAAAGTTACATGGAGTGAAACTTAGAAAACAAAAAAATTACAATATACATTTTTCAATTTATGTAGAAATTAAAAAACAATACTCTAGTAAGTGCATATTTGTATTATTTTAAATTTTTCTTTGGTTTCTGACAAAAAATTTACATATAACACCTATTACTTAGCATTTAGAATATATTTTAAAAAAATATTTGAAAAATATGCTCCGTGAAGACAAAAACCAGTGTATCATTCGGGGAGTTTCTTATAATCAGTCGGAGGGTTAAAGACCGGCCATGCACTTACTTCCTTCTCCTGGTGTATCCCACACCTGATAATAGTTTGGTGTGTTTGTGGTAGCGGGCCGCAGCAACTCTCAAGCTGACGACTCTCCCAGCTTCTGCTCTCAGCATCTACCGGTGGAGTCAACAGGCTCTTGACACATCAGTGGACCACCCAGTGCTGCCACTGCTCTGGCAACGATTCTTCACCCTCTACTTCACACGTGTAGTGACACAAACAGGGTGAGTCCGTAGGAACACAACCACTCAAGTTGTCAGGTATAACAGCTAATTGTAGACAGCTGTACTATCTACATGAGATGATTAATTTAAGTGTTATATAGAATGACTAGCTGACCTGGCAAACATTGTTTTGCCATATAAATTCTTATTAGTATGTGTGAATGTGGTGTATGAGTGGAAGAAGCATGGAGCGCTGTAAACAATTATGGAATGTAAAAATTACAAAACATTAAACATTCATATTTTCTCATTTAATATAATTTATTCTGTATAGATAATTATCATATATGATAATATTACTAATTAACATCAATCCCTTAATGCACTGGATTCTACAAAATTTTTTCTACCCAATCTATAGCTAACACAAACAAACTGAATGGTTTGCCCACTCGAGAGCATGCCACATATAATTGCCCGTGTGAAAAAAGTGCTTTTCTACAACCTACGATGCAAAACCTGTATGTAGACTTCTGGTTTGTGTGAATTATATTTCCAACGCTTATTTTTGAGTTTTCCTTTTTCCCAGGATTTAGACAAAAAATGTTAAAACCGGTTTATTTATGGTCATTGTAATTTACAACTGTGGTGGTTAGTAGATGAGTGCCGACGTGTTGTGACATTTATTCTGTAGTTTAGTTTTATTGATTAGTGTTGTGTATAGTTTTTTATTAAGTGCATGATTTTAGAGTTAGTGAAGTTGACAAACAACATGGTGGTTGTGATTCCTGACCTAGGCGAGCCAAAACGCTTTGGTATGATTTGTTTATTTTAACCTAGTTTGTAATATTATTTGTTAGGTTAGTTATTTACCTGAAGAAGAAATCAGATTGCAGATCTCGAAACGTAGTGTTACTGATTTTTTGTTTCACCGGAAAAATCCTGTTTCTTTCACATAATTCGACTCTTCTATCAAAATCGTATTTCGAAAGCTCCTGAAGCAATTTCAACTTATAAGGATGACAGTGGTTTTGTTGTAAAATTTTTAACACTGAACATTGGCTTATACCGTGAAAAGTTGCTGCAGATCTTGTTGATTTGTGTGGCTCTTCAACGAAAATTTGTAATACATCTATGGATTTCTCTTCATTTGTAGCAGATGTAGTTCGAAACGTTGGACTGTTCAACATACTGTACAATTTGATATCGATGGTCTGTCCAAAAAAATGTCATTGAATAAATACAAGTAGATAGTAATATGGAGTTTCTAGCTCACTTTTGGAGCCAACCGAAAAACAATGTAAAATCGTGTTCAATGTACCATAAATGAATCTGGGAAATTAAACAGTAAACCACGAATCCGATACTAGACCACTTTTGGAGCCAACCTAATCTATAGCTGTTTGCTTCTACTTTCTTGAGCTAATCTGCTACGAATAAACGAAAAATCTTCAAAATCTTTTATTCTACAAAATTGATAGTAACACAGTCTTTATCTTTAATAGTCTTCTTTCCAGTAACAACCAAGTGTAATTTATCATGTTTATTCAATTCTTTAATCTTTTTTTCATCCAAAACATTCAAAAGTCTGTTCGGTAAGTGTACTTTATAATCTTCCAACTCGGCAATTATTGTAAACCCGAATTTATCTTTTATTTTCTCCAAATTCATGATTGTATACTTCTTTTTTTCTTCTAATTCATTCAACTTCTTATATTCTTTAAACTTGAATTCACCAACCTCGTTCAACTCTTTCAAGAACTCCATTTAAATAGAAAAAATTTAAAGACGGAAAAAATGAAATTCGCTAACCTTCACTCGAGAAGCCGAGCCAATGTGAGTATACCTCTTTATTTCACGAGGTTCGTTATTTATCTTTTCCAAGTGAACTATAAAATTATCGAGGATTTCTGGTTTAAAATCATAAACAAATTCTACATCCAGATAATGAAAAAATACAGGTAATATCTTTTCATAATAAACGTGTGTAACGATACCTACAAACCTAATGTATTCTTTGAAAAGGAAATATAATTTTTTCAATGGTTCTAAGAGATAAGTAAAAATTTTTATTCTGTTTTCTAAATTCTGTAACAAATTGTGTTTGTTTTTCACCTCCATATTGCAATTTTGTAAGCAGATTATTCAAATGTGTTAGTTTATTTCAAAATTTCTTAGGTTTAGGTCTTTCATACAAAATTAAATTACAATCTCTACAAACTAAATATCTTTTATCAATAATTTCTCCTCTATTATAACACTTGTAACAGTTGGCATTATACTCTTCCATTTATACAAAAAGAATTTTATTATAAATGCTAGAACTAACTCTGCCGAGATATCAATTTTTTAGCACAAATGTTTGTGTTTACATTTCTACAACGGAGATAAATAGAAATAATTTCATTCTTTTGTACAACTATTTAGGATATTATGTGTATGATTATAAAGATTATTACGGAAGAAAGCGTGATTTTTCAACAGCGAAAGAGTATATTTTTGAAGTTTTAGAGGGAATGAAAGAGAATAATATGAACATCATTAACTACTGAATTTCTCTAATATCGTTCTTAATCACGTCATATGATAAAAATTTCTCCGAAACAACAACAACATAACAAATCGCGTTTGTAACAGCATTTTGAAAGTCCATATTGATAATTATATCGTTCTTTGAACCAGAAATATTCGTCAAACTCTTCGTTGTATCAATGACATAAATTGGTCTATTTTCTATAAATTTTTTGGGATTGTAATACATTTCCATATTTTTATAGTAAACTTTCTTAAAATCTCGATACATCTAATACATAATTCTGTAAAGACCACCGGAAATGTTTAAATTTTGTAATTCATCTGGATAATAAGAACCATTCAATTTTACTCTGATATTTTTTACATTCAAACTATCGAATTTTGAAGGATTTTTCTCTTGATTATTCTGTCTATCTGTTTGAAAACCTATAATAACAAACTTAGGATTGAAGATATTTCTATAAATATTTGTGAACTCACTCGGTCCAGCCCGGTGGTAGTCAGTAAGATGATGTATAATTTGTACAGTTGGTAAGCATTATATAACACCATATCAACGAAATTATATACAATTTATTCTTGGTTTGCCGGCTGCAACTGTCCATGTGCTGATCGTTATGAAGTGAATAGGCCTCCTGATTTCATGTCAAGTGTTACTTTTGTTACAGACAGGACCTGGGATCAGTGGGATACAAGCTGTTTGAGGGGATGATGTACCAGACCTACCACAAGAGACTAAAACGCAAGCTCAGTGATTGTGTGGAGTATTTCCGCACTAAAGCAACAGCTGCTGCAGAGGGCACTTCTCCTGACAAGCACCTCCTCTACGATACTTTGGCCAAGTGAGGATCCATAAGTACCTACATTTTGTTCTTAAGGTCGTGCACTCTATTTAAGGTTTGGAAAATACTCGTTTCTGTTCAATTCATAACCCTTTAAGATAACTTCCCTGAATACAGTTTTTGTTTATCTGTCCACACGACAAGGTATTTTTAAAGTAGGCTATCTAAATTTTGTAGCCACATCTAGATATTTAAAAAAATGTAATTTTCTTAAATTATAATTATTAAAAAACAGAATTTCTTTAAATCCTAAATGAATAAAATATTTTTTACCATTATTACAATTTATCCTCTTACTTTGGTTGATTTTTAATAAAGATTGCTAAAATAACTGACAATCTCGTAACAACTAACCCATAATATGTATATTGTGTCCGATCTGACTCCAACATATTTGATATTTTCCAACTTTATGTAAAAATTTAAAATTGTTACTCTTTTTGCCATAGAAAATCTGAAAACCCGTGGTCCTAAAAGGGCTAAACTTTCATTGGCAAGGTCTCCAGCATCTTCTACTGAAAAAGTGTTGATAGAGTGCACTCAATACAAAACGAATTGTGGTTTTAAAGATTAAGAACCGACTGCACTGGCGGCCATCTTCAATGTAGCTCATAAGAACAATATTAAACTTCAAGCACTTTTACATCCTTATTTTGTACAATTGTGAGAGAGCTCTCATTTTACAAATATAATCAATATGCAACCAAACACATTTTATTTTTTTCAATATGCTTATAAATTACTTAGAAAAAATCTTAAACTTTTTTATACTTCATTGTTTAAATATTCTAAAAGTAAATACTTTACAATAATAATTTAAGTTTTTGGATGCATATTAATTATATCTTTAAAATGAATAATTTCCACTACGCTACGGTAAACAATAGGGGTGTAAAAGTGCATAAGGATAAACAGAGTTCTTTTGGGGAAAAACTTAGGGTCATTTCACTACTATTGGTTCTTTATTAAGAAATATTGTAGGTGGGTGAATCAAATATAAAAGAAAATTAGTTCCTCCACTCATGTGGTGAGTCATATACATATAAGTATTGGTGTAGGAAGTGACTGTGGGAAGAGGATAGAAACCAGGGTTTTAACTGAGATGAAAATTTTTTTAGCAAAAATGTTTGTCTTGTAGCACTTATTTAAAGTATTAGTATTCTGCGAAGATTATAATAATACTGTTAAAAAAACAGCCTGCATTTCTGTAATACTTTAGTCTCCAATATTTACATTAATAAATATACTGTTGTTAAAATCTATAAAACCTCAATAATTAAACTTTTTTTGTTAACCTATTGTATTAAAAGCAGTATAGTTAAAAAATAACATTTTTAATTTAATGTAAAAACATACAAAAGACAAAGTCTTTTCTCATAATGAAATACTCGCTTAATCATAATAACAGAGGTCCGATCTGTCATCTTTGACTTTGGTTAAACAGACGTTTTAACAACAAAATATATTTGCTGGTAAATATAATTATTTTGTTAACAGAATTATAATTTGATATTATAAATATGGATATTATAATTAGTTATAGCAAGTATTGCGACTGTAATATTATTGGTTTGGTTTGATATTGTAAAAGGAAACACTACTCTTGGATCAAAAAGTTTAGATACCTGAGTCTGAAAGTTAACCACAAACTAAGCAGTTGGTTTACAATAACATAAGTTACAATAAAATTTAGAGTGTTTATTTCTGTGTCCAGGCATATAATACAAATAACTTAAAAAAAATAACTTTCAGTTTTTATGTCGATAGGAAAGAACAGAAATACTGGTTTTCAGCGCTTTTCAACCAAACTGCAACTTAATCACCTTGGGTGTGTAATTGTTTTGTTTAGTTAAAGTTAACTTTAAAACTCGGGTATGTAAACTTTTACCAGAGAAACCATTTCAAACCAAAGTTCCTGGGGAACATTTTGATAATAACATTTCAAGAAAATAATTATTTATAATAGAATTTTTCCTGCAACAAAAGCATTATTGATTTTAAGAATGGGATAAAGACTGAAAACAACTTTGTCATAAACAACCAGATGGTGGTCAACAAGAAAATGACAATATCTGTATTGAATGTACTTTTTTTGGCTGGAGGGAAAGAGGCAAGAGTCTCTCTACGTAGTCCTAAAAGGACCTTGGCACCTCCCTCAGGCCCTCAGAATCTGAGGATTTTACAGAAGACTATAAGATTTGAGGGCTCCTGATCTCTGATGTCCTTAGGGCCGAGAAGATACACTCCTAGGAATTGTTTCCTGATTTTATATATGGCAGGACAACTTAGTCATGCATGTTCAGCTGATTTTTCTGCTTCTCCACAGAGTGTGCATTTATCAGTCTGGCTTAGACCCACTTTTATCAGATGTTTACCAAATGGCCATGTCCTGTCAACATCCCTAATATCAATCATATGGCCTTCTACTTTGTTCTAGGAGAGCTGACCACCCTTTAGCATAAGGAGAGATAAATATTTTAGATTGTCTTAGTTCAGAGGCCCTTCTCCAGGTTAAGGATATAGTCCCCTTTTCCCAATCTATTACTAAGCTTTGCTGTAGGAGAAAGCTACTCCACAGCCTGGCTTTTGGCCTACCATGAGGGTTTCTGTACCTATTTTGGTGATGGTACAGATGATTCTTTAATGCTGTTTGACTATCAGAGAGTATTAAGTATTCCGCTCTTTTTGGCCTCATTTGTATGAGTCTTGTGGCATGATTCAATTGCAAGGACTTCCACTTGGAAGACGGTGGCTTGTTTATCCTAGGGGCAACAAGCCACGAAATTTACTCCTGATCATTATATACCAACCGGCCTATAGTCAAGGTGTGATCCATCTGTATAATACTTCTGGATACCATTAGTAGGGTAGGCCTCCTTATTTCTCCATTTATCTCTGTCTTCAATAGAGACTGATAAGGTTTTTCATAGGAGTATTTCTTTATCATACTTTGTGATAAGTAGGTTATTATTTAAGCCCAGGAAATTCCTGCATTATTATCATATGTCCTTCTGAGGAAGTAGGCTTAATCACCTTTTTACTCAAAAGCTTCATTGCACTTAATGTGGCTCCGAGAGGAGTGTATCACAGTGGCAGAAGTTGGACAGGAGCTCATTGCCTGGCGATGCTTACACAAGCTAACCTTGAAGACTCTTGGCATATGGGACAATTGGTTTTATTATGGCTTCATACATATACAATAAATCATTTCGGGTTTCAGTCCCATTTGAATCCAAAAAATATTTTACAGGTTCCAAGGGTCTTTGTCGCTTTTAATAATATGTTTTCGATATTTAGATTCCATGTTAACCTTTTTCTAGAATTACTCCTTGACTACATTGGAATGTTTTATTCTAGTACATTATAAAACAGGTTGTGCAAGCTGGAAGTTTCATTTTCTGGCTATCATACTTGTTTTTGAGGGTTGCTTATAAAGTTTAGGGCTTCTAGAGTGACAGCTTCCAGAGGAACATGAAACCTTTCCAGTGCTGCCACCATGGATTTATTTATTAATGTCCATAAAGACGCTGACTGAGGTTTCCTTTTCTTTGAAGGTGTCTTCTACCACTTACACTAAACTGTGAAGGGCTGTAGGGTCAACTGAAGTTGACTTCCTTCAACATTTGCATGTTAATATAGACTGAGTGGGTGTGTCAGTGAGGTTTCATCCCTTATATTTCTTTTTATCCACAGTTTTCACCATGAAGGAGGTTAGACTACTAGATCTGTACGAAATAGATTGAGACAAATCTGTACCTTTTTACTGCATAAACACCACAAGTGCCGTATTCCAGTTCTTTGGAATAAATTCAAAGGGATAGCTGCTTCTAAACAGGGTTATAAGGTCATTAAAGGAATGGCCAACCCCTCTTGTAGAAGAGAAAGACTCCATTTCCTCTGGTGATTTAAAGGGGTTGAGGGATGTTATTGCCCATTTAATCCTTTCTGCTGTAAAGATTCTTTTTGATTTTTGTCTGGATTTTGCAACCTCACAACTGGATCTCTCCCGCACCATAGAATAGAAATCCTCATTTCGACACATAACGTAGCTACAGTAGGAAGGGTTGATTCAATTGAATTTTGAGTTTAGCTCCAGTTCACCTTACTATTATTGCAGTGTCTGGTATCTGACACTGTCTTAGACTTCATTTCGAGTCGAGAGTCTGCCCAGGAAGTACGTTTCCAACAGTTCCAAAGCCTCCTTTTACTTACCGTTAGGCTGCCATAAGCTTTTACTAAAGACTCCAGAGGGTTAGAGTGATAAGTTTGGAGAGTTTTATGAAACCTGGCAGCCTCTGGTTGGCTGTTAATGTTTAATAAAAGCTTTTTCAGGTTCCTCTTTTATTTTTCCAAATTTCTGTCTTTTGTTCATTTAAGGCATATAAGAACTATTCATCTGTCCTTTTTGATAATTTCAGAAGTTTTCTAGTTTTGTTTTTAGTGTTTCTAGCCTCCTTGTCCTCCAAGGCACATCTTTCTTAATCCTGTTGTTTCTAAGGGGGTTTTCTCATAGACTTTTATAATGGATGTTTCTACCAACTGGGCAGACCTATCCAATTTCAATCTTGTTTTTCTGATAGGGTTCTGTTTCCACCAACTAGTTTGGTAAGGACACTGTACCCCTCCAGTTACTAGATATAGGAACCCTATACATCACAATCATCTCAACTCCCACCTCTAGTTCGAACCTAATGAAACAGTGATCCGAAAGTGAGACATGCTACCTAGCTATGTTAAAACACCTCTTGTCTTGATTTTGTAATAAATGTGAGATCAGACCCCTTATTTTTTTAAACTAGATCATTACAAAAGATGAATTCGAGAAGCTGTAGGGTTATGGTGCTGCCCCAGAAAGTATGGTGTGCATTAAAGTCGTAGCCGAGGGCCACACCTCTTTCTCCGCGTTACTGCAGCAGCTTTTCTATTATACAGTTACAGTAAAAGTAAAATTAATATCTATCAATGATTAAAATTAACATTAAAATGTCACCAGTTTATTATTTTATGATCTTTATCAACTCTCAATAAACAAAACAAAGTATTATCCCTCTCTTATTAAAACATCATTTTAAACATATTTAAAATATTAATGACTCTTAGTAAATTGTTATGTTACATTGGCCTTCTTTTACTGATTTTTCTTCTTTGTATGGGGTATTTTGTGTTTTAAATACTTTATTTAGAACAAAATGAAGACATTATCCAAGTACTGAGGTATTCAGCCATAGAGTATTAGAATTGACTCATCACTAAATATGTGACTGATGGATGTGTGTGTATAGGTTGTATGAAACATTCTCATTGTGGCTTGATGAACCCAGACTACACGAACCAGGCCTGTACTTGCCAGCTTTACCCCCCCAGTACAACCCGTACAAGCTGGCCATCATCACCTCTGGCGCAGAACAGGTACAAGAGAATAAGATTCAGTAACCTCTGTTTTCATACTCCGTCTTAGGATAAAATGGATTTTTCTGATTTGCAGTTAAATTTAGCTACAGGATATTTATTATTGTAATATACTTGGACTGGCACCATTGGCTGATTGTTTTTCGTTATTTTAAGTTAAGGATTTGTTCTCCTCTAAGTTCAATTTAAATAATTTTATTTTTAAAACAGTAAAAAAGTGTACAATTCACAAGAAAATCCAACTACATGTTGATTTTCCTCAAGTCTTATTAAACAGTCTAAGTGTTTAAAATAAACAAATTCAAATTACATAAGGTTAATAAAGTCAATTCATCAATTGCATAGAACGTGCGATGATAAAAATTTGAGTAAAACTCAAATCATTTGAGTAATAATGGTGAATGAATTAGTAATGTTAGATATCATGGAGATCTCATGATATCATGTTAATAACTGGGAGTAAAAAAGAACTCGCTTGCTTTACTTCATATTTCACCAATATCAAACCGTAATCCACACATTAACTATACTGTAATTGGAAAGTTGCTTTAATGCTGCAAGTAGTAAATCATGAGATGCCACAAGAATGACTAAAAAGACCAACATGAGCTAAGAGTGTCTGTTTATGGATGACACTAATTTGATAGCATCGGGAAATTCAAAGGAAGAATAGAAATAGCTAACACTTAAGAATTCCTAAACCATCACAATTTATTACTGAATTGAAATAAATCTAAATTCATAAGATTCTCTTCAAGCAAAACAGACAAAGTTTAGACCAAAGATACAACAAAATGGCTGACTGACTACAGTCTCTAGTGAAGTGTCTCCCAAGAAAGTAGTGTTTTAAAGTGGTAATACCCCAACAAATTATTATTACTTGCAAATAAATCTTACCTTGGAACACTTGTAAGTAATCAACATTATATTATTATCAAGAAACAAATTTAAAAAAAAAATCACACAAGCAACTGACACTGCCAATCTTGTAGTCAGTAATCACTTTAAAGAACAAAATAACTTTTTCTTATAGCAACTTCATTGTAATAAACTACATTTAATTTTATCCTTAACAAGATAATTTCCAGGAAAAATTAGAGTAAAGCTCATATTTTTAATCTATAAAAAGCCATCACTACCAATTGACAAAACATGTATGGGAATAGACATCACAGCTCCTCACATCCAACTCACTGCTGTTAAACATGTCAACCTCCAACACTACACCAATACACCAACAGGTGGCAGACAGACAGATGGAGTAAGTGTGTCAAGCAGCTGAGTGTACTGACCTCACCTGCTGACATTGCGGCTGCTGACAACTGACCTCAGACATCTGCTTGCTACTCACTGCTTAACTCCTAATGAGACCTATAATCCTACAATTGCCATACTAAACCTCTTTATATAAACATAAAATCTTTCTTGCTGCTTACCATTCAAACTACAGTGAGATACTGATTCAAAATGTCCACAAAATATCCATGTGGTAACTGTGGCATTGGAGTCAGATTTTCTGGAATAAAATGTACAGGTTTATGCAATAACTGGTACCATGCAGGCTGTCAAAATATTTTAGATAAGGTCCTGAAAAAATTAACTCGCCAGGAAATTGGAAAATGGAAATGCACAAATTGCAGTGCTGACAAACAGCCACAGCTATTAAACCAAGTACTCACTGACTCACTCTCTCTCTAAGTAGCTCTGATACCATTCAGGAACTAGAAAACAGTCTCATTGCAAATAACTTTTTAGAAAACTCAAACAGTCGGGAGGATAAATTAGAAATGGCAGCAAAAATTGGATCAGCATTAGTAGAAAAAAATGAACTCTTAAAAGACGAAACACTCAAGCTAAAGACCAAACTGATCATTATGGAGGAAAAACTTGAAGAAATGGGAAATGAAGAAAAGAAAAATCTACATAAAATTGAAAATCTCCTACAACTGAATGCAGATGTTGAAGCTCAGCTCACTAAAGAGAAGAAACTTTTCCAAGAAGCGCAATTTATCTATGAGGAACATGATTTACAACTTAGTCAACTCATTGATAGCTATGTGAAACGAATAGCAGAGCTTGAAAAACTGTTTTAACTCTGCAAAAGAAAATTGAAAATCAAGAAACCAAGACTTTTCATGATTCCGAGACACAATCTTCCCCTCCAGCCGAAATAATCAAAGATAGTCCTCCCTCATCCCTCCTTTTTGAAATGTTCGGTATCAAAACAAAACTTGATCAGATGGAGATAGCTATTAACACTTTGTACCCTGGGCCCTTAATACATGTTTCAGCGTGGATCCCTGGGGTTTTATGATGCTTTAAAAAAAATCTGTGTTATTACAGTAATTATGTTATAAACTCATACTATATATCTTTTTAAAGATAAAGTTACATATCAATATTTTGGTCCCAGGTGTGTATCAAAATCATTGTCACTTTCCGACTCGGGAGTCAAACAAAAGATCGCGAATTGCATCACTTTTGATTTCATCACCCATATTATTTAAACTCGAAAATAATAAGTAAAGAATATAAAGGAAAATCAACCGAAAGTCGAGAAGAAAGAGCAAAGCGAGTGTAAATACAAAACAAAACACACGGATAACCTCACATTGCTTGCATTTGCCTTTACTTCATTCAGTAAGAAACTACAGTTCTGATTATTTACAAACAGTTAAATTCACATTTAGAATACATTATAATAACATTTGCTTCAGTATTTGCCTGCAAGATTTGTAGAAAACTTAGTAAGACATCACTAAGACTCACAACAACACACAACGTGAAACACTACATAGCAAACTGACAGTACCGACGATCAGCCGCGGCGCCTACGATCAGCTGTCTAGACTCGCTTGTAGTACGACGAAAAATATACATAGTTCATTAGTACAACATGACTCAGGGATCTCAAAACCAACAAATACGAACTTAGACAACTAATGAACATAATCAAAATGTTTCAATCCAAAAATAAGATGACTGAGCTAAATAATACAATTAAATAACACGACCCGAGCTATACTCGGGCGCCGGTAGCAGGCGCTGCCAACGCGGCCCGACCTATACTCGGGCTCAGGGTACAAAGTGTTAATACCCTAGCTATAAATACTTTAACTTCAGGAGACAGACAAACCTGCAATGAAAAACTGAATAACACCTTGACAGAGGTAGACCTGACTTCAAGAACCAATCAAACCTGCCAACAAAAACTGGAGAACTCTTTAACAGACATAAGAACGCACTCAACTTCAGGAACCAGCCAAACCTGCAAGGAAAAACTGTACACCTTGACAGAATGTAGCCCGCCCCTGACTTCAGGAACCAGCCAAACCTGTAATGAAAAACTGAAGAACTTTTTGACAGACAGAAGCTCACACTCGACTTCAGGAACCAGCCAAACCTGTAATGAAAAACTGTACGCCTTGACAGAATGTAGCCCACACCAGACTTCAGGAACCAGCCAAACCTGTAATGAAAAACTGTACGCCTTGACAGAATGTAGCCCACACCAGACTTCAGGAACCAGCCAAATCTGTAATGAAAAACTGTACACCTTGACAGAATGTAGCCCACACCTGACTTCAGGAACCACCCAAACCTGTTAACAAAAACTGCAGAGACGAAGAAGGACATGGAAGACCAAATCTACCCAAGTAGGAGAAACCGCTGCTCTCCAAACAACTGAAGGCGAGAAGGGAAATATGTTCAGTGTATCTCTTTAAATGACAAAAGCTGCCAGTAAATCAAATGCCTTGCGACTCCAAAAATCTTTCCAGCTTGGACGTAAAAATGAAGCTAAGCAACTCACCACCACTGAACTCAAAGTTGAAGAAAAATGACGAAGATTATGAGGAGTTCTTCCAGAAAAACATTGCATTCTACTTGGAGCACATGAAGAAACACTATGGCTATACTGAAGCTACTGATGACCTATCACAGACCAACCATATATCTCAGTTCACTTCAACTGAAAATCAGTCACAGGTGCTCCCATTCCCATTCCTTCTTTATGTCGAAAACTTGAAAATCAGATGTATGGATAAATCAGTTTTTTAAAGTTTGGCTGTTTCTTTATGTAAAAAATTTGAGGTTCAGATGTAAGGATAAATCAGTTTTTAAAAATTTGGCTGGTTCTTTATGTCAAAAATCTTAAAATTCAGATGTGAGGATAAATCAGTTTTTAAAAGTTTGGCTGTTTCTTTATGTCAGAAATCTTAAAATTCAGATGTGAGGATAAATCGGTTTTTAAAAGTTTGGCTGTTTCTTTATGTCAAAAATCTTAAAATTCAGATGTGAGGATAAATCAGTTTTTAAAAGTTTGGCTGTTTCTTTATGTCAAAAATCTTGAGGTTCAATTGTGAGGATAAATCAGTTTTTAAAAGTTTGGCTGTTTCTTTGTCAAAAATCTTGAGGTTCAATTGTGAGGATAAATCAGTTTTTAAAAGGTTGGCTGTTTTTTTATGTCAACGATGTCCAGGTCTAAAATATACAATATAATTTAGATTGATTTGTATATTTCAACCCAACCTAGGCCTCACCAGAAGGTACCAGGAAATGAACATCTGTATAATGTCAGACAGTCAGGCAGCTCTTAAAGCTCTTGACTCCAACAGCATTTCATCCAAGCTTGTGTGGGAGTGCTTTAACACTCTCTCTGCAAGCTTGGATCACGCAACTGTGTGCGTCTTGGTTGGGTACCGGGCCACACAGGCATAGGTGGCAACGAATGCGCCGACAGGCTTGCCAAAAGCGGAGCAAGCATGCCATACACCGGTCCAGAACCGAGTTGTGGTATAAGCAAGTCAGCCGCTTATCAAAGTATAAACAAATGGTCCAGGAAGACACACCGCTTGCGGTGGCAGAGTCACCAAGGACAAGCACTCGGCAAAAGACTGCTTGCCGATTCTAGCTCCGGATTCACCAGATGGCTGATGGGGCTGGGGAGGGATCGGGTTAAGCAAGTGATTGCCTTGATCACTGGACACGGCCACTTCAGGAAACACCTAAACACTCTAGGTTTACGAAATGAGGACTCGGAGTGTAGACTCTGCAATAAGTCTGAAGAGACTGCAAAACACATAATACTGGACTGTGAGAGACTGGGAGCAAGGAGAAGGGCTCTTTTTCGGTGATAAAACAACCAGGCGACGAACCAGATGCTAGTATCGGGGAAAAGCTTCTTAGCCTAATTAAGGGCACGAAGATAGGCTTACCCCTCTAACATCAAAGGGGCACACAATAAGCTCAGGTTGACGTGTGAGGATCTAGGAATCCACCCCAATATCCCAAAGGAAAAAAAAAAAAAAAAGAGGATAAATCAGTTTTTAAAAGGTTGGCTGTTTTTTTATGTCAACGATGTCCAGGTCTAAAATATACAATATAATTTAGATTGATTTGAGGTAGTCAACAA
Organism: Homalodisca vitripennis; assembly: GCF_021130785.1. Lineage (NCBI taxonomy): Eukaryota > Metazoa > Arthropoda > Insecta > Hemiptera > Cicadellidae > Homalodisca > Homalodisca vitripennis. The sequence continues at coordinate 147,302,047 of NC_060215.1, forward strand.
CCATGTCGAAATGTAACATACTGTGAGCCAGTAAATTACTTAGTGTAGTTTGTCAGTACAGCTGCGTCTGAGGTCAGAGGTTGCAGTGTCAGCAGGTGGCGGGCAATGCTCCCGTCTGTGTGGCACACTTGCACTGTCTGTCTGGCTGCCAGCCGTATTATTCAATTGGAATGTAATACGTGACTGTCAGGTGTTGACGTCATATGAGTGATGTCATATGGTTGACTAAATAAGGTTATGTGCTTATACTCTATATTTCAGTTATGCTTCAAGTTAGTTTAGCTTAGTTGTGAATATAACTTTATTTTGTAAAAAGAGCTTTTCATAAGCTGTGATATCTAGATGTGATGTGGCTGTAATATATCAGCCAGCTCGTTGTCCAGGTGTTTGTGGCATCACTATCCAGAACAGCTGTGTGAGTGTCAGTAAAATGAAAAATTATCTTGAGTCTTGAATCAAGATGTGTCAAATCATATGTGAAAGGACTTACAGTACTCCAGGTAAGGTGTTGATAAGAGGAAATTTGTTGATTTTACCTAAAACCTTCACTAATTTTACTGTTTCCTGGGACCACTTTCACTATCAGTATTGGCAGGTAGCCATCTTTTGTTTTTTTTAAGAGACATAGAGAGACAGCACATAGTGACATACATCAATCAAGCTCATGACAAGTCCAAAGCAACATGGAAGGTCATAAATGATGAAAAGACAGGAAAGAATGAAAATAAACCAAAGTTAGAACTACTTGCTGATGGAAAAAAACTTGAAGACCCTCAGGAAACTGCAGATTTCCTGAACGAATACTTTACAAACATTGCAGACAATACTTTAAGAAAACAACGAATTGACTTTACAGCACCAGAATTACCTACATTAACACCCATCACGAACAGCAAACTTGAACTACATACCACATCAGTAGAAGAGGTGCAAAATGTAATAAAATCTCTGAAATCAATGCACTCAGCTGGTCTGGATAAATATCTCGAGGGATCTTGAAATTCTGTTGTGAGGAGCTGTCTGAACCCCTCTCATACTTAATTAACAGATCTTTTTGTCAAGGAATTTTCCCCCAACAGCTTAAAACATCCAAAGTTTATCCAAAACATAAGGGGGGAAACAAATTGGAAGTAAACAATTACAGACCAATATCAGTCATCTCAACAGTATCCAAACTATTTGAGAAGATAGCCCTCAAAAGATTATTGGATCACTGCTATGAAAATGAGTTGACACCAAACCAACATGGCTTCAGGAAACATAAATCCACAACAACAGCCTTAATAAGTCTACTCGAGGAAACTATTGACCATATAGAAGCTGGCAGAATAGCACCAGGTATTATGCTGGACTTTAGCAAGGCCTTTGATTGCCTTGGCCATGACCTTATCCTCAAAAAATTACAATCCCTTGGTATAGTGGGAAAAGCAGCAGAATGGGTTCAGAACTATCTGGCCAATCGACGTCAGATTGTGGAGCTTTTAAGTCAAGAAAAGGGTATCACCAAAAAAGTTCTATCAACACCTGTACCAATAACAAGAGGAGTACCTCAAGGTTCTGTTCTGGGGCCAGCTCTCTTTATTACAACAAATGACCTACCAGCATATCTAAGCGGCAGTTGTACTCCCATAATGTAGGCTGATGATACTACCCTTGTGCTGGGTGAGGAGAGTACCGAATTACTTCAGATAAGTGCACTTATTGCCAAAAATCTAGCCACTCAATACTGCAATGAAAATGACTTAGTTATAAAAACACAGAAAACTAAGCTAATTATGTTTGGCAGAAGAGGAAGGGAGGACCCAGCATTACCTAAGGTGGAACTGGAAGAGAGTGCATGCTACCTGGGCATTACCATTGACAGTTCCTTTACCTGGACAGCCCACATTGACAATGTATGCAAAAAATTTAACACTGGTATATTTTTAATACGTAGAATGACGCAAATTGGCACTCCAGAAATAGCAAAAATAATTTACCACGCTTTCTGTGAAACCCACATTAAGTATGGTATAGCTAGCTGCATGGGGTGGAACTGCCAAGACCAACATGAACAGGATTTTGTAATGTATTGTATATGTATTATTATTATTTTTTATTATTGACATTTATATTCTATTCATAAATTATGTTGGCATTACGGATCATACGATTTATTCAATAAACGTACATTGGCGGAGCAAGTCACGCGATCCGACTAACCAATCAAATCAAAGCACCATCCCTCTCCAAATAACAAGAGCCTTTCTCTCTCTCTCCTTGTTCAACCATCAACGATGTAACACCACGTTATATGTGTCCGCTCCGCCGGTGTAGATTGCAAAGTAAATTCGAGTATTATTTCACTCCTTACAAGAAATGACATTAATGGTGTAGTGCATAGGACATACAGTTTGGCGGCGACACTACAGATTTTAATATTGCAAAAGAGGGCTGTAAGAACTATACTAGGCCTACAACCTATGGAGAACATTTTAAGAACCTCAAAATCTTGACTGTATATGCAATGTACATTTGTGAGGTGGCTCACTATGCATCAATCAAAAAACCAGCCAAGGAACCGACCTTCACAACTATAATACAAGACATGCAAACCGCTTCAATCTCCCAGCTCATCGAACTTCTCTTTTTGCAAAGCAACCAATATATGCCGGTATAAAGATCCTCAACCACCTACCACAAGACTTCAGGACAGGGAACTGGTGCAACACTAAAGAACAGACTGAAGAATTTCTTGTTGGACAATCCAATCTACTCAATGGACGAATTTTATCAAACAACCTGGACTTAAATATACATATTATATTGTATTACAATTTTATGTAAATACTCATGTTTGTATACAGTATTGTTTTGACACCATTGAATTTCTTAAAGAAATTGTAATAAATAATATTCTGACTTCTTACTTCTGACCACATCTGTGCAAATTGGCTATGATCTCATAGATCAGGAAAATACTTCCAAACTTTTTGAATTGACTGTAGATAAATTTGACTTGGAAAAAGCATGTGGGCTGTGTAGTAAGCAAAATTGCTTTAAGGATCTATGCTTTCTGATGCATGCCAAAAGTGTTATTTAATGCTTTAAAGAAATATACATTGCATTAATTCACTTGGATCTGACACATGGAATATGTATATATGATGCAGTAACCAAACAAAATCTGGACAAAATATTACTCATACGAAAAAAGGCAATAAGTATCATATTAAACTTAAATTGATTAAAGTCTGTAAAGCACTTAAAAAAAATTCAAAATCCTCATTATCTATAGTTTACTTTATATGTAATAGACGTAATTTTGTACATAACAGAAGTAATAAAATTTGTAACTAAAAATTCTATTGAATCATAAAGAGCTACACTTTTATGATACATGGTTAGCACTTCAGTTAGCATCCATCCGTGACATCGGGGACATCTCCACCGTCATCAGCACTTCTCGTTTTTGTTTATATTGGAATTTCAAATGTGTGCTGCAATCAAAAGTCCGCCAGTTGTGAAGTGTTATCTGTGATTCTGTGAGTGGCTGAGATCACAGGCAGCAGAGTTCTATGACACAGGAATTTCAAAGCTTGTCCACCGCTATGATAAGTGCCTGAATTTGTATGGTGATTATGTATATATAATATTAGTATTAATTTTAGTTCCTCTTTCATGTGTATATAATAAAATGATTTAGTTTTTTTAAATTCCAAAATGTTTCTTACTATCTGAGTAGTCCTCTTATAAAACGCACAACAAAATTACAACTGACAGCACTATCTAAAATTATATAAAATGAAAACAAGTTGAAGAAGCTGAGTAACTAGATTTGTTTAGATTCTGAAACAAAAAACAAAAAGAATAAAATTGGTACTGATCAGAGCACTCGAGATCCACCACCAAAGATTTCCATACCACAGAATTTCATTGAACAAGCTAACTATAATTTTTAAATATTAAGAGACAATTAGCTTAAATTGTCGTTATGAGTGATGTATTTGCAGAATCCCTGGTACGAGTATGTGGATTATGAGAGAGTGCGGACGACCCAGAACACCAGCATGGAGAGATGGCAGAAAACCCAGGGTCGGATCACCTCCTCTCAGCTGCCACCCCCTCAGTCCCTGGAGGATCCAGATCCGGTGCAGAGAATCAATAAGAGGTACATAGTTGATCTACTCTATCATTTTGTACTCAATTTTTTGTGGTTTGTGTTATGTATTACCGTACCACACTTGCCAACTAGAACCTTTAGATTTTTAGTAAGTAAACTCAACCTTTTTCAAAAATTTGAATGATCAATCCAGTAATAAAATAATTTTTATGCCTAGCATTGTTTTACATGATAAAGATTCTTTACAAATTTAGGTATGAGGAGTAGTATGTAAGTGGTTAGAATTTCACTTAACCAATAAACAACTATATAGTATCAAATGTTATGTAAATTATCAGTATATGTTATTATTAAATTGTATAGAGTCACTGTTCACCGAGTGATGCTACACTCTGGACTGAATGGATATCAAGATATGGACATGTGTGACCTACATGTATGATGTATGATGTATAGTTTACATCATATACATCACTGTGAATATTTCCCTCTGATTAATGCTATGTTCAACAGTTAATACTGACATAGACATCAGAAGAAAAACATGTTTGGCTATTAATTTGTAGTATGTTTTAACCCTTTGCACGCCATAAGCGAGTTACTTCGCATGCATAAAAGTCCGTACAGCGCCCATAGCGAGTTATACCGCGAACCACATTTTACAACATTAGATAGTTTAATAGTTGTCGAATTTCCTGCTAGATGGCAGAGAAAGTCACTTTTGCTGCCTAGTGCCATTAGCCAACGTGCCAACTGAACGTTTGAGGAGTATCAATCAGTAACAGCTGTTTCTTTCTATTCATGTTTGTTTCCCGTACTTCTCGCAATGCCCAAAACGATTATACTCGCCGCCATTTCATGAAGCGCTGCCATTTCGTGAAGTTCTATCTCTAGTGTTCCTGCTCACTGACAGTTTATGTTTTTACAGTTTTATTAGTTTATATTACGTTTAGTTCTTGTGAACTATTAAAACTATTGCTATAGTAATAACTATTATTTATTATTTTGACGTAACTTGTGAATATATTGCCATAATTATGGCTAACGCAGACGATCCGGACTTTGACGATTTCGTTCTTGGGGTTATGAACGCCAGGTTTTCAAGTGTAGTTGACGAAGCCGATGACACACGCACAATTTAGAAAAAGTTTAGTGAAGGACCTCGTTACAATCAAACTGGCGCAACAAATAAGCAGACGGGGCCACCGCGGCCGACCCACTCAAGGTCAAGGAACACCACCCGCTGAACGTTTGAACAAGAAATCACATTTTATTCAGAAGAGACCAAAAGGAACAGCAAGATGTGTGGTTTGTCTCAAAAAGGGCTTGAGAAAAGAAACTGTATACTCGTGCAAGACATGTAGATTTAATATGTGGTTGTTATCTCAGAATATCAGAATCGAGATAAAGTTTAGGTTAACACATACAAATAAATTGCCATGATAACTTTAATGGCAGATTTGTGTTTCACATTTAATTGCGGTTCTCAAATACTTTGTTAGATGTTAAACTGACAGTAAACTTTTAGTACTTTGCAACAGCATTGGCTATAATATTGTTATGCTCATAACTAATTAAGTGCTATAGTCAACTAATGTTAGAGGTTGGATTTGATGAGTTATAGCATGTGTATAGTGTTTTGTATAGACTCATCAATCCATTAATACCAGTGTGCTACTTTCAATAATATTTTTTGTGTAGGACACTCTTTATAGTGTGTTGTATACAAGTGTGAATAAAAACCGTTCCTATGAAACCTGTGCTAAGAAATAATAAGCATAGCTGCTCCTGACTTCAATGCACGGAGGAAATTTACAAAGACAATAGACAATAGACAATAGACAATGTACTTTATTTGCAACAATCATAGAGAATGGCATTAGCGTCACAAATACGAGGTCCAATCAAAAAGTATCCGACCTCGTCGTGTATCGCGGCTTCTGCTGCCAATAATGAGATAAGATTTGTTGCGACAATAGTTCCTACTATGATAAGGAAAGGTACAAAGTCTTATCTTGATCCCCCGACTGGTTCGCCGGAGACGGGTCAGTATGTACTGATAAGTCAAGTGCGCGTATCGGTTTTCTCTAACTGTGAAGATGACGGAAAAAGTGGAACAACGTTATTGCATTAAATTTTGCGTGAAACTCGGAGAAAAACAAAGTGAGACCATTCGGAAAATTCAGCTAGCATTCGAAAATGAGGCAATGAGTGTTACGCAGATTAAAGAGTGGTATAACCGTTTCAAAAGTGGTCGAACCTCGGCAGAAAGTGACGCGCGTTCGGGCCAACCAAAAACAAGTTGAACTCCGTAAATCATCGAGAAAGCAAAAGTTTTGATCTGTGAAAATCATCGAATGGCTGTGGAGGAAGTAAGTACTGAGTTAGATGTCAGTTTCGGATCAGCTGAAGCAATTTTAACGGATGACTTGGGATTGCGCCGGGTAGCCGCAAAATTTGTGCCAAAATTGCTGACAGACGAGCAGAAGCAACGGCGATTGGATGTTGCCGAGGACATGCTGCAATGTTGTGAGGATGATGCGGACTTTTTGACATCGATAATAACTGGAGACGAAAGTTGGGTCTATGGATATGACCCTGAGACCAAATTTCAGTCATCACAATGGCAGTCTCCCCAGGATCCTCGGCCAAAAAAAGCAAGGCAAGTTCGAAGCAATGTCAAAGTGATGCTTACTGTTTTTTTCGACCACCGTGGAGTTGTGCACCATGAATATGCCCCTGAGGGTCAAACTGTGAATGCACAGTACTATTTAAGTGTCCAACGTCGTCTCCGAGATGCGATTCGCCGCAAAAGACCTGACTTGTGGGCGTCTCAAAATTGGCGGCTACACCACGACAATGCGCCAGCTCATTCTTCCCAGCTCATTCAAACTTTTTTGGCGAAACACGGCACTCCGCAAGTTCCTCAGCCTCCGTACTCTCCAGATATGGCTCCATGCGATTTTTGGCTCTTCCCCCACCTCAAAAAACCATTGAAAGGCACCAGATTTGAAAGTCGAGAAGCAATTATGAAAAAAACGACGGCTGATCTCATGGCGATGCCGAAAAGTGATTTTCAAGACTGCTTCCAGAAGTGGAAACGTCGCTGGAATCGTGTTGCTTCTCAGGGTGCTTATTTTGAAGAAAATTAACGCCAGCTTTTTTCAGGTAACTTCAGTTTTACGTTGCACCAAAAGGTAGGATACTTTTTGATTGGACCTCGTATAACATCACATTATAAGAACAAATATTAGTTGTGTCAATATTATTACATGCTTATGTCAAAAGTTCTCCAAGATAAAAATTCATTTATGGAATAGAATGGGTGTTTCAACAGCCAGGTCTTCAATATTTTCTTTATGTTTTCTTGGGACTTGATGTCAGCAGGCAGGCAGTTGAACAACTTCGCTCCCATATAGGATGGCTTTTCTTCAAATTGAGCAGAATGGTGTTGGGGAAGAGCGAAGTCTGCAGCATAGCGAGTGTTGTGTTGGTGTAAGTACGGCCATGGGTGAAGTTATTCTCATGGGCATAAGTTATTATACTAAGTATATAGAGTGATACTACAGTTAGAATTGAGTGATCAACAAAAGCAGCTCTACAACTGTCTCTAGACTGCAACCCAGCTAGTGTTCGTATGCACTTCTTTTGTAAGATTAGGGTTCTTTGTATATTTAATGAACTAGATATACCCCAAACTAAAATACCATACCGAAGATGTGTTTCAAAAAGTGCATAATAAGCAGTTTTTGCCGTCTGCACATCACTAATTATCTTTATTCTTCGGATTACATAAAGTCCAGAACTTAGCTTCCTGCAGAGACTGTCAACATGAGAGGTCCAATTAAGACTTGTGTCAATTATAACACCTAGATACTTGGCAGCTTCTACTCTATCTATGTTAGGTAGAGTTCCCGCTTCAAGCTTTCATCTTCCCATTATTAAATGTTGCGATTTTGTTTCATTTAGTACCAGGCTGTTCTGATGGCAGTACTGAGTGGCTACATTCAGTGCTATGTACGTTGACACTTCAAGTGGCTCTGTTTCCTTGTTACTTAATAAAAGCACAGTATCATCCGCGTACATAATAGTGGTAGCAAATTCTTGCAGATACTTAGGCAGGTCATTTGTAAAAAGTACAAATAAAACAGGCCCCAGTACAGAGCCTTGAGGTACGCCTCTCGAGTTTGTTAGCAGGCTAGATCTCACCGAACAAGTCATACCATTGTCCGAATGAACCAGCTGAACCAGTTGTTGTCTATCAGTCAAATAGCTGTCAAACCAACTCGCTGAAATTCCAGAAATTCCAAGAGCTTTCAGTTTTGTTAGGAGTTGTTTATGATCAAGGCTGTCAAATGCTTTACTAAAGTCTAATAAAACAGATGCACAGGTATTGCCATTTTCAAGTTGATCAATAATGTGTTCTATTAGACTAACTATAGCGGTTGACGTAGAACGTCCTTTGATAAAACCATGTTGCTGACTAGTTAGTAAATTATTTTCCAGGAGGTGAGTAATAAGACGAGTCAGGGCCACCTTTTCGAAAACTTTAGATATTGTTGATATCAGCGATATTGGTCGATAATTACTAGCATCAGAGGTGCTACCCTGCTTGAAAAGGGGAATAAACTTCGCCAATTTAAGCCTTGTTGGAAACCTCCCTTCTGCGAATGATCGGTTTATCAGTAGAGTTATTGGGTCCTTCAGTTCCATTACACAAAATTTCAGCAGCTTCGAAGATACCAAGTCAATTCCATAAGAACATTTTGTTTTTAAAGAAGATATGATCTTTATTACTTCGTCTGAAGTGGTAGGAAAGAGTGTTAAGGGTGGAACATTATTCTGAGCAGGTACAAGTAGGGGTGGTTTTGGATTAGCCTCTAGAGCCTTGTCTGCCGCTGTAACAAACCTAGAATTTAGGTAATCAGCGATCTGGGTAGGGTCAGTAATTTTCCCTAATACCGGATCCATTAATTCCTTCGGACTATGTGATATTTTTGTTTTCCTTTCATTATTTACTACTGCTCATAAGGCCTTTGCCTTATTTTCTGCATGAAGAATTTTGTCTGTTACTTCTTTACGCCTTAACTCTTTAAGTCTTAAATCATAAGCTTTCTTTTTAGAGGCAGTGTCTTGCTTATGAATCAATTGACCAGTAGTGTTGTATACAAGCTGTGCTTGTAAAAAAACTTTACATAGTCTTTCAGCCTCAGCATCTGTTATTTTATTTCTCCTTTTTCCTTTTACTCTAGATTTTTTTAGTGGGCAAGCAGAATTTATTATCATTCCCAAGGTGTTACTAAACAAATTGTAGGCTGTGTCTGCATCTATAGCAGTAATCAGATCTTCCCATGATTCTTGTTGTAGTTTTATTTTAATGTCCCTCATGTTCCTTTCAGAAAATTGTCGTTTTTCAGTCATCTGGGCTGTTGGTTTTACCTGCTGGTGGTGTAGCGTATAGAGCTGTGCCGTATGGTCAGAGATCCCCTCATCCAAAACTTCCACTGTTATTGTTTCATCTTCTACATTAGTACACACACAATCTATTGATGATTGTGAAAAAGGTGTTATGCGAGTGGATGGAAGAGAAATTCTGAACATACCACAGCTTCTCAATATATCCTCCAACAGCATGTTGTCTCTGTTAACGTTTAGGCAGTCTATGTTGATGTCCCCCATAACAATTATCGGACACCTCCATATCGGTACCACTTGTATGGTTTAATAAATATTTTTATTAACATTGAGTGGTCTAATAAATATTTTTTTAAGAACTCATGCTGTGGTATAATAACGCTTGCTATACTTTGTGAGTATATTAATGTCAGAAACTGTCACTAACTCTGAAAGTGTATTTGCCGAGAGCGGCTGTAACAACAGGAATACAGTAGTATTAGCGCACAGCTGATCAGTACACGCCGCACGCTGGTCTGCTCGGCTGCTGTACCAACGTAACAGCACTGGTAGTCCCGCACAGAAATAACGCCCACTGCGCCGTGCCGGCCGGAGACACAACACGCATGCTGCCCTGATTGCCTTACTGCGGCTACCACCCTGCAGGCGTCTAGACTGTCTCGCATACCGTCAAGTCTGCTTCCGTTGCACCGACTGCATAATTTAGAATATTACAGAACAATATTAATTAACAAAATTGACGTTATTATTTCCTAATATTATTTATTGAACAATTTTTTATACATTTATTGACTGTTAATTGTTGTTGTTGTTATTTATTTATTGTAAATTGTTATTTATTTATTGTTCTGTTAGTTATTGCCTGATTTTAATTTAATTACCTATTTGTATATTTGATTTTAACCTGTTATTATTTATTTATTATCTGTTATATATTTTTATAAACTATTGACCATTTGGTATATACTTATGGAATGTTGACCAATTTTAATATAACAATTGGTTGCTATTTATTTATTGACTGCTGTTTTATTTATTAACTGTTATTCATTGTCTGTTAATTATTGCCTGCTTTTAATGTAATGACCAATTTGTATATATGAATGGACATGTTATTTATTTATTATTTGTCATATATAACAATCTATTTAAGTATTGACCTACTTAATAATTATTGACTGCTGACCAATTTTAATACATTTATTGGCTGCTATTTATTTATTGTTAGTTATTAATTATTTATAACTGTTTTGTTAACATTTAATATCTGTCTCTGAATCAGAAATACGTTATAACATGCCTATAATAACTCGATCTTCTGACCTGCTAAACATGACTGACGGCCTATATTTTATTGATAATGTGTGTGTGTGTGAGTTTATTGTTTAGCTTTGTATGCATGCGTGTGTGTGTGTGTTTTTTTTTTTCTTGTGAAGGAATGCATTAATTTCGATATAGTGTAGGTTCCAGAAATCGACAACAATAAAATGATTCGTTTCTGTTTATGTTTTTATTTTTCTATTCTTTTCCTTTTTTATAGCTCTTAAAATAATGTTTCTTGGGCACTCTTTAAGCATATCCCGTATGTTGTCTTACTTCTTATAGCCATAAAACTTCATATACTAGAATTTGTTGCATCTTTGTCATGTCGTTCCATTATCATAACTGATTAAATTATTACTTTTTACACTGTTTGAATTTAGTTAATATGCATCCAAACAGAGCATGTTTACTATTAGTTATTTTTAGTTATCTTTAAATCATACAATTTTAATTTTGTTCTAATATTTACATTATATATTAGTATTATTGTGATTGCAAACTCGAGTGAAGATGGACTCGGTTCTCACACACAGGCTTTTGCCCATGTGGGTACCTTCTCGTGTATATTATTATCATATGTTTGTATTATATGTAAATGAGATAAATAAATGAAAATGGAAATGAAGTGATTCATATTGCTTCTCATCTTCATATTGAACTAAAGGCCATATCCACTAATTTTGGTGAGAATGCCATAAAAAACATTGTCCCACATATTACTAAAATAATGAACCAGCTTAATGTAAAGTGTAAACAAATTAGTGACCTGGAGAAAGAACTCAGTTCTCGTAATAGGGACCTTGAAGCTGCTGAGAAAAGAGTGCAGACTCTCAACTGCAGTTTCAGAGAAAAATCTGTGGAGTGCAATTTGTTGGAGGATGAGTCGACTGAGATCATCATTGGCCTTAAACAACAGTGTAAAGAATTGACGGAACAAAATCTAGCTCTAAGTGATAGAATTAAGGAAAATGTACAGTTAGATGTAGGAAATATAGATAAGTTATTAGTAATAATAATAATAACGTCTTTATTTGCAGCGATTTTCAACATTACATTGTTGTTTTTCAAAATAACTGAAGTCATACATTTTTAATCAAGGCACATACAAATCTATATCATCATCCGAGAAATATAAAATTAAACTAATCTAACCTCTAATACATTACACAGCTATTTAGAGGTGAAACACTCCTCCTCCAAAGCCAGTCTGAGATTGTCCTTAAACGAGGAATATCCATAAGCCTTTAGACTGTGAGGGACACTGTTGTATATCTGGGGGCCAAAGTATCGAAATCCATTCCTCCCCATCTCCAGCCTGACCCTGGGCACCTCCAGCATGGCGTCCTGCCGAGTGTGACAGTCCCTAATCTCAGCCCGGGTCTGTAGCATCCCCCTGAGGTAAGAGGGTTTTCCCGTCAGCAACACCTTGTGAACAAGGCAAGCCACCTGGAGTTTGAAAATGTACTTTATCGGGAGGATCCTTGCTGTACGGCGATACTGGCTAACGTGATCAAATTTTCTCAGGCCGTACACAAATCTTACAGCAGAGTTCTGTAACTTATCAATCAGGACCGCACCCTCAAGGGTCAATCTTCCCCCAAATACAGGAAGAGCATAAACAATAACTGGGAAAACCACAGCTTTGACAATCTTCAGTTTCACTTCCTCCTGGAGTAACCCCTTAAACCTAAACAACACTCTTAACCTATTCATTACACCACGATTGATATTTTGAACATGGTTCAAGAAGGTTAACTGCTTGTCAAAAGTAACACCAAGGATTTTTACTGTGTCTGCAACCTGCAAAGGAACACCTCCCAAGGAAACTCCCAAGGGTCCATTACCAAGAAAGACTGCATTTGAAGAGGGGTAAAAATTAACAAGTGAACACTTTCTTGGATTCAACTGAAGCCCGTGATCGTCAGCCCAGAGCATTAATCTGCTGCATTGCCAAGGAAGACTGTAATGGAGGATATGACAACACAAGCTGAGTGTCATCAGCGTAGGAGTAAAGGGAACAGAATGATAACTCAAGATTAAGATCCGCAGTATACAATAGAAACATAATAGGACCTAAGCAGCTACCCTGAGGAACCCCTGACTCCTTGAGAGCAATCCCTGAAAGACGATCATTCACCCTGGTTACCTGGGTTCTGTTGATCAGATAAGAGCGAAACCACATTGTTGAAACCCGATCAAAACCGTAGTAATGCAGCTTAGCCAAAAACATATCAAAATTCACTGAATCGAATGCATGTGAGAAATCAAGAGCAGCTAAACTACTACATAGTAGACAATAAAGCAAAAGTGGAAGCTTTGGGTGAAGAAAGAAAGTGTTTGTTGACTACCATAGAGGTGCTCGAGGCGGAGCTGGTTTGTTTGAGGGCTCAGATTGCGGGGTTGGAGGCGCGGGTCAACTATTCAGTTGGTACGCTGACGCCTTCCCCTGCCACGCTCTCTGAGACCCCTCTGATGGATCTCGGCGTTGGCCCTGACGATCTCTGTGGTGGTGATGCCTCAGGTTGTTGTGATGCCCAAAGCACTGTCGATTTAGAGGCTCCTAATGAAAAAATTGTAGACAACGTAGCTGCTAGTTCAGGTAAAATGTTAATTATCGGTGATTCTCTAGTACGCCAGGCCAGCCTAAAGTGTGTGTATAAGGGTGCTATGCTAGAATGCTGTCCTGGAGCTCGTATTGTAAATGTCAAAGAAAGGTTGCTGAACTATGTTAATCAAGATCTGTCTTTTATTCATCTTCATGTAGGCACCAACAACCTGAGGAGAGGTTACAGGGGGGTCCGGGGTACAACGGAGGACACGGAAAAAAACAGGCTCTCCACAGTATGGCTGACTTGCTGTTTACAACTAAAAAACATTTTCCAAATTCCAAAATATTTGTAAACAGCGTTCTCATTCGATCAGATATTGGCTACAAAGCTCTTTTTGATTTTAACAGTCAGCTTGAAATAATGTGTCACAACTTTGGTGTCACATTTGTGAAGGCGAACTGTTGGGTTGCGAGGTGAGATCTTGGCCGGGATGGCAGGCAGACACCTAAACAGGAGAGGTGTGGCGCGGCTGGCGGCACTCTTTGAAGCTGTGATGGACTTTGGTCTCAGGCTCGAGACTGAGCATTCTGCTGCAGTATACCCCCTAAGCTCAATCTCCAACTCACAGACACCTCCGATTCCGGGAAACGGGCAGTAAGAGGGAGCAATTTTAGATTGGCTCATGTCAATATGCGCTCCCTCAACACTGGATTTGATGAACTCCATGCCCTTGTGCAAGATTTCGATTTTGAGGTAATTGATGTCACTGAGACATGGCTTGACCCTTATACTCCTTCTCTCAGTTACGAGATGCCGGGTTATACTTTTTTGAGAGCTGACCGCAGTCTGCAGCCTGGTGTTGGCGTTGCTGTTTACATCAAGGACTGTCTTAGATTTGAGCGAGTCGAGCTGGCCGAAGTTGACCCTAGTATTGAACACATTTCGCTTATTGTCAGAATGAGAGAGTGTAAACTAGGGGTTGCCATCGTCTACAGACCGCCTGATGTGAACTACACTTGCCTAAAATCTCTGTTCCAGTCTTTTTTTGTGGACATGGCTGTTGAGGTTAACTCTGTCGTCTGTTTGGGTGACATCAACGTTGATCTGATGTCCAATACCTGCAGTGCTGCTGGCTACCTTCGTCGTCTGATTAAGTCTCACAACGTTGTACAGCATATCAGTGAGCCGACTAGAGTGACAAGCACTTCAGAAACACTGATTGATCATCTGATTGCTGACAAAGCTACCAAAGTAGAAAAGTGTGGAGTTATAGACACATCAAGTATTATTGATCATCGAGGATTGAGAATAACAGACCACAGACTCATATATTGTGACTTAAGATTCGAACAAGAGAAGACTCAGGCCAAGTTGATAAGGTACAGAGATTACTCCAAATTTAATTTTAATGAAACATTGGCAATGGCTGCTGAAGTGGATTGGAGTAGAGCATGTGATCTCAGCGGTGTTGATGATATAGAATATTTCATAGCTTCCAACATTAAAAGCATTTTTGACAAACATGCTCCAATTGTTACTAAAAGAGTAACAAAAAATAAGGCCCCCTGGAGAACCCGAGAAGTTATAGAACTCACAAAAGTGAAAACCAGGTTGAAGAGGCAGTTTCTTAGGAATCAGAATGATGCTAACTGGTCAGAATATAAAAGTCAGAAACACACTGAATAGTGCTATAAGATCGGCAAAGAAGAGATATTTTGAAGATAAACTGGCCAATTGTAGAGACTCCAGTATTTTCTGGAAATGCTTACGGCAGAATGGTATAGTGGGGTCAAAAGATCAAAAACTGCCTCCAAACATGAATACTAATGATATAAACAAGTACTTCACAGAAATGGGCACGTCTTGCGAACCTGATGAAGCATTGGAGCAGTTTTATGATACGAACAGAAGGGTAGGACTAACTAACGAGTTTAAGTTTAGGGATAGTTTCACACAAAGAGGTGGTGTCAGCAATGAATGAAATTACCTCTAAGGCAGTAGGAACAGACGACATCGGTATTGATATGATAAGAGCAGTAAGCCCATATGCTATTGATGCCATTTTTTTTTTTTTTTTTTTTTTTTTTTATCCTTCTGAGGGAAGAGGACACTTTGTCCCCGCACTTAGTCCTAAAAGGACCTTTGCGCCTCCCTTACTTTTATTTTTTTTCCCTCAAAAACCGAGGCTTTTGCAAAAAACCAATCAGATTTAAGGGCTCCTGTTCTTTGATGTCCTTGGGGGCTGAGGAGGTATGCTCCCAGGTATCTTTTCCTAGTCTCTACGATGGCAGGACAATCCAACCAAATGTGCTCCGCTGACTCCTCCTCCTCTCCACAGAGTCTACATTCGCTGCTCCGACTAAGGCCTACCTTCAAAAGGTGCTTTCTCAGAGGGCCATGTCCTGTCAACATTCCTAATATCAGTCTTATATCCTCCTTATTCTGGTCTAGGAGAGCTGTCCATCCTTTTGCATAAGGAGAGATAAACATTTTGGATATTCTTAAACCCGAGGCTCTGCTCCAATTCTTATATCTTGTCCTCTTTTCCCAATCTTTAACCAGAGCTTTAATGCTGGAGAAGGATATTCCACATCCTGGCTCTGGCCCCACCAATATGGATTCCGCTCCCTTTTTGGCGAGGATGTCCGCTTTTTCGTTTCCATGAATTCCTTCATGACCCCGGCACCCATCCGAGTGTTACTCTATTACTTGTTGCTAGCTCTGCTAGGGCCTGTCCTGCATTCCCAGACCGCTTTCGAATCAATCGAACAGGTATCCAGTGCCTTCAGTGCAGCCTGACTATCAGAGAGTATAAGGTATGATAATCCTTTAGTCCCCAACTGTGTGAGTCTTCTAGAACATGAATCTATTGCCATGACCTCCGCCTGAAAAAAACTGAGGCATGTCTTCCCAGGGGCACAGCCATGTCAACTCCAGGTCCATGTATTCCATATCCTGCCCTTGAGTTCTAGGAGTGAACCATCGGTGTAAAACTTCAGGACTCCTATTTTTTTGGGTAGGCCTCCCTTTTAATCCATTCCTCCCTACTTCCGATAGAGACCGTGTATGGTTTTTCAAAGGAGTATTTCTTAACCATAGTATCAGATACTTTGGTTAGCATTTCAGCCTCAGGGAAATTTTCCAATATCTTCATATGGCCTTCTAGGGAGGTAACATTTATTACCTTTGTCCCTAGAAGCTTCATTGCGCTCATCGCAGCTGTTCTCATCACTTCCTGGCCAAGAGGAGTATAACCCAGAACCGCTTCCATTGCTAGTGTTGGGCAGGAGCTCATTGCTCCCGTGATGCTTAAAGCAAGCTAACCTCTGAAGACTCTGTAGCCTTTTTGCAGCTGTTGTTTGTTCGACCTTCGGCCACCATACTAAAGCAGCATATGTGACCATTGGTTTCACTTATGGTTTCGTAAATCCAATAAATCATTTTGGGTTTAAGTCCCCATTTAAATCCAAAGAGTCTCTTACAGGCCCCAAGGGCCATTATTGCTTTGGATATCTTGTTTCTAATATGGGAGTTCCAAGTGAGCTTCTCATCCAAGATTAAACCCAGATACTTCACTTCTTTTGTTTGGTTTATGCTGATTCCCTCCAGGACCGGTTTTGCTAGCTGGAATTTCCTTTTCCTGGTAAAGGTAATCATGTTTGTTTTTGATGGGTTGATCCGCAGACCTTCCCCATGACACCAGTTGCTTATGAAGTTCAGTTCTGTTTGTAATTGGCGTTCCAGCCTGCCAGTGTTTTTCCCTTTAATCATAAGCACTAGGTCATCCGCATAACATAGTAGCCTTATCCCCCTCTTCTCTGCTTTTCTTAGGAGATCATCCACTACCATCGCCCACAGGAGAGGAGATAAGACTCCCCCTGGGGGCAGCCTCTTTGGGCCGTGATCGCCCGAGAAGTTATAGAACTCACAAAAGTGAAAAACCAGGTTGAAAGAGGCAGTTTCTTAGGAATCAGAATGATGCTAACTGGTCAGAATATAAAAGTCAGAAACACACTGAATAGTGCTATAAGATCGGCAAAGAAGAGATATTTTGAAGATATACTGGCCAATTGTAGAGACTCCAGTATTTTCTGGAAATGCTTACGGCAGAATGGTATAGTGGGGTCAAAAGATCAAAAACTGCCTCCAAACCATGAATACTAATGATATAAACAAGTACTTCACAGAAATGGGCACGTCTTGCGAACCTGATGAAAGCATTGGAGCAGTTTTATGATACGAACAGAAGGGTAGTAGGACTAACTAACGAGTTTAAGTTTAGGATAGTTTCACACAAAGAGGTGGTGTCAGCAATGAATGAAATTACCTCTAAGGCAGTAGGAACAGACGACATCGGTATTGATATGATAAGAGCAGTAAGCCCATATGCTATTGATGCCATTACCCACCTTGTAAATATGTCCTTGGCAAGAGATGAGTTTCCACAGACATGGAAGATGAGTATAGTCAAACCATTGCCGAAAACACAGATACCAACAAGTGTTTCTCATCTTAGACCCATATCAATCTTACCAGCCATGTCGAAAATAGTGGAAAAATTGGTTGTGAGACAAATTTCGAATTTTGTTGATGAGCAAAATATTCTACCGAAACTCCAGTCTGGGTTCAGGAAACATCACGGGACATGTACTGCACTGGTTAACTTGTTTAGTGAATTGTTTGAGACTCGGGACGGAGGCCGGTGTAGTTCACTAGTCATGCTTGAGTACTCCCAGGCTTTTGACTCAATCAGCCATTCTTTATTGCTTGCAAAGATGGAGTTTCTTGGTTTCGGGTATAATGCACTAAACTGGTTTAGGTCATATCTTGTTGAGAGGCAACAGATGACGAGGATGGGTACGATGACTTCTTCTCTGGTGAAAGCTAGGGGCGTCCCGCAAGGAAGTTGTCTAGGCCCGGTACTCTTCACATTGTACACATCAGATCTGGACAACTGTGTGCGCCACTGCAAAGTCCATCTGTATGCCGATGATTGCCAGTTGCATATGCCATTTGGGTTAAATGGGTTGGAGGAGGCTATTGCTAACGTAAATTCAGATTTGGAGAGCATGCGAGTGTGGTTGGGGAGACATGGTCTTAAGCTGAACGCTAAAAAATGCACGGTTCTCTACATAGCATCAGCGGCTCAGGTGCAGTGTATCAAAGAGAGCAACGTGCAAATCAGGATTGGCGATGAAAACTTGAGTGTAAGTGACACTGTAAAGACGCTTGGCGTTGTGCTGGACAGTGGGCTGGGGTTTTCTGACCATGTGTCGTATGTTTCTCAGAGAGCACTGGGGAGACTGCGAGGCATGTATACGCTGAGATCCACCCTTCCAGAGTCCGTTAAGCTGCGTCTTGTCCTGTCTGTCGTGTTGCCAATTTTTTATTACTGTTTTCCTGCATACGGCAATAGCATCTCAAAGGAGGACGCAGAACGAGTTCAAAGAATGCAAAACACTACAATTCGTTTTGTATACGAGCTCTGTTGAAGAGATCACGTGTCACCCTTTCGAGATGCTGCAGGACTCATGACCATGGATGCCGTGTGTAGGATGCAGACTTGCTGCCTTATAAACAATGTACTGTTCCAGCGGGAGCCACGGTACCTGGCAGAAAGGCTGTGCAGTCGTGCTGAGATCGTTTGCCGCAACACTCGGCAGAGTGACCATCTTCACAGTGAGGTTGGAGATTGGTCGAAGGGGATTTTCCCATTTTGGTCCAAAGTTGTACAACGGTCTCCCTTGTGACCTTAAATTGCTTAAAGGTCGCCATTTTAAACTTCAGCTAAAGAAGCACCTCTTTTCACTGGAGTGAACGTTTTATACTTTTAACTTTGTACTTTTAACTGTTTTAAATAAGTTTAGTGTCTAAAATATATTGTATTATGTTGACGTGAGTTATTATGAAAAACAGATGTATCTGATAATCGCTTGAAATAAAAGGCATGTTTATTTATTTTATTTTATTTATTTATTTATGCATTGGGATATAATCTCAAGGGATTCCTCTAGGTTGCCTTGGTTTCTATAAATACCTGCAATGTACAGACACCGATCCTGAAGTTTTATCCTTATAAGGGCCATTTCACAAACCATCTCTACACTCTTCACTTCAATAGAGATTGGATCAATTAGAGTTATTAGTGAGTTTTTGCAGAAAATACCCGCACCTCCTTTTTTATGAAACTGCCGACAGAAATCAGCAATCAAAGTATAATCAGTCAGGTTAGTATTGTGCAGCTGGTCATTGCTCAGACCATGCTCTGTGAGGATTAGAATATCAGGCTCAAGTCGTTGAAGAAAATGAGTTATTATGTCAATTTTGTTGCTGAGCCTGTCAACGTTTTGGTTTAGAATTTTTAAGTGTTCCTTGTTCAATTGGGGTATGGTAAAGCTGTTTTCATTTTGAAATTGCTGAGGCCGGTCTTGTCTAAAAAATATTTGTCCTGTTCATTTTCTGCTCGTGGTGGGCTCCGCAGGCCTGATTCAGATGGAGATTGTTGGCTTATAGGAGGCCGGGAATTGAGCGTGAATGAATTAGACTCAATGCAATCAGCATTCGGCAATTGATTGTTTGTCATGATCGAAATGTAGTAATCAATGTTTGTGGTGTAGAACTCTTCTATACTCTCGTCTTTAGTTCGTGATCTTGCATTCATCGGAGGCTTTATTACTGAGGCTTTAGCGACTCCGTGTGTGTCTAAAACGGACGTCACCTGTAAGGTGTTACCAATGTTCAGTCCTGTGGATGCTTTAGCATTATTGTTACACATCTCAAATCCTTCTAA
The DNA here is from genome assembly GCF_021130785.1 of Homalodisca vitripennis. NCBI lineage: Eukaryota > Metazoa > Arthropoda > Insecta > Hemiptera > Cicadellidae > Homalodisca > Homalodisca vitripennis. The sequence goes on from NC_060215.1 coordinate 147,322,226, forward strand.
ATAACACATGTTGTGGTTTTTATATTTTTGAGCTTGGAGAGACACACTAAAGAGGTTCTTTCCCTTTGCGTCCCGTCTAACTCCTGATTTCCTTTTGGTCCCTGAGGTAGACTTATTCAGGGTAGAATCTAGAGGATCATCTTTATGTTTGCATTGTTGAGTAGATTTAGATGCTATAAAGTTAGTAGGTAGGATTCTTCCAGACTCATTTAGATGAAGGTGAGTGTTGTCTAGAAGTGCTGACATTTGTTGCTCCAGTTGGTCTTGCCTCCTCTTAAGGATTAGCATCTCTGAGTTCACTGACAAGGATTGTGGTGCAGGTGGAGGGGTGACTTCTATGGAGGTTTGGGTGGAGGTGTCTATCTTTGGTTCTTGGTCATTCTTGTCATGTGATTTATTCCTCTGAAGGGTCAAAAGAGATTTCTCCAGATTTTTTATCTTAGTATAGTATGATTCTATAGTTTGTTGTGATTTTATGTCTTGCTCCTCAAACATTTTTTGCATTTCTTTATGAAACTGTTTTTCTTTGCACAATTGGAGAATACAAATATATAATAGAATACAAATAATATATAATAAAGAATACAAATATTAAATAAACCATTCATTTGTAAAACAACAAAACAGAAAGATATTACATGGAACACTAGCACTTGAAGTGGGTCAATTATATTGCATAGTGCGCCAATAGCACTTTAAAGTGGTTCTAGTACATCACATAGTGTGACAATAACACTTTAAAGTGGTTCTAGTACATCACACAGTGTGATAATAACACTTTAAAGTGGTTCTAGTACATCACACAGTGTGATAATAACACTTTAAAGTGGTTCTAGTACATCACACAGTGTGACAATAACACTTTGAAGTGGTTCTAGTACATTTAATGCACTTTTAATGTGTGCTGTCCTTTTAAAGATATTAAATGAGGCAATAGTGACAATACTAATAGGTTAAGTAGTAAATGGTATACAAAAGAATGGAAAATATTAGGAAAATAGTAGTTGCATTGTATGATAAGCTTAAGAACAGTAAGGGTACAGTTCATGAACTACAATGTAAAAATGTGTACACAAGAGCAAAAAATCTGTATAGATCTGAAATTAAAAGACAGAAAAAATTATTCAATGAGAAATATATTACCAATTCAAAAAATAAATGTAAAGCTGCTTGGAAAATAATTAATACAGAAAAAAGGTTGAAGAAAAAAATCATGAAACTTTTATTGATTCTAGGACTTTTAATAACTTCTTTACACTTTCACCTTCTAATATAATTAATACTTCTGACCAGCAGAATGACAATAACCTTGCTCTTGAATATTTAGAAAATTACATAAGAAATAAGGGTGTATTAAAAATGATTTTAAATGGAAAAATATTGAAAGAAATGATTTTTTATATTGTACATCTAGGTTGAGTACCTCAAAAAGTGAGGATTATTATGGTTTTTCCAATGAAATTATGAAAGATATCATTGACATAATATTAGAGCCAGTTACTTATTTATTTAACAAGATGCTAGATCAAGGAACATTTCCTCAAGCATTAAAAGTAGTGCCAATTCTTAAAAAAGGAGATAGGACTGATCCCTCTAGCTATCGACCAATCTCATTAGTTCCTATTCTTAGTAAAATATTTGAGTTTTGTATCAAAGAACAATTGTATAACTTTTTTGTTGTAAATAATCTTTTTTGTCCGGACCAATTTGGTTTTCTCCCATGTCTAAACACAGTAAAAGCGGTCGAAACTGTAACAGAACAGGTTATTCTGAATTTTGAAAACAAAATGATGACATCTACTACCTTAATTGACTTAAGTAAAGCTTTTGATTGTATTCCTCATGACCTGCTTGTAAAAAAGCTACATTTTTATGGCATAAAAAATAATGAATTAAGTTTATTTTCATCATATTTACAAAATAGAAGGCAGATGGTTTCACAAAATAAAGATGTATCTGGTTTCCAAAATGTTTTACAAGGAGTACCACAAGGCTCAGTACTTGGTCCTTTTCTGTTTATAGTAGCAATAAATGATTTTTCATTTAATATGCCTTGTAGGTCTGTTCTATATGCAGATGATACAACTATTTTAAATAGCAATAAACATCTGGAAACTTTAATTTTAGAACAGGAGCAGGCAATGACTGAAGCTATTAAGTGGTTTAAAGCCAACCTACTGGTAGTAAATAATAGTAAAACAGAAAATTTAATTTTTACTCTTGATGGAAACTGTGTCCTTGATAGTAAGTACACAGAACCTATTAGGCTATTAGGAATATACATGGATAATCGATTAAATTGGGATGCACATGTAAGTTTTCTTTGTAAAAAATTAGCTAGGGTTACAGACCTTATCAGGAAACTAAGTATAGTATCAGTAGTGAAATGTTAATCACAGCATATTATGCATTTTTCCATTCCCAGCTCAGATATGGTGTAACACTTTGGGGGAATAGTACTAGTGCTAAAACTGCTTTCATTTGGCAAAAGAAAGTAATTAGAATTATTGCAAATGTTGGCAATAGAGTTTCTTGTGTCCCAATTTTTAAAAAATTTAGAATTATGACCCTTCCATCCCTGTATATTTATTGTACTTTACTTAGTGTCAAAGAACAATTAGACAGTTTTATTAGTAGACAAGAAATACACTACTACTGTACAAGAAAAAAATATATGCTTGAACAGATGAATGTTCGATTGGAGAAAACCAAAGGCACTTTTATTTGTGTCCATAAGTAGATTTAAAAATGTGAGTAATTGGCTTGTTGATACTACATTTTATTCTTTAAATGACTACTTAACCTGTGATATTAGTACTTTAATTTTTTAATAGTTATGTTTTTGTTAATAGTTATATCTATTGTTATTTATTTATTGTTGTTAAACCTATTTTATTGTAAATTTCTATTTGTTGCATTGTTATCTATTTGTTATTACTTTTTATTTGTTTTATTGTTATATATTTATTGTTTTTATTTACTATTTAATTTATTCTATATATAATGTTTTAGATATGTTTTATATTTAACGAGATGCTGCTAAAACCATTTTTACTTTTATTTTCTTTTTAATGACCAAATTGTGGCGTTATTCACATCTACCATGTACATATAACATTTACTTTGACTTACTGTCTAATCATTACACTTGTATTATGGGATTTTAAATGTGTGATTAGGAGTAGGCCTTTTAGATATAAGAAAAAGTGACGTTGTCCATTGCATTGTCAAGTGCTTAAAGACAATAAAGATTTCTTGACTCTTTCTTGACTCTTGATTGCACAGTGCAATAATAGCACTTTAAAGTGGTTCTAGTACATCACACAGTGTGACAATAACACTTTAAAGTGGTTCTAGTACATTTCACAGTGCAACAATAGCACTTTGAAGTGGTTCTAGTACATCACATCGTGTGACAATAGTACATTAAAGTGGTTCTAGTACATTGCACAGTGCAACAATAGCACTTTGAAGTGGTTCTAGTACATCACATCGTGTGACAATAGTACATTAAAGTGGTTCTAGTTCATTGCACAGTGCAACAATAGCACTTTGAAGTGGTTCTAGTACATCACACAGTGTGACAATAACACTTTAAAGTGGTTCTAGTACATTTCACAGTGCAACAATAGCACTTTGAAGTGGTTCTAGTACATCACATCGTGTGACAATAGTACATTAAAGTGGTTCTAGTACATTGCACAGTGCAACAATAGCACTTTGAAGTGGTTCTAGTACATCACATCGTGTGACAATAGTACATTAAAGTGGTTCTAGTACATTGCACAGTGCAACAATAGCACTTTGAAGTGGTTCTAGTACATCACATCGTGTGACAATAGTACATTAAAGTGGTTCTAGTACATTGCACAGTGCAACAATAGCACTTTGAAGTGGTTCTAGTACATTTCACAGTGCAACAATAGCACTTTGAAGTGGTTCTAGTACATCACATCGTGTGACAATAGTACATTAAAGTGGTTCTAGTACATTGCACTGTGCAACAATAGCACTTTGAAGTGGTTCTAGTACATCACATCGTGTGACAATAGTACATTAAAGTGGTTCTAGTACATTGCACAGTGCAACAATAGCACTTTGAAGTGGTTCTAGTACATCACACAGTGTGACAATAACACTTTAAAGTGGTTCTAGTACATTGCACAGTGCAACAATAGCACTTTGAAGTGGTTCTAGTACATCACATCGTGTGACAATAGTACATTAAAGTGGTTCTAGTACATTGCACAGTGCAACAATAGCACTTTGAAGTGGTTCTAGTACATCACATCGTGTGACAATAGCACTTTGAAGGTTTAGGATGCCTGAACCAATCATTTTGCAACAAGCTGCTGATGATGATCTGGAAGTAAACTTTTGTCTGTTGTTATTCTAGTTGAATTCATGAAATCTGACTAGTTGTATAAGATGTACTTCCTCCTCAATTTGCATTAATATAGACTGGTTTGTGTGTTTACAGGTTAAGCTCATATGACAGTCCTGTACCTCCACCTCCACTCAGACCCTGCCACCCCGTTATCCCTCCTATAACACGGGACTGCCTGCTCCACAAAGAGTCTATGCTGGAAGCGCTTAAACCATCATTTAAGATTCTTCTTGAATTTGCACAGTGAGTGATTTCTTTAAATAATTTGTGTATTCACAAACCTCTTTAAGGTTACAAAATTAATCCGGTGTTGCGTAAACCATCTGACGCTTTTGTCAGTCCTGATGATGAAACCTAAGTTCAACAAATAATCAAGTGCAACTTGATTGTGACAGTCACTTCAGCCGTTATTACACTATCACAGTTATGTGACATAACTCTATTATCATATTTGGTAAATAATATTACTGTGAATGTACTAAATACTATAATAATTCAAATATGTCTAGGTCATATGGTGGGTTTCTGTATCGTAAATCACAGATTTTTATTTGTCCACATTAAAAATGTATCAAAATAGTCCACTTTTCTAATAAGCAGTATAGTTTGTATGTAAACATTTATTGCGGCATTGAGGGATGTCTATAGACTCAGTGTTACATATGATGTGGCAGCAAGTGTCACATTAAAGCAGGAATTTGGTAAACAATAATTGTTTGGAACTAGTTGATTTTAATTCCAATGATAGTGTGATCTTCATACAACTAAAGCATTTTAATTAAAATTTTGTGCTTAAATTTTTGACTTTCCTAAGAGGTGTATAAACTGTGCAGGAGCTTTTGCTTGCGAGTATCAGAGCATACTGCCCTGGACTGCTCTATGTTAGAGTTGTTGCCCATGTTGTACTCCCACACGGAAACAGAGATCACACTTCACGCGGCGTGTGACACCGCAGATCCCCGTGGCCGCCCCCCAGCCTCTCATACTCTCAACTGTGCTGGTCCTGCAGTCATTTATATCAAGGTACCTCTCTACTGTATTTCTACCTGGTAGTATTGATAAGCATTGTGTTCAGTTTAAAACAACACATATAAGCTGTTTTAAAATAAATATTCTGCATTTTAGACATAATTACTGTTCAAGCTAAGTAATTTCATTGTTAACGTATGATGCTCTTGTGCTGGAGTTCCAAACCTGAAATTTCTGTTACCTTTAACCTTTACCTTATAATAATACGTAAGTTTTAATCACACTGTACTGACTCAATTTCATTTCTAAAGCCATATTATTTTCTTTGTGCATTCAGAGCTCACAATAAAAACTTTATATTTCATCAATTGTTATTGGAAGACTGTTAACCTTGAGACTTGTTGTTCGTATTTTGTAAACCTGAGGCAGTGAGTTTACGTGAGTGCCGATTGAGTTTCATAGGCGTCACTGTGCACGCCTGTCTTTAATCAATAACATGCTCACAAAGCAATATATTTAGTTCAAATGATTTATTTTTGGAAAGAAAAGATTTTGAACCTTATTTTGTATACATAATGTGTTGATTACAAGCAAATTAAATATTTTCTCACGTAAATAATAATTGCACAACACAATCCATGAAAAACATTGGGAAGGCACGTTGTGTTGACTACAGTTTAACAACAATGAAGTGTGGAAGTCAGCTGCATTTTTATGTATGGACAAGTCTTGACTGATGTTGCAATGTAACTTGATTAACTGATGTCATAAATTTTGTAGTACTCTGCCTCTGACAACCTCCACAGATCCCTGTTAGAAAATTACCAAGCAGTGTTAAAATTTAATAAATCTAACTCTATTACAGTCTACGCACAGAATGAGTCTACTACACAATATACACAAGGAAATAATATAATTTCCTCATATATGCTAAGGTCATAATGTTGTACAGAGATAACAAGCAAAAGACTCTCCAGTCTTTACATTGTTCTCCCTCTTACAGATCCACATAATTTAAAATAAATACAAACCTAGAAATCTCACTGTTTTTGAAACTATTTAGTCTTTATTTATTAGGACAGTAAAACTGTTGTTACATTACAGGTCTCCCCAGCGTGTATCAATGAGGGAGTGAAACGGCAAATTGAGACAAACCGAGATGAAATGGACGGATTGCTCAAGCGTTCCCTTCAAGCTCCTCCATCTGCAATGTGCATAGCCAGTATACACATAGAACACGCAACCCGGTATGTCTGCCGTAAACATTGGTTGTAGCAAGTTACAATACCTTTTGCTTTAGGGTTTCAAACTGTGTAGTTAATGTAATTCAATAGAATGATCTGACCTGGAGGTATGGCTGGAGGAGGAGAGAGGAAAAACAGTTCTAGATCGCTCAGTCTTTATAACAACTGTTGCAGTCAACTTCAATTCACTGCTTTGGCTCCGACCAGACCTCTTTATTTTCTATTAGATGCTATGTAGGTACAGCGAAACTTCGTTATAGTGTCACCCACATGTAAAGTTGTACCGCTTACAACATCCATATTAAATTTTAAGGTTGTTTTTTCAATTTATTTTGAACACACCACTTTTTGTCCCCACAAATATGCAAGGGCATAGCATTAGCAAAACCACTGCTCCGTTGCTCCAGCCAGCCATCCAGTGTTTTATTTAAAAAATTTTTAGGGCAAAAAACATTAACGTTATCATTGCTTATGACGTTACGTCAATATGATAGTATAGAAAAATTCGAAAATAATCAATGTCAGGAATATTTTTCGACTCCAAAAATTACGAACTTAGTGTGACAGGCAGTGACCGTCATCGATAATTACACTGAAGCTAACTGATAACATGCAATATAGATCATTGGTGGCCAATAGGTCAGTGATCTACGTTTTTTTCTTACTACTCAAAATATGTAACAGAGATCACTAATTTCCATAAAACAGATCATCAATCGTCTATGAATAAACACAGCAGACTCATGGCAGTGCATGAACAAAGACATAAAAAATACCATCTTCAAATCCAATATTATTTACAGAACCGCAATATTTTGTTACATTGCTTATCCATCATAAAACAGTATTATTTAAAGAATTATGTTAATTTATTGATACTTGGCATGTCTGATAGTGTCTGCATAGCAACTGTATGTTTCAGCAGAAGGTGGCCCCCTTCCCCGATCCTTATCCTGAATATCCTGTCACTCTGAAAAGCACACAGGGAGATGATCTACACACTCTTTTTGTGGTAAAGTGACAATAGTATATTGTCATTAATCTTCTTAGGGGTCCGTCTCTTATATATTATCAATACTACTTTGTCATTAAGATTTTCTTAGGAGTATGTCTCCAATATTATCAATAGTTCTTTTTAAGTTTCTTAGCCTCTGCATTATTATCAATAGTAATTTGTAAGTTTCTTAGCCATGTCTATTATTATCAATAGTACTTTGTAAGTTTCTTAGCCATCTCTATTATTATCAATAGTACTTTGTCCATAAGGTTCTTAGGGGCCCATCTCATATATTGTCAATAATGCTTCATCTGTAAGCTACTTAAAATTCCGTCTCCAATATTATCAATAGTACTTTCATTGTTCGTTTCTTAGGGGTCCATCTCCAATATTATCAATAGTACTTTGTAGTTTTCTTAGGGTCCGTCTCCAATATTATCAATGGTACTTTGTCTATAAGCTTCTTATGGGTATATCTCCAATATTAACAATATCACTTTGTAATCTTCTTAGGTTCCGTCTCCAGTTTTATCAATAGTACTTTGTAAGCTTCTTAGGGGGTCTGTCTCCAATATTATCAATAATACTTAAGATTCTTAGGGGTCCATTTTCAATATTATCAATAGCTTTCTGTAACTTTCTCAGGAGTGCATCTCCAATATTAACAATATTACTTTGTAATCTTCTAAGGTTCCGTCTCCAGTATTTTCAATAGTACTTTGTCTATAAGCTTCTCAGGGGTGCATCTCCAATATTATCTATTACTTTGTAATCTTCTTAGGTTCCGTCTCCAGTTTTATCAATAGTACTTTGTCTATAAGCTTCTTATGGGTATATCTCCAATATTAACAATAGTAATTTGTAATTTTCTTAGGGTCCGTCTCCAATATTATCAATGGTACTTTGTCTATAAGCTTCTTATGGGTATATCTCCAATATTAACAATAGTAATTTGTAATTTTCTTAGGGTCCTTCTTCAATATTATCAATAGTATGTTCTCTGTAAGCTTCTTAGGGATCTAGAGCTCCATCTGGAACTTATAGTGTTTTGTGCAGGTTGCAAAATTTAACAGGAAGGTGCAAAATTTCGGTTTTCCATAATTATTTTTACATTTATATCTATTTCCTACAGAAGATAAGAAGGGTCTTGAGATAAGGACTGGTAAGTAAAGTGATCTGAACTGACCTTTGCCTTTGTTTATGAGCCTGAGCTCAACTCATAATGCACCTGTAACAGAATTGGGTTATTCAGACACGATAGCTGAGTGGTAAGGATCAGGACTAGTTCACTGAAGATACCAGGTTCAATTCCACAAGACATTAGTTGAACTTTTTGCTTCATAAAGATTATTTGTTTTTTTCTTCAACTGTCTGTATTCACAAAAATTATTTTTATTTGATAAATTTTTACATCTATATGTTTATCTCCAGACTTTGAACTAATAGCTAATAAATTGATTCTTTGTTTAAACTTGACTGGCTGGATAAAATACTAGAGTAAAAAAGAAAAATATACTCTGTATATATATATATATATATATATATATATATATATATATATACACTGAACTGAACTGAGTGTGGATCCATTTTAATTAAATTTGATTAATTAATTTTTTAATAAAGTAAGAAAATTAATATATTGAGTATATAAACTGAATTTCTAAGTGAAATTGTAATATTGTGAAGGGAAGAGTAATTAGTATTTATACTGCAATGGATCAAGCTGATCTTAACAAGGAAAGTTGTGGGAAATGTGGTCGGATTGTAAAGCATGGAGGAGTATTTTGTACAGGTTATTGTAACAAATGGCTACATTTTAGGTGTATAAATTTGCCCTATTCAGCTGTTAAAAGTTTAAGCAAAAGGGAATTAGAAGTGTGGAAATGTCCCTTTTGTGTGCAGCAATTGACAAAAGGAGAATTTCACAATGATGTGATAGAAGTAAATAATCCTGAACTGGAACATTCCCTAACACTTGCGGCCGAAATAGGGACAGCTCTACTCAATGAAAAGAGGGTTTGAAACAGGAATTGCATGAAACAAAAAACAGGAAATTACCTCTTGAATCTGAACTTGAAGAAGAAATAATTAAAAAAAGACGAGCTTATCAAAGAGTTAAAAAGACAATTAAAACATGAAGAAGAAGAACAAATCAAAATAATAAATTCTTTTGAAAATAAATTAAAAATATTAGAGGAACAAAAAGAAGCAATTATTTATCAAGCTGAAGATGAGAGAGAGGAATTAAAACTAAAACTGTATGAAAAGAATAATTTTTGTACAAAATGTACGATCTACAAAGATGAACTACAAAATGTCTTATCATCTATTAAATCTCTCGAGGCCACAATTGAGATATTGCAGAAGGATAATGAGGAATTACAGAGCAAAGTATCATATACTGATAAACATGGTTCAGTGTGTCTTAACTGTTTCCCTCCACTATCAGATTGTGACTTAACTAACAACAGTGATTTCACAACTGTGGTTTATAAACGCAGGAATAGTAAAGTTTCTGAGTGCGCAAGGAATGCAAGAGGGTTGCAGAATGTAACCTGCTCACAGGATACACTAGAAGCATGTAATCTATTTGACATACTCAGCTCTACAGATGATCAAGTAAGTGTTTGTCATGATAAGGAAGGATCTGATAGAGTAGAACCAATGGAACATAAAATAATGTTGTTATTAGCTGACAGTCAAGGTTTAGCATGGAACTTAAACAAACATGTAAAGAAATACGAAGCCTATGGTTTTATCAAGCCAGGAGGTCGTGCTGCCCAAGTCTTGAATCAACATAACATTGAAGGGGAAAAGTTAAACTCCGATGATATTTTAGTGATCTCCTGTGGCACAAATGATGTAGCGCGCAATGAAGGTAACACAATTATTGACATTGTAAGTAACAGGATGAAGAATTATACAAAAATCAAAGGTTGTTCTCATAGACCTACCTAACAGATATGATTTGGCCAGCTGGTCCTGTGTTAATGCTGAAACACGAAGGGTCAATATTGAGTTAAAAATATTGTGTGATGTACTCGAAAATGTAACTTTGGTGGAGGCTAGCAAGGCGGATAGACAACTTCATACAAGACATGGGATGCACTTTAACAGCAAGGGAAAACAATGGCTTGTGCAGAGGATCTGTGAGGCTGTAGCAAGAATGGACGAAGAGCAGCCAGTATTAGAAGAGACAAGCTTATCTTTGCATGGAGGGGAATCTGAAGAACATACAAAGCCACCTGAAGAAGAGGAAGAGTATAATTTGGAACATTCTTCAATATCAGCACAAACACTGAGTTCTGGACATAATGGTTTTTTAGTCAAGTGAGAAGCAGTAGGCTAAATAGTTTAGTAACTGAACATAAGAAAGTACAGTTTGCACAAACAGATTTTTAATTTTTAAATATTCAGGGTCTGGATGGTAAGATAACACTTTTAGAAAGTTTCTTGGTTAACTTAAAAAAAATATATTTTATTTATATATTGGAGTATTGGCTAAAACAATTTGAAATTAGTTTAACATTTCCAGTAGGTTATCGCTGTGTTAGTGCCTTCTGCAAGAAAGAAAAATTAAGAGGAACAGTAATTTTTGTGAAATATTATGTTCAGGCAAGGTCCCTTGATCTGGGAAACATTTGTGTGGAGGTACATTTTGAAGCTTCTGCAGTAATTATTGAGAATTTTAAATTGTTAGTGGTGGTTTGTTTATACCATTCCCCATCAGGAAATGCAGATATTTTTCTTGATAACCTGGATAAAATGCTGTTACTTTTAACTCAATATCCTAATTATACAGTGGTAGCCTGTGGAGACGTAAACAATAAATTTAATATAAATTACTGTACAAAAACAGTGAAGCAATTTCTTAATGTACTGAGACAAAACAATTTTTATTGCCTAAATTCAGCTGCAACACGGAGTAAGAATTGCCTGAATAATATTTTTATTAACTGTGCTAGACATCAGTTAGAGTTTTGTAACTATTTTGATTTTCCATACTCGGATATTGTTGGTTTTTTCCTTTGTATTAATTGTATAGATTTAAGTTTTAATAATTTAACTTGTATGCAAACAGATTATCTTAAGTTTGTATTACCTAACTCTGCTGTGTTAGATTTAATAGACAGCCTTGTCTCATTTGACTGGCACAGTCTTTATCTGAAGTTTACATATAAAGATGCAAACCAGATTTTTGAAATGATATTAGAAGTAATTTTGAAGTTCTTACAATTTTTTATAGTCCTAAAACGAGCTGGAACCAGTTCTTCCAGACAAGTAAATAACAAGTGGTATACCACTGACCTTGCAAAAATGAAGGAAAAGTTATTGTTTTTAGGTAAACTGAGAACACATAGCTCTGTAGCACAGTTGACAGTGTTGAAAAAGCAATATAAATATGCAATTAGTGAAGCCAAGCTTAAGTACAATGCAAATACAATTGAAAAAAGTAATAATAAATACAAGGCTGCATGGAAAATAATAAATAATAATAGTAATAGCTCCAGACATTACAAAATTAAATTGCCACCAGGTACTTTTAATGAGTATTTTATCAATTGTGTTAAGGAAGTTAAACAAGGCATAAGTAAACCATGTATAAGTGTTAATGAATTAGTAAATAAGGTTAATATTGATCGCAAACATTTTGAATGGAAATTAATTTCAGCAGATGATGTTATACATGTAACAAAAAGGCTTAACAATACAGATAGTAAAGATATATGAGGTGCCTAGAATCAAAACCCGCCAAGTCCATCTCAACAAATTTTCGGAAAAGTGGAGAAAACTGTCACAAACAGACTAATCATAAGAACTAACCAATTTTTGTTACCAAAAATTACATAATTTTTACTTTAATATAGTGACAATGTATGATCAAAATCCCTACAATAGTTTCATAAAAATTTAGTAAAATATATAATCAATATTTGGATCTGGCGGATTTTGATTCTAAGATTGGGACTTGGTGGGATTTGATACCAAAATAAACTAAGGTTGCAAAAGGGTAGAGCTGTAAAAGGTTTACTAATGGTAAAGTTTACTTTGTTTACACTTTAATTAGGTATAGGCTTAATAAAACAAATCTTAAGTAAAAATATTGGTTTTATTATTACAAAAAATGTAATGTTTTTTTTCAAACGTAAACACAGCCTTTATCGTTTTACTATAACACTATTCCTGTATCAATTTCCTCATCAACAATGATGTTTTTATTTTCTTCATTGTTGTGACCTTCAGCTTTTTTGGTTTTCCAAATCGGGATAAAATTTTAGCATCTGGTGGCTTCTCCAGTCTTCTCCAAAGTGTTTTGTGAGCAGTCTGGCAACATCCTTTACCTTTGCAGATTTAAGGCCAACCCCCTTATTGATGGTTTTTGGGTTTATGTGAGACATATCAAAATTTGGTTTTGTGACAGATTTTGCAGCACAACCTTCAGTTCTATAAAATAATATTCACCCTGGACCAGAATATTATTTTTCTTCTTGTTCTGTTTTAACATGATCCTTTTTCAGGGGTTGAACTTGAAATGCCACAAGTTCGGGTTTTTTTGCACTTTTTCAGATTCAGACTTCCAGTCTTTAACCAGGATAGTGACTCCAACATGATGAATGGTTCCATGTTTCCCTAGAACTTCTTCATACTCTTTTGGCTGAAGAATAGTGCCCTTCTTTTTCAAATCCTTCTCAATTAATCCAAACACCCTATCAGGTGGAAGAAATGAGTGTCCAACGGGAAATGTAATTTCAATACAAGTGTCATGATCAGGAGCATCAGATATCAGCCATTTTCAAAGCATAGCAATGAGGATTGTATTTTTGTTTTCCCCCCCCCATCTGCAAAACACTTCACTTTTGTTTTCCCTGGAAATCTGCATTCATCAGATGATTGTAAACACAAGAAGAAATAATATTGGCGTTTAATTATTTCCATTTCCATTCCTTTTTGTCAGAGGTTTTCTTCCTAGCTAGTTTACCAGAGCAGATTGCTAAGTTAGTGCCCACAGCATCCTCCATTTCGAAAGTATGAGAGCGATAATATGGTGTGATAGTTAGTATTTATTAACTATCACAAAATATTATTTAATACACTAATTATTATAAAAACAAAACTGTAATCACAAAAATCCACGTGTTTTCACAAGAGACAGGATACTCACAATGAGAAAAATAAAACAAGAAAAGTAAACAACTCGCAGAGGATCATGGGTAGTCGCTGGGTAGTCACATGACAAAACCAGGCGCTCCTGTTGGCCGTTGTGGACTTAGCGGATTTTGAAACTAAAAATGGTGAAACTGCGTTTGGACTTGGCGGATATTGCAACTAAGCCTCAACTTTGACCTCAAAATACACTAGGATGTGGTGGGATTTGATAGAAAATAACAGTTGAATTGAATCCAGCGAGGAAAAATCTATAAGAAACAATATCAAACTCAATTTCGATAAATTATGGACTTGGCGGATTTTGATTCTAGGCACCTCATATACAACATCTCTAATAATTTATTAAAAATATAATACACACTATTGCTGAACCTCTGTTGTTTAGTTTCAACCAGTGTTTAATGGAAAGTGTCTTTCCAAACACATTAAAAGAATAAAAAATATGTCCGATTCTTAAGAAAGGGGAGCGGGATGAACCCGAGAGTTATGGTCCAGTATCATTAATCCCTATATAAGCTGTTTGAACTGATAGTATATGATCAGGTTAGCTTCTTCTTTGAAAATAATAACTACCTAGAATTTTATCAGTTTGGATTTAGAAAGGGAAGATCTACATTTGATGCTGTAGATAGGCTGGTAAGAGAAATTCTTTTGACATTTGAAAATAGAGCCTTTGTTCAGGTTACTTTTTGTGACTTGAGTAAGACTTTTGATTGTGTAAATCATGATGACCTTTTATTGAAGTTGAAATATCATGGTATTTCTGGTACACCTCTAAAATGTTTTGAATCTTATCTTAAGAACCGTTTACAGTCAGTTTCAGTTAATGGTGAAACATCCAAGGATGTTTTTGTTGAATGGGGAGTACCTCAAGGATCTGTGTTGGGACCACTCTTATTTTTAATTAGCATTAATGATTTGCCAAACTCATTAAACACAAACTCATTTTTATATGCTGATGATACTATATTACTAAATACTGCCGATAATGTGAATGAACTTAATTTACTATCTCAAGCCACTATAACAGATGCTGCTTCTTGGTTCAGAACAAATAGATTTTTGCTTAACCTTTGATCGGGCGCATCGATTTTGAAACGTTATCGGGCGCACCAGGAAGTTACCTCCAGGTTTAGAATTAAGTACAAATACGTTATTCCAAAAAAGTTTATTTAACATACACGCAATAAAAAGTGTATTTATAAAACTCAATTGTTTGTAGAAAAGCTCCCTAAATATCTTATGTAAATATATTCGTTAAATAAAATACAAATGTAAGCAATAATTTATGAAATAAGCTAACATAATGATATCGCACGTATCACTAACTTATACAGGGTGGAGCGCGGTAATTTGCTTTTTTGCACTGCAGGCTGTGGCGGCACTGTTGGTCGAAGAGAAGCGAGAGCGAGCGTGGCTTATAGTGGCTGACGGGAGATTTGTATTCCTCCGCGTTCCAGTTGCCATCATGCAGTGGGACACGAGAGGAGAGGTCGTTTTGTGTTGAAGTGTATTTTTCAAATGCCCACTCGATCATTGCAGTGCGGCGTGCTTTTCGTTTACGATTTGCTGTTCCCCCACGCGGACGTGTTCCTGGTCGGCAATCAGTTGTAAATTGGGTAACTGCATTCAGAACAGCAGGGAATGTGTCATGTGTATGAAGGGAACCTCAGAGAAGGATTACAACACCGGAAAACATTGATAGAGTTAGAGCAGCAGTACTGCAATCTCCAAAACGCTCTGCTCGGAAGCAATCACTTGCTCTTGGCATTTCAAGACGTTCTCTCCACCGGATTCTTCATGATGAACTGAGATTTAACCCGTATAAAATTTGCGTGGCCCATCAATTGTCAGCACGGGACTATTTGACACGGCGTACTTCTTGTGAAGACATGCTTGCAACTATACCGCGTGACGCAATTGTTTTCTTTTCTGATGAGGCACATTTTCACCCAAGTGGGTGTGTCAACAAGCAAAACATGCGCTACTGGAGTGAAACAAACCCCAGAGAAGTCCACCAGAGACCTCTGCATTCGGACCGCGTCACTGTGTGGTGCGCCATGTCACGAGTAGGCACCATTGGCCCTTACTTTTTTCAGGATAACCGTCGTGCCATAACTGTGAACTCCGAACGGTACTTGACTATGATACAGTATTTTTTCAGCCGGCTCTTCAGGCAATGCAATTAAAGGATACATGGTTCCAACAGCATGGTGCCACTGCACATACAGCGAGGGTTACCATGAATTGTTAGAGGCAAATGTTTCCTGGACGGCTTATGTGTGAGGGGTGATGTGAACTGGCCAGCACGCTCACCAGACTTAGCCCCATGCGAGTTTTTCCTTTGGGGTTACCTGAAGTCGAAGGTGTATATCAACCGTCCCAACACCTTGGAAGACCTAAGGAACAATATTGAGGCTGAAATTGGCAGAATACCAGTCGACATGCTTGTTAGAGTTAATGAAAACTTCAGAAAACGTATGCAGCAGTGTGTGGATGCCGAAGGTCGACATTTGCCAGATACATTATTTAAAACCATGTAATTTAAAAATTCCCTTATTGTTCTATATAATTAAAATAAAAAATAATTTTTTCTAAGGTTCATAATTTTTTTATTCCATTTCCAAATAAGCAAATTACCGCGCTCCACCCTGTATTATCTAACAATATAACTAAACATAACTAATGAGTACTATTAAAACTTAACTAAACAATACAAATTAAAATAAGAATTGAAATTATAAGATTTAAATTTACAAGATTTGAACAAAATCGGCAATAAACAAAAAAAATATTATTTGTAGAAGTTAGTAAAAATGACAAAAGCGTTACTTTATGTTTTCTTTGTCAACTATAAAATTAAAATATTAGACCGTATTTAATTAAGCTAATGCAAACATTTTGAAAAACTTACAAAAATGGGTAACCAAATTTCCTTAGCAAACTGAACTACTCACTCATGTCTTCTTCGGATGGCACACGAGACTCAGTGCACATGACACAGATAGCTGGAGCAGTGTGCTCTCTGCAAATAAAAAACTTGCACTTTGAACACCGGGTCTTGGAAAGACGATGTTTTCTCCAATCACAGCTGTAACATCTGGCCGATTGAACGTCTTCAGGCGGGGCAGTTCTTGTTGGACGTGGATCAGCAATCTCCATGATTTTACAAATTCTCAGTTTTACATTTGCTGGTGTGCTTCTGATAGTTATCCTTGAGCGCATATGGTCTTGGCACAACTCCTTAGCAAGGGTTCGTAAAAAGATTCTTCTTTTCATTTTCGGTTCTTTGGCGTTTTCCTTTAGTATTATGAAGGTGTTTAGTGCACCTATATCCAACAGAGAGTAGAAAATTCGCATTGACCAGCGATTACAAACTCGAGCAATTGAATAGGACTCCTTGTACTTATCCACCGTATCCACTCCACCCTTACTACTGTTGTAAAATAAGACAATTTCAGGTTTCCCTACAGTTGGAGAGTTTGGGTTGTTGTCAACTGTATCATCATTGTGTAGAGTTGATACAAGCACTACATGTTTTTTCTTGTTGGAGACAAAGGATACCATTGTGCATTTGTCTTTGAAAGCAAACATAGAACTGTTCACGGGTCTGTGCTTTGTTTCCAGAAATGCACTTGGAATCTCCTGCTTGTTCTTTCTCAAAGTTCCGACCATTGTAAGACGATGATCATTCATTAGATCGAAGCATAATGGTACAGAGGAGAACCAGTTGTCCATGGTGACGTTTCTTCCAGATCATGATATGGGCTCGATCATGCGGTGCACAACACTTCTCGCAGAATTATCTATTTGGTAAGGACCAGGGGGTTGTCTTGCCATGTACACTTCCAAATTTGCCGTGTAAAATGTTTTTGCACATACTAGCGCATAGATCTTGAGTCCGTATTTTGCTGGCTTGTTTTTGATATATTGTCGAAAACTGCACCTTCCACGAAAAGATTCCAGCATTTCATCTAAAGTTACAAACTCACTCACTCTGTAATGAAGTTTGCAATTTTCAACAAATTCTTCAAATAAATCCCTTATCGGAGCCAAATTGTCAAGTTTCTGTCTATCTTCTCTACTTGTGATGTCGTCGAACCGCACTGCAGTGAGCAGGAACTTAAATCTTTTGATAGACATTGCACATCTAAAAAATTCTACACCAAATCCATCGCCACTCCAAAGCTCTTCAAGTATCTGGTGTGGAGACTTCATGACACCTGCCATATACAAAATGCCAAATACACATTTTAATTCCTCTGGTGTGGTTTCTTTTGCGTCTCTCTCACGACTGTACCGTTCCTTGTTACTATTAATCCAAACATTAGTTGATTGTGTAATATCTAAAATCATGGAATCTGTGAAAAACAAGCTCCAAATATCTAAAGCAGTTTTAGCGTCTTTTGCTACACCAACAGTGCAACCCATCCTCATTCTGAGTATGTTTCTGGCAGGTGTTCTACGTTCTTGACTGGGTTGCATATTCCATAACATTTTTCTGTTCCTGTTAATATAAGCTTGAGACTCATCTGCTTTTGTGACAATATCACCATGCAAACGATTATGAATAGGGATAATATCAAGTTCATCAAAATCGTCTGACATATTTCCTAAAAATACACTACCTTCTTCATGCCCTTGCACCTCATTGCCTTCCAGCTCCTGAGCAAGATGAACATGTCCTTCATCGTCGTCAGATCCAGCCACATTGGTGTCTTCTTCATCCGATTCGTTGAACAGTTGTCGAACAAATGCACCAGTAGGTCTTCCTAGTACTTCATTTTCTTCTCTTTCGACACTAAGCAGAAGCCTAGCTAACCTGTTTTCCTCACTTACATCCATTGTAACTAACAATAAAAATTATAAATGTTACAGAACATACGTAAAACTGTCTACAAATAAGAAAAAAAACGAATTAAAACTTTCTTTAAACACTTTTAACAGCAATAAATAAAATAATCACTAAGTCCAATCAATAGAACATTCATGATATTATGGAACACGGTTGGTCGCACAGGGAGTTTACCTCCAGGTATAACTGTTACACGCACGGGCGCACAGGGAAGCAGCCTCCAGCCCCAACGTAAATACGTCCTCACACTGACAAAAAAGAGAAAGCGGGCAAACCGGCTGGGTGATCGATCGATAAAGAAAGGAGTGGGGATGGGCAAAACTGGCGACACTCAAGGTCACGCGCTTTTAAAGATATTTAGAAAAATAGAGCAACCTGGAGCTAACCTCCAGTATGCGCCCGATGCAGGGTTAATGAAAATAAAACTCAAAAGATGTTATTTGCGTTAAGAACTATGGACAGCAATAATATTGACAAGGATAGGGTTTCCAGGAAATATTTTTGGAATCTACATTGATAATAACTTAAATTGGCAGGCTCATATAGATTATATATCCTCAAAATTATCAAGAGTTATATATCTTTTAAAACAATTGACAAGTTGTGTACCAAGTCACTATCTGAAAACAGCGTATTGTGCTTATTTTCAATATGGTTTAATTTTATTTGGCAACTGTTCTAGGATCGATGAAATTTTGTTTCTTCAAAAAAAAGCAATTAGAGTAATAACAAAATCAGAAACAAAAGCTCACTGTAGACCTTTGTTCACTCAACTAGAAGTGCAAACAATCATCAATTTATATATATTTGATTTGATTACTTTCATTTTGAAGAATCATGACTTGTTAAAATTTACAAATGAAATTCATGACCACAATACTCGTCATAAGAATAAGGCAGTAATTGAGTATCACAGACTGAGCAAATCTTTATCTAGTCACGTTGTATTGTCTGTTAAAGTGTACAATAAGGTTATTCACCTTATACATGAACATTCAGCGAAGATATTTAAACAAAAATTTTATAAGTGATTACTCAACAATTCCTTTTATTCTTTAAATTAATTTTTTTTAATGTCTGTGATCACTTTTTAAACTAAGAATTTATTTTTATACTGTGAAACTGTACTTAATTATTTATTAACGTTTTATAATAAGTGTTTGTCTAATTTTATTAATAAATAAAATTATGTTTTGTTTATGTATGTATAACTTATATTGGTTCATTTTTTATTTTGATCTCTAGTTTTCATAGAGATTAAGTTTGTTAAGATTTTATTAAGCAATACATTTTTGAACTGTTTTTTATTTGTTGACTTATTAATTATAACTTTAAATATCCTTATATTATTTATTTAAGTAGATTAGTGATGTGGCAATACTGCTCAATATAAATGACTTTGTCAATGCTTTTGTAAGCCTGAACTACAATAAAACATATTCTTATTCTTGTTATCAATAGTACTTTGTCTATAAGCGTCTTAGGGATCTATCTCCAATATTAAACAATAGTACTTTGTAATTTTCTTATCGTCCGTCTCCAATATTGTCAATAGCATGTTCTCTGTAAGGTTCTTAGTGGTCTACCTCCAATATTATAAATAGTACGTTTTCTATCAGTTTCTCAGCCGTCTCCAATATTATCAATAGCATGTTCTCTGTAAGGTTCTTAGTGGTCTACCTCCAATATTATCAATAGTACGTTTTCTATCAGTTTCTCAGCCGTCTCCAATATTGTCAATAGCATGTTCTCTGTAAGGTTCTTAGTGGTCTACCTCCAATATTATAAATAGTACGTTTTCTATCAGTTTCTCAGCCGTCTCCAATATTGTCAATAGCATGTTCTCTGTAAGGTTCTTAGTGGTCTACCTCCAATATTATCAATAGTACGTTTTCTATCAGTTTCTCAGCCGTCTCCAATATTATCAATAGCATGTTCTCTGTAAGGTTCTTAGTGGTCTACCTCCAATATTATAAATAGTACGTTTTCTATCAGTTTCTCAGCCGTCTCCAATATTGTCAATAGCATGTTCTCTGTAAGGTTCTTAGTGGTCTACCTCCAATATTATAATTAGTACGTTTTCTATCAGTTTCTCAGCTGTCTCCAATATTATCAATAGCATGTTCTCTGTAAGGTTCTTAGTGGTCTACCTCCAATATTATAAATAGTACGTTTTCTATCAGTTTCTCAGCCATCTCCAATATTGTCAATAGCATGTTCTCTGTAAGGTTCTTAGTGGTCTACCTCCAATATTATAAATAGTACGTTTTCTATCAGTTTCTCAGCCGTCTCCAATATTGTCAATAGCATGTTCTCTATAAGCTTCTTAGAGGTCTATCTTCAATATTATCAATAGTACGTTTTCTATCAGTTTCTCAGTCATCTCCAATATTGTCAATAATATCATTAAGTTTATTGTCTACTATTTTATTGATGTTATTGTGCTACCAGTAAATTTACTTATGTGGCAAAGCCTATTATAACTTATATGTTATTTAACGACAATAAACAAATTGAATTGAAAATATATTTGAGCATCAAAAGAAATATCTTGCCTTAGATTCCAATTGGTATATTATGTTTTCTCTGCACCTAACAGCATGTGATTCATACTGAACCTCCGCTTAAGTGTTTCTAGATCATTTTCCATATCTGTCTCAATGTTATTCCAATTCAAATTAGTATAACTTAATAAGAGAAAAATTAAGAAGTTAAAAAAAAAACAAAATAGCTTGACAACTTAAAAAATAGCCTATGAGTTATTTACAAAGCTCATACTTTTTTTTAAATGGCTTGGGATTTATGGGGCATTACTTGATATAATACCTGGGGTTACAAGGGTTAGTAATTATTATATGCTAAATATATAATAGTAATTACATAAAACTAAATTAATATATACAAGTCATATATTAATAAATTATTGTGGATTTTAGAATTTCATCGTTAATTCATGAGGAATCTGAATCAGAATTAAAATTATCAGTTATAAACTATCAACACTGATATGATATTGTACAAGAGAAAATATCTGTTGTCAGATAATTAACATTGTAAAACAGAGACAGCATGTACAGGCAAAGTTGAATATTTATACATGTTTAATCTTAAAACTTTTGAATTATAGATTTGTTTTAAATTGTGATTTTATATTGATCTGTAAATCTGAAGTATGGCAGCTTTCTTTGTGGCAATGATTACTGACATTGTTTACTATTTGGTTACAGATTGTTGTTATCAGAGAACTAATTGTTAAGAACAAAATTGCATCATCTGTATACAGGCATTTTCTAGCATCCTCAGATTGTATTCTGAAGATAATGTATGTGATTTAATATTATTTAGTTCTGGATGCCCTCTGAGTTGTATATGGTTTGAATGTATAATTAACTATACATTGTATTTTTTCCGTTTTCCACATTTCCATGACCATGTCTATTACACGTAAATGTGTCTAAATGACAATAAATAATTCTATTCTATTCTATTGCATGAGTATTCTTTTATGCTTTGCATACAACTCCTTATTCAGTTCAGGTACAAGCTAGATCTTCCTGTAATAATTTTATCAATCTCAATATAGAACTTTATAGTAAATTAAACATTTAGTTATACCAGTAACACGCTACTGACAAATAGAGAAATTTATATCCACCACTCAAACGGTTACAGAACTCAAAACGATATTCTCAAAGTCTCGTACAGAAATGGAAATGGCATTGTGCTTGTATTATACTGTAACAATTTCAGTTTATGTTTAATCCGTAGTCACTGTAATTTCGGATACATGTAAAGAAGTGGTGGTCTGTCGTAGGGCTCTCGAGAGAGAATGCTCTGAGCTGAAAGACATCGGAGATGTGCAGCTGTTGACACCTCAGAGGCAGGTGGGCGTTGCGCTCTTCTACCACATGAGCACCCTCTGTGCGGATGAGATCATGTTGTACCCCCCCCTCAAGCAACGGCTCACCTCGTGCATCGAAACATTGGGAAATGCAAGTATTTTGCAATCAGTAGGTTATGTATACTTGTATGATTTATGGGGAAATGTGGTATAACTGCTTTTGTATTTAACTATTGAACTAAGGGTGTTTTACACAGTTTGGATGTTTCGTTAAAACAGAAAATAGTAGTTTGTTGTATTTTCTTATTTAGTCACGTGACAAGTGAAGTGATGGTGTCACGTGTTATACAGATGTTTATATCAGGAGAAGAGTCACAGTGTGTGCGTCTGCTAGCCACGGTCCTGCAGAATCCCAACTCATCGGGCCTGATGGGACCTCACTTCACGCCTTCGGTGGCCGGCCCCACCGTCTTCCTGCAACTGTATTGTACCTTGGTTGAGAGTGACCAGACCTCACCGGACCTCCGCTTTGTTCTCCTCACCAAGGTACCAACCAAATCATTTTGTCATGAAAACTAATGTCATGGCAACGCAAAGTTTTCCAGAAATTTGAACCTTTCAAAAAAAAAGAAGTTTTAAAATATCTCACAAATAAACACTTTTACTATGTTGACAAATATTTCCAAAACATGTAATTTAGATTTTTTTAAATCTAGTATTTATGTAGATTATTTGGTGATTCATTGTACTAACTGATTTCATATGATCATATGTATATTATTTTTATTTAAATTTTACTTAGTTTAAGTCACTGAAAATACACCTATTTGTCTGTTGTAAAATAGTATTATGTCAAATGTTTTGTGCAACAAAGAATTGATTAATTGATTGACTGAAAATATGAATTCCAAGGTGATAAAGGAACAGGTGTCCCTACTTTTTTAGCCTCTGTAAATAGTAGTGATTTACAGTAACAAAATAGATTGCATGCAACAGACAAATTACAAGAAAAAGTAAAATTTAAAAATGTATTCTTCACCTAATCATTAGCATTGTATTATTATAATACTAAAATAAAGCCTTTAAACCTTTGCTCATGGGTGTTTTCATAGTAGTAGTGCCCCAAAAATTTAACTTTTGGTTTTTTGTTAAGTTATATTTGGATTGCCTTAAGGAGACAGGTTATAATTTACTAAGTATAAACAAATCTCTTTTCTAAATTAAATTATTTATGTAAATTTTAATACAATAACAGAATATTAAAATATTATCATAAGGATTAATATTTGTTACTACTTATATAATGTGTAATATTGCTTCAGTTACTGCAATAATCTCCACAACAAAATGTCATATGAGACATATAATCTAAAAAGCCAAATTTAATATCCTTACAAAAATGTTTATCAACAAATTGTTGTACTCTCCAAGGAAAAATCAGTATCTAGAAATTTTACTGCAAATGTTTTGGTTACAAACATTTAAATTAAGTGTTTGTAACCAAAACACTAAGTTTTAAGTATTGTCTGTCTGTATTCCAAGCAATTTTATCGATTTAAGTTTTTCGCTTTGATGAACTGTGTATCAGTTCTCTGTCCCTGTTCTTTTCCTAAGAACCAATGGAAGTGAAAACACTGACTTGACCCTTTTAGATTATAATGAATGAATGATGTGGCCATGTTTGAACTTAAGTTAAGGTATTGTGACCATACAAAATAACTGATCCTTCTGTTAGGATTAAATTTTACTTAGCCAGTATTAACCAATAAAACTTTGTTTTCAGTTTGATCTCGGACAGTGGCTGAATGATCGCAAGCCTCGACTGGTTGAGCGTTCCCAAATCATTGAATTGGCTGGTAAGGCTTTAGCCACAGCTGGACTTACCCCTCCACAGGAAATACTGATGCTACATGGGGTATGTAAAAATGGAAATATATAATTAGTTTCTTGAACTGTCAATCAATTTGAAAAATTACTCATAGCTCATACAGGATATATGTAGGTAGATACATAGATTTTATTATGTGTATAAAACCAAATATTAAGATCAACCTGTATAGGATTTTTAAGTACAAATAAAAATATAGTTCATATTTATAAAATAAGTATATATTGCATAAAAATTGCCACTTTAAGCAATAAAAACTTAAGTATAACCAGTTTGGCAAAAAAACAAAACTAGATCATATGTCAGAGGTACAGTTTATTCTGATCTCAAGAATGTGATATTGTGTGAAATTAAACCTAGTAAATTAATGCCAGAGGTACAGTTTATTCTGATCCCAAGAATACTAGATTGTGTGGAAATTATAACTAGTAAATTAATGCCAGAGGTAAAGTTTATTCTAATTGCACGAATGGTAAGATTGAGGGAAATTAAACCTAGTAAATTAATGCCAGAGGTACAGTTTATTCTAATTGCACGAATGGTAAGATTGAGGGAAATTAAACCTAGTAAATTAATGTCAAGAGGTACAGTTTATTATGATCCCAAAAATGTGATATTGTGTGAAATTAAATCTAGTAAATTAATGTCAACAGGTACAGTTTATTCTGATCCCAAGAATGTGATATTGTGTGAAATTAAACCTAGTAAATTAATGCCAAAGGTGCAGTTTATTCTGATCCTAAGAATACGAGATTGTGTGAAATTAAACCTAGTAAATTAATGTCAAGAGGTACAGTTTATTCTGATCCCAAGAATGTGATATTGTGTGAAATTAAACCTAGTAAATTAATGCCAGAGGTACAGTTAATTCTAATTGCACGAATGGTAAGATTGAGGGAAATTAAACCTACTAAATTAATGTCAAGAGGTACAGTTTATTCTGATCCCAAGAATACTAGATTGTGTGGAAATTATAACTAGTAAATTAATGCCAGAGGTAAAGTTTATTCTAATTGCACGAATGGTAAGATTGAGGGAAATTAACCCTAGTATATTAATGCCAGAGGTACAGTTTATTCTAATTGCACGAATGGTAAGATTGAGGGAAATTAAACCTAGTAAATTAATGTCAAGAGGTACAGTTTATTCTGATCCCAAGAATACTAGATTGTGTGGAAATTATAACTAGTAAATTAATGCCAGAGGTAAAGTTTATTCTAATTGCACGAATGGTAAGATTGAGGGAAATTAAACCTAGTAAATTAATGCCAGAGGTACAGTTTATTCTAATTGCACGAATGGTAAGATTGAGGGAAATTAAACCTAGTAAATTAATGTCAAGAGGTACAGTTTATTCTGATCCCAAGAATGTGATATTGTGTGAAATTAAACCTAGTAAATTAATGCCAGAGGTACAGTTTATTCTAATTGCACGAATGGTAAGATTGAGGGAAATTAAACCTAGTAAATTAATGTCAAGAGGTACAGTTTATTCTGATCCTAAGAATGTGATATTGTGTGATATTAAACCTAGTAAATTAATGTCAAGAGGTACAGTTTATTCTGATCCCAAGAATACGAGATTGTGTGATATTAAAAGTAGTAAATTAATTCCAGAGGTACAGTTTATTCTAATTGCACGAATGGTAAGATTGAGGGAAATTAAACCTAGTAAATTAATGTCAAGAGGTACAGTTTATTCTGATCCCAAGAATACTTCAAATTCAAATTTATTTATTTATTTATTTATTTTATTTTTGTACAATAGCTACAGAACATTATCCCAAAACAGCTATATATTGAAAATACAAGTTAATAATAATTATTTACAATATAATATACTATAAGTACGTATATGAAGATAAACTAAATTACAAAATCATTATTAGGCTGAGTAAAAATTAACTGTTTTCTGTTACAGCACGAGAAAAAATAAATATAATAAATACAATACATAATAACAATTTAAAACTTTAACAAAACTAGGTTACTACCTTAAGTTTAAAAAATAATATTTAGCTCATTTACAAATGAATTAAAATTATTATTAAATATATCCAATTCATTTTTATACATGTTTAACAACCTAATACCTTTAAAAAAATGAAAAAATTATAAAACTGCACTGTATTACAACGTGGTGTAAAAAAAAAACCAAAGAGTGGTCTCAGATTATTTCTTGGGACATGCAGAAAAACCTTACCAACTAAAAAAGAACTATCAACTAAGTTATGTAAAATTTTATAAATGTATAAAATAATAGATCGGTTTCGTCTTGTTAACAAAGTTTTTCAAAAGAAA
Source organism: Homalodisca vitripennis (assembly GCF_021130785.1). Taxonomy (NCBI): domain Eukaryota; kingdom Metazoa; phylum Arthropoda; class Insecta; order Hemiptera; family Cicadellidae; genus Homalodisca; species Homalodisca vitripennis. Next base: position 147,348,879 of record NC_060215.1, read on the forward strand.
AAATACTTCTTAAGACAGTTGTTGACAGGTTTCGCTCACAAGAAACATGAAATCTTTTAAAATATAAATACCTCAGAAACTTGTTTTGAATTAGCTCCAAAGAAGCAATGCTATGTAATGAATAAGGGGTCCAAATTATTGCACAATACTCCAGCCTACTTCTTTACGAATGCATTGTATAGTTTAATGATAGATTAATTGAATGTAAAATCATCGTGTTTCTAATTACAAAACCCAACATCCTATGGCATCCATTAATGATAAAATTAAGGTGATTTTCAAACGTAAGAGCCGAGTCAAAAATTACGCCAAGATCTTAACATGAGTCACTAGTAGTAGCTTAGTGCCATTTATAGAGTATTCTGGTAGAGTTTAAATATTTTTTCCTAGTATAAGTCATCGCAAAACACTTCTTTACATTTAAAAATAGGTTGTTTCTCTAAGCACCAAAGGCTAAGTAAATTATAGCGTTGATTGCAGTTCAGCAACGTCGTGATTGTCTCGAATCTTTCTATATATTTTTCAAATCATCGGCAAACAAAAGGCATTTAGACCGTGTTAAATAATTAGGAAGATCATTAATATATATCAAGAATAGTAATGGGCCTAAGTTAGATCCCTGGGGAACACCCGAAGTGCTAATGTACTTTTTAGACATAGTGTTTAGACACCATAACAAACTGACTGCGAAGCTTTAAATAAGTCTCAACAAAACTAATAAATGGCGGGGATAAATTAAAACAAGATAATTTACTTAACAAAATATCGTGATCTACTTTATCAAACGCCTTAGAAAAATCTGTATACACTACATCAACCCTGCCACCAGTATCCAATTCATATGCTACGTCAAAAGAAAATTCCATTAGATAGTAGACTGTTGATTTACAAGGAAGAAAGCCATGCTGCTGGGAGATATCATCAGATTTTTACGTTATAAAAAATATATTTATAAGAGAAGTGATTCAAATATCTTAGCGAATGTATTTTAACAATGAAATCGGACGGTAATTTTCAATGTTTTCAATGTTTCCTGATTTAAAAAATGGGAACCACCCTTAGCTTCCTTCCATTTCTCCGGGAAAATACAGGTTTTTAAAGATAGATTGAACAAAATAGCACAAAGGATCACACAGCACCTCAGCACAACCCTTTACTATATATGTAGGAATACAGTCAGGTCCAGAAGATTTCTTTTGATTTCAATTTTTTGATCGCTGCTAACACATCTAGAACTGTAAACAAAACCCCTTGGCTGTTTTTCCCTATATAAGTTTTTCAGTACTAATATTGTTAGGTTTACTTTCCGGAGTTAACCGAGAAAACTGAAGAAAAAAAGTCTGCAAACGAATTGGAAATGTGATCAACTGGAACCACTTTGTCTTTAAATTTCATTTCGAAAGAGCCCAAATCTAAATTAGAAGAAGAGCGTCTGGACTTTATAAAACTCCAGAAAAAACTTAGAGTCTACATTAATGCAATACTCAATGTTTCGAATATATTCTCGATAAGCCAATTGTATTTTCAATTTAACACCTCTCCTGAGGAATCCTTAAACAAACTTTCATGGAATTTAGAGAATTTTTCCGTTTCTTAGGCACATTTATTCTTTATCTTTATAGAATTAAATAATATCCTTTGGTAAACCAACACGGATATTTACTTTTAAAGATTAATGGTTTTTTAGGTACACATTGATCAAAAACGGTAAAAATTGTTTTATAGAACACATCCACAGCCCTATCTACGTTATTATACTATACACTTCATCCCAATTAACATTCTCTAAATTTATTAAACATACTGTAAAAAATCAGCTTTCTTAAAAAAATAATAAGTGTTGAGTATCAGTTTATTTTTAGTTAAATTTATTAATAAGGAAGGGTTTGAAAGGAAAACCTACACACAACGGCGGATGGTGCCCGTCTAGAGGCAATAAAGGACCGTTACAGTAATCAACAGACAGTGATTTGATATTACTAATTATTAGGTTCAAGAGTAATACTGTTACAGTATAAGAACATCATTGTGAGATTTAAGATCGTGCATTGCCATAAAGTGATATAGATTTTTAACTACAGTGCTTCCAAACAACATATTACAGTTTAATCCATTAATTTCGGGTAGATTAAAATCACCTAATATTAACAAATTAATCAAACGTAGACTTACTTTTAAAATCCTCAAAAGAATTAAAGTAGTCCATCATACAAACTACGATTACTGTTAGTGGAAAATAAACAATGTTTATACAAATAGATATATTTGAATGAGGCATGCGCACTTGCAGCCAAATAGATTCAAGGTCGCTGCGGGGAATCAGCTGATCGCCAACCGTCACAGACAGCTCACATGCTTGTAGCCGCCCGTGAACTGCCAACAATACGCCTCCCCCCCGCTCATTACCTGTTATCAGTGTGGTTTCTGTCTCGTCCTGAATACAATATAAGCGATTAATCAAATAGTTCCCTATCACAAATGCTTTCTGTCAGCCACGTTTCTGTTAAGGCAATAATATCATACTGCTCGCTTAACACAGACTCAAATAGTGTATGCGTTTTTGGTGCGCAAACCTCTTACATTCTGATAATAAATTATTATTTCATCCTTAGGATTCATTCTTATTTACGGTTTAAAATCCAAATAAACATGAAAAATGAAATTTGTACCTTGCCACAACACATCTATTTTTCATTTGTAACTAAAGAGACAATAAAAAATACGCTCACATCAGGCAGCACTAATCCTTTAGTAAAATAAAATATTACTAATAACGTCATATTGTTTTTAGAGTATAATAAACAACTTGATACTTTACATGTGATGTTCCAAATTCGGAAAAAAAATTACGAAAGTATAATTCCTTAGATTATCAATTATAAAATTAAATAAACAAACCACATTATTAAAAATCTAGAGTAAAAAAGCATGATATTAATCTTCCCATACCCACCAAACATTTTACCTACTAGATTGTGTGGAAATTATAACTAGTAAATTAATGCCAGAGGTAAAGTTTATTCTAATTGCACTAATGGTAAGATTGAGGGAAATTAAACCTAGTAAATTAATGCCAGAGGTACATTTTATTCTGATCCCAAGAATGTGATATTGTGTGAAATTAAACCTTACCTGGTTATTAAAATTAAATAAACAAACCACATTATTAAAAATCTAGAGTAAAAAAGCATGATATTAATCTTCCCATTCCCACCAAACATTTTACCTACTAGATTGTGTGGAAATTATAACTAGTAAATTAATGCCAGAGGTAAAGTTTATTCTAATTGCACTAATGGTAAGATTGAGGGAAATTAAACCTAGTAAATTAATGCCAGAGGTACATTTTATTCTGATCCCAAGAATGTGATATTGTGTGAAATTAAACCTAGTAAATTAATGTCAAGAGGTACAGTTTATTCTGATCCCAAGAATACGAGATTGTGTGAAATTAAACCTAGTAAATTAATGCTAGAGGTACAGATTATTCTGATCCCAAGAATACGAGATTGTGTGAAATTAAACCTAGTAAATTAATGCCAGAGGTACAATTTTTTTCTGATCCCAAGAATGTGATATCGTGTGAAATTAAACCTAGTAAATTAATGCCAGAGGTACAGTTTATTCTAATTGCATGAATGGTAAGATTGAGGGAAATAAAACCTAGTAAATTAATGTCAATAGGTACAGTTTATTCTGATCCCAAGAATACTAGATTGTGTGGAAATTATAACTAGTAAATTAATGCTAGAGGTAAAGTTTATTCTAATTGCACTAATGGTAAGATTGAGGGAAATTAAACCTAGTAAATTAATGCCAGAGGTACATTTTATTCTGATCCCAAGAATGTGATATTGTGTGAAATTAAACCTTACCTGGTTATTAAAATTAAATAAACAAACCACATTATTAAAGATCTAGAGTAAAAAAGCATGATATTAATCTTCCCATTCCCACCAAACATTTTACCTACTAGATTGTGTGGAAATTATAACTAGTAAATTAATGCCAGAGGTAAAGTTTATTCTAATTGCACTAATGGTAAGATTGAGGGAAATTAAACCTAGTAAATTAATGCCAGAGGTACATTTTATTCTGATCCCAAGAATGTGATATTGTGTGAAATTAAACCTAGTAAATTAATGTCAAGAGGTACAGTTTATTCTGATCCCAAGAATACGAGATTGTGTAAAATTAAACCTAGTAAATTAATGCTAGAGGTACAGATTATTCTGATCCCAAGAATACGAGATTGTGTGAAATTAAACCTAGTAAATTAATGCCAGAGGTACAATTTTTTTCTGATCCCAAGAATGTGATATCGTGTGAAATTAAACCTAGTAAATTAATGCCAGAGGTACAGTTTATTCTAATTGCACGATTGCTAAGATTGAGGGTAATTAAACCTATTAAATTAATGTCAAGAGATACAGTTTATTCTGATATTAAGAATACGAGTGTAACGTGTCTATAGTAAGGTTATCTTCTATAAACCATTTACAACTATTTTTGTTTTAGTATAAGAGCGATCAATTGTGTTCTGAACTAATAACCCTTTGTTTTAAGAATGCACATGTTCTAATGGAATTCAATAATTAAACTCAGTATAAAATAATAGTAATTTTAATAAATTTTAAAATCAATAATACAGCAACGCCAAGCAATCTTTTTTACTTTGAATTTATTCTCAGCTATTTCAGATTTTTAACCCATGAAAAGTTCACAAGTCCAGTCTTAAAATTAACAATCAATCAATCATTCAATAATTGTGTCCTTCAAGTTCTCAGTGCTAATGTTTTCAACACAAACTCAAAATAAAAATCTTCATTAAACTTCAAAATAAAATAATCTTCTTCAAATATAAAATGAAACAAATACAGTAATAAAATAAGACTTCTTCTCAAAATAAAAATCAAACTAATTAAGGTAATATTAATATTTAATATATGAACAAAGACAATGTCCAACCAGTTAAACTTAAAATTGTATCAATTTCAAACTACTTATTTTCTGTAAATTTCCAATTTACAAATTATTGAATTATCCAGAATTGTCCGCTTGGCTTTGAATGTTAAATTTAGGAACTTGTTAAAATGTAGATAGAATCTCAGAACATGAAATAAATTTTCTTTTTTAGTAGCCTATTCATGATTAAACCAAATTGAACAGGAAAATATCATCAAGTAATTTTCTATTTCAATATTAAATTCTAACTTTCACAGTACCTCACACATCTGCTGAAGACTTCACCAAGTAACCAAAATGACTATTATAGATTAATTAATTTAAACTTGAGACTTTAAATTTTGAAAAGAAATTTTAATCTAAAACTCAACCTTCTTCCCGAAAAATCAATACGGCAAGAGTAGGCTATCACTTTACACGACTTCTCTCTCTGAGCACACAGCTAAGAATCTCCTGAAAAACGTGGTTGAAGCCACCGGAAGGATCTAGAAGTCCCTCCCACCATCTAATCAACCTAACATTGCCCAATCAAATTTGAGCAAACACAATGTCTGAATTGGATGGTACCTATCCAACCCAGACCTGTAACCTATGCTTAATACCTAGATACAAAAGGAAGCTTCTAGCATTCCTCGAACCCGAATTGACAAGAAATTCAGCACTGCTGGAAGGCTCACAATCTTACAATTCACTTATTATATAAGTTTACAATTCTCTTAATTAAAAATATAAAGATTCCTATAAATAGTTAAATAATATAGGAAGCATCCTATAACGAGATTGTGTGAAATTATAACTAGTAAATTAATGCCAGAGGTACAGTTTATTCTGATACCAAGAATGCGAGTTTGTGTGAAATTAAACTACTTAACAGTTAAATGAAATACTTGTTTTACAAAAACAAATGCAATCAGAATTATACTCAATTTTTTTTTTTAATATTTATTTATACATAATTTATACATTACTGGTTCTGCTAAGTTATACAACTTGTCAGCAGAGTCCAATACAATGTAAATAGTTATACAATCTAAATAAGTTTGTATGTATTAATAAGATGTTATCATTGTCATCCGCTATCTTTTCGAAACAGAACCAATACTTTGCTCCTGCAGTAATTATTACTTGGTTGGTTGTTTTATTCTGCATTGGTTGTTAGTGAAAGTGTGTTAACCCTTCTTATCAGCAGTTGTATCAAAAGGCATTTTATATTACGTACAGTTAGTTCCCGTCCTGTCCCCATCGCGTGCTCATCGTCCATGTCCACCGATATGTCATTAGTAAGTAGTGTGTAGTTCTGTGTAAGTAAAGTGTTTATACGGGAGTATATCAAGTGCAGTGTTTCGTGGGTTAAAATGAAAAGTATTGTCAGTGTTAGTAAATTTACATTGGTTACTATCTGTAAAGCATCATTTTTCAGAATTGGAGATCCTAATTGTTTTTGGCCAGTATATGTATGAAACAATGCTTTATATAAAACAAATCAGCAGCCAACTACCTACTCTTGGCTCAACCCATCATTATAACTCCAGAAGTCGTGATAAGCAGGTTGGAGCCATTTGCAGGGAAGAGCCATCATATGCAGGAATTGAATTTTGACAACATTGATAGTGACTGGGTCATGATGATGTGCTTGTATGTGGGTGTAGTGATGTTTCTCGTAATGAAGCTCAGAATGCAGTCAGTGTGATCGGAAGAGTATTAGGCAAATATAATGGTTCTGGAGTAATCTTACTAGACTTATCCATCAGGCATGACTTAAAATTGTTAATAATGGTCGTTTGTTAATAATAAAATTAGAAAATTAAAAATTATTAGTCAAGAGTTCCCAAATGTTTCTTGGGTTATGACCAGTAACGTAGTAGATATTTACGTACTCGTCATGGCATGCACTTAAATATAAGTGAAATACCAAATTTTTTACAAAATTTGATGCAATATAGTTGGTGCATACTTTCCTGCATACTGCACAAAACAAAGATTCAAGCACTTTGTATAGGATAAGTAGTTTCAACAGTCAACTGACACGTTCATAAATATATCTCATTTTAACTTTCGAATAAATAAACTAGATGCATATCTCATATCTATTATTTTGTAATCCTCAGTGTATTTAATATAATTTTTTTATTTAAATAAGTAATCAGCATATTTAAGTGTTGTTGGGTTGGAACAAATAATGATTTTAAAATCTTTAACACTAAGAAAATAAAATTTGTCAAATCAAAAGGTATAATGACATGTAGTTTGTTAACTTGAAACTGGTTGCTTGTAAGTTAATCTAGAATGTGGCTTTGGCAGGTGTTCCGCCACCATCTGGCTACATTGTTCATGTTTGACTTTCCTCAACATTACGGTGAAGTGTTGTCATTGACTCTGCGCCACAGCGAAACACAAACCCTCGCGCCAGACACTTGGTACGACCTGGTGAACGCTCTGGCCGGTGCACGATGCCGCCCGGGCCTCAGCTTGGCTCAGGTCAAGGAAGTGATAAACAAGTATGCGACAGAACAGAGGGCACTCTCTGTCCAGGAGGTCAGTGATAAAGAGCTTCAAGTTTGTGTGTTTGTAAGGTTTGTTAAGGTCAGTCTGTGTCGTACCAGAACGCATATTATTACTCTCCTATTCTCACATTTATGTGTTTACTTATCCTCATTTTGTATATGTTGCAGACAATGTAAAAACATTGTGCTCTTTCATTAGAGTAAATATAAGTATACTGCATACCAAATTATCATTTATTTGTTTTTTATTACATAAAATTCAGAACTTACTGAGGCATGTGTAGGAGAATCAGCTTATACTACGTATTGTATCTGATATTTTAGGTGTAAATTAGTAGGTTTATCTGAAATTTTCTCATTCTTGTGATTAGAAAACTAAAAATGTGATTTTCATTAAGTAATCTACTGGGTGGATGGCTAGAAGTTCAACAGGCAGTAGTTGCTCCTACACAATCTTCAGGTACATACCAGTAATTAATGACACTTTTACGGTTAATTTATGCAGTTTGTACTCCAGTTTTAAAACATTATAAATGTCACAAATCACATTTAAATCACATTGATGATTTATTTGATTCAAGATTCTTTTTTGTCTTTTGTCTTCAAACAAATAAAGAGCAAATTAAATAAATTAAAAAAATAAATAAAAAATAATGAAATAAAAATAATTGCATAAATGATAAATGCAACTGACATGATCAGAAAATTCATAATATTGAATATGATCATTATAAAGATTGTTGTAGTCCCACGTTGGCTGTGTCATTTTTCTCAGAATCAGTGTTTAAAAAATGTTCAAACTTCCAATTCCCACGTCGATGTGTCCTATGCTGTGGAAATTGTATGTAGTGTTGTTAGGAGTATACTGAGTGTTAGTGAAAGTATACGTTATATGTCACTAGGACTAGGCCTATATTCATCTCAGGTTTTAAATAGGTTAAATGATAGTGCAAATTAAATATCACTGCATTGAAGGCTCACACTTCTTCGCAGATGGGATAGTCAATCATATTAAAACAAAGCAAATCACTTTGATACGTTAATTTATTTTGATGTAATACAAACAACTAATTGTACTCACTTTGCTTTGTTGTTAATTTATTTACTAAAAACAATATCCCATCGCCCGGTTATAACTTTTAATACACTATTGCACAATTCCGTATTGCATCACTGCCAGGTGGATCTACACGTCTGACGTCCTCTCTGCTTCAGCTCTCCAAACAGAAGGAAGATTCTGGGGCCAAAACCTTGTGTACTGTCTCAAACAATGCTCAACCCCTCTCTCGTTCAAATTAGCGTCTTCGCGATTGAATATAAGTTAATTTTTTTCTCATAATTATCGAATTTTATCACGTTCACTATAATTGATCAATTTAAGTCTTTCTATTTTCTTCAACTATTTTTCTATCGCTTTTTATTTAAATTTTTGCAACATGTGCTTTCTGATGTCATCAATACGCAAATCATTTTATCCCACAATTGGCTTTTTTGCGTAATTTTATTTGGTACTTTTAGTAAAAACAAATTTTGGTTATGTTTAGCTCAGTTTAATTATTTGAATTTGTTCCCGTATAAAGTTTAACATATTTCAATGCCTACGAGAGTTACAACAAATTCACAGACTTGTATAGATAATATCTTAACATTAAAATTTAAGTCTCAGATTGCAACTCCGTTAATGAATTTAGAACTTGGTCTCTCAGACCACAGAGCACTTTTCATAAATGTATCTGATTACTTAACTTTGAATAAACAATTAGGTGGGTTGAAAAATAAAAAACGTTTATTCTCAAATAAAAATATCAATAATTTTATTAGAATTATTAAAGAAATCAAATGGGATATATCTAATGAAAATAATTTTGAAGCAAACAATTTAAATTCCTTTGGTTCTTTCATAAATGCATTTGAAGAAGCATTTCCCTTAAAATTTTATAGTAACAAAAATTCTCAAAAAAACAAATCATGGATAACAAAGGGCATGAAAGTATCTAGTATAAAAAAAAAGAGAGTTAAGTAGGCTGGTGAAGCATTCCAATGATGAAAATTTTATAAACTATGTAAAAGAATACAAAAGAACTTTTAAAAAGATTTGCAATGTAGCAAAAAAACTTACAAACAATAAATTCATAGCCGATTCAGATGATAAAAGTAAGGCAGCTTGGAGTATTGTTAAATCTGAACTGGGTTGTAAAAAAGTTGAAGCAGAATTTTCGGACATAGTGGTAGCTGATAGATGTTTAAATAACACTCTAGACATTTCAAATTGTTTCAATAAAAAATTCATAGATATTTCTAATGAAATCAGACTGTATCCTTGTGCTCATAAGGCTCTGAAACTTGTGAAAGGCTTAAATGTAAACCACGAGTATTCAGAGTTTGGCTTTGAAAACATTACTGACAATGATGTACTCAAAGTAATTAAATCTTTACAAAATAAAAAATCTGCAGGTTGGAATGGAGTTCCAGTAAATGTGATGAAAAAAGTTTCAGATTTTATAGCAAAACCTTTAGCTATTATTATGAACCAATCTTTTCAAAATGCCTCTTTTCCAAATTATTTAAAGTTCGCAGAAGTCAAACCTCTTCATAAAAAGGGAGAGAGAGTAAATCCTGATAATTATACACCAGTTTCACTTCTGTCATCGTTATCTAAAATTTTTGAAAAATCAGCTTTAAATCAAATATTAGCATTTTTAGAAAAAAATAATATTTTAGCTTCTGAACAATTTGGCTTCAGAAAAGGGATGAGTACAATGACTGCATTATCTAAATTTATTGACGAAGTGTCATGGGCCTTGGATGGATCCCAGAGCGCAGTGGGTGTGTTTTGTGACCTGTCCAAGGCGTTTGACTGCGTTAATCATGATATACTCATTAAAAAGTTGAATGCTTATAAATTTTGTAAGAATTCAATATCTTGGATCAAATCCTGTCTATCAAATCGTTATCAAAGGACAGTCATTTGTAGAAAATATGTTAAATCTAAATCACAGTGGGAGCAATTAAAAGTTGGGGTTCCACAAGGTTCAATTATGGGACCTCTTTTGTTTCTTTTGTACATAAATGATCTCCCTGCAAACATATCAAACAGTCTAACACTTTATGCAGATGATACAACTGCACTTGTTAGATCTAAGAATGACGATGAATTAAAAGTTAAAATCAGTGAAACCATAAGTGAATTAAAGGAATGGTTTGAAACAAATGGACTCAAACTAAACAAAAAAAAACTAAATTGGTAAAATGTTGTACTCCTCAATCAAGAAATCATAATTTTAATTATTTAGAATTTGAACATCAGAGATTTTCTATTAGTGGAAACGCAAAATTTTTGGGGCTGGAACTGGATTTGCATTTGAATTGGACTAAGTGCATTGAAACTATTTTAAGAAGGTTAAACTCAGCATGCTTTCAAATGCTTATTTTGAGACATACCATAAAAACATGTTTAATCACATATTATGCTTATTTTTATTCAATCCTTCAGTACGGAATTGAGTTCTGGGGGTTTTCAAAAGATATAGATAACATTTTTAAAATTCAGAAGAAATTTTTAAGAATAATGACATTTTCACCTTGGAAGGCTTCTTGTAAGCCTATCTTTAATGAATATAAAATTTTAACTGTACCAAGCCTAATAATTTTCAAAACGTTATTAACAGTGAAGTCTAATTACGACAACCTTTTTAGTAAAAACCATAAACACAGTCATAACACTAGATATAAAACTAATTTTCAATATCCCAAACATCGTCTGAAAGTGGTGGAAAAGACACCATCCTACATGGGGAAAAAATTTTTCAATAAATTACCTTTAAGGTTTAAGGAATAATATTCAGGCGCATTCCAAGATAACATTAAGGAGTTGTTACTTGAAAAAACATATTATAATGTAAGTGAATTTTTAAATGACATTTTTTAAGTTTTAAACACTATATTACTATTTGTTAACGTTGATTTTTATGTTTTTAAGTAGGTTTACAATTTGGCATATTTCTTTCCTGTGATTTGTTAATTAATACCCTGTTTTATTGTATGTGTTTTATTGCTATTTTATTGTTATGTGTGTTAGGTTGTTTGGATTTAGTCAAACAAGAGTAGTGTAGGTTATATCTGACAATGTCATTTGTTTTATAGCTGTGCTATATTATCATGAAACGTTTGTGACAATAAAGATTTATTATTATTATTATTATTATTATAAGACTCGTCCATATATACGACTGGTTTGTTTTCTTTTCTGATTTCTTTTATTTTTTTCAAATAATCAATCCTCTTAGCTCTTATTTCATTCCGTTCAATTAAGATTTTTGTGTTGTTTTCAATTTTTTCCCATCTCCTAATTCTTTAATAATTGTTCGAAGACTTGATACACTACCTTTGAAATTTAAATCTTCTGCGAGTGTGTTTTTTAATAACTTTAGCGAAGGAAGTGAATGCTCGGATTTGTAAAAATTGTAAATTTTTCTTCTTATTACACATTTGTCAAAGTCGTCAATATCTGTGACAATTTTACTTCTTTTCTTTCTCTTGGGTGTAGCAAATGAGCACGTTGTTATCATCCGTGGTGTCAAGATCTTTCTTCTCTTTACGAATTTTCTTCACTACTCCAACCGAAACTCCGCAAGCGGCCGCTGTTCTTTCCATACCTTTCTTTAACGGTATGAGGTTTGGCTCAATAGTTTCGTTAAGCATAAACACGCTCACTCGCCAAATTATTTCTCTTGCCTGACTGTGAAGTTTTTTCCCTGAAGTTATCTTCGATACGAATGTTTCCATTATATAGAAGCCCGCACTAACCTAAAACACACTCCAGTAAGCAAAACTTAAAATGTTAAAAATAAAATTCGCACTAAGTTATAGGCTAAGCAATTTTCACGAAGCGATCGTCGAGGTCGTGGTCGCGGCAAGTGAACTGACTGAACTGGCAGGCAGGCAGGCAGGCAGGCAGGCAGTCGATATAGGACAATAAATATACCATAGAGTTCTGTGTAACGGTATATAACTTTACTGACAGTCGATGAGAGGTCCGACCGTCTATTCGCAGCTATCCCGCTAGTCACAAGCGCGTGACCTTGAGCGTACGTTTGCAGAAAGCCCTTTACAATCCTCCTGCACCGCACCCCTCGCCTACCACCGCTCTCCCAGCTCGAGTCTACGGTTAAAAAAATTGGACTGTACCTCTGACCACACAGGACAACTTCTAAAACAAAAAAAACTATATATCTGACCAAATTATACACAACAGACATCTCACTGACAGAAACCTGGCACTTCTTAATAATCTGTTGAAAAATAAGGATGGAATGATGTACTTGGCTCTACATCAGCAGAAGTCTCCTATAATAAAATATTTAGAAATCACGACATACAACCATGGACTTGGCATGCCCATATACTCATACCCGCATTAAGAGGAAAAAAAGACAACAGATTAAATATGACCAAGAAACAAAATACAAGCGTGAAAAATTTCTTATAAGTTCAAGAAGAATATAACTGGTACAGAAGAAAACAAAGCTACTGCAACAGAAAAAAAGAGGACCTATGACCTTCCACCTCAAGGGCCCAAAGAAAACATTGACATCCAAGTTCATTAATGATGCTGACAACAAAAGCAGAGCTATTTGGAATGTTATAAATCAAGAGAGGTGCAAAAATAAGTGTACAAATGAACCAATAAAACTTAAAAAACGATAATACACTGACATCAGACCCCATGATAGTAGCAGAAAAACTCCACGAATGTTTTGCAAGTATCACCAACAACACACTTGCTCAAGCTGTCTATGATGGAATGCCTGTTAAACCGCCTCCCAGGCTGAAAATAAATGGCACTTTTGCTCTTTGGCCGACAACTCAAAATGAAGTGAGAACAACCATAATGCAAATCAAATTTAAAAATGCAACTGGCTTTGATGACATTTCTACAAAACTGATAAACCCTGTATTTAGCCACTAATATGACCACTAAAAGATATAATCAATAAATCATTTGCATAAGGTATTTATCCATCAAAATTAAAATCAGTAAAAGTCTATCCAAAGTTCAAAAAAGGAGACCCAACTCAAAACAGTAACTATCGGCCAATCTCCTTGCTTCCTGTAGTATCCAAAATTATTGAGAAAATTGTACTGTTACATCTTCTAGACCATCTCAATAAACACAACCTGCTATCAAGCAATCAACATGGTTTTTGTTGAGGGTAAATCTACGACAACAGCCCTGGCAAGCATTTCTGAATATCTAATGTCAGCTTTAGACGTAGGAAATACAGTAACTGCAATATTCCTGGACTTCACTAAGGTTTTTGATTGTTTGAGTCAACGGCTTACTTCTCAAAAGACTAGAAGACCAAGGGATCAGAGGAGTTACTTAACAGGCAGAACTCAAGCAGTCAAAATAAAAACTTCAAATAAGGGAGTAACAAAAAGAACTGTCCTCCAAAGCATTGCCAGTTGACAGAGGCGTCCCACAAGGATCAGTACTGGCCCCTATTCTCTATATCATCTTTGTCAGTGATTTTCCTGAATATATTACAAACTACTGCTCTATGGTAATGTACACTGATGATACAGTCCTCCTACTAAAAAATGCACACCCATCACAATTGGAAATAGAGTCCTATATAGCAATAAATCTGGCAATAGAGTATTGTCAAGCAAATGAAAACTAGTAACTAAACAATACCAAGACCCAGCAACTGGTATTAGGAAGAAGAAAAGATGAAGTACTGGAACTGCCGGAGGCCGAAAGGGTGGATAGTATGAATTACCTTGGAGTAATCATAGATGAAACTCTCTCCTGGAACAACCAGGTTGACCAATTATGTGGGAAACTTAGCTCGGCATTATATGTACTAAGAAGACTAAAACAGATTGCCAGTGCGGAAGTTGTAAGATGTGCTTTACTTTGCTCTGTTTTGAAAGCTACCTCAAATACAGGATAAATGTATGGAGAAGCTCCTCCAAAATTAACATGCAAAGGGTTACTCTTGCTACAGAAAAAAGCAGTCCTTATATTAACAGGATTAGGACCAAAGGAATCCTGTAGGATGCCTTCAAACAGCAAAAATTACTGACTGCAGTAGCTCTGTACATCCTAGAAGCAGTTATTTATGCCAGTCAACAAAACCTGACAAGAGGAGCTGATGTACATTCCTACAACACAAGGGCGGCACAAAATTATACACTTCCCACCCATCGACTGACCTCTTTGAAAAACAACCCAAATATGCCGGAACAAAATTTTCGAAACATCCTTCCACAAGAGGTCAAAAACACCACAAGACAACAGCAGATCAGAATAAAACTGACTACCTGGCTTCTTCACCGCCCTTACTACTCCATTGAGGAATTCCTGGACTGGAGGAGAAATGATGAATCAACACCTTTTCAACTGACCTGAATTAATACAATTTTATATTATTTGTATACCTATGTAATGACACCATTCTAATCTCAATGATTATGAATAAAGTATATTGTCTATTGTTGAAATTTTGTTGAATTTATGTAGTTTGCCGTTGTTGAAGGTGAATTTTTGTTGTCTCGTGTCCTTAAAACGTTATACTTTTTATCTTAAGCTGCAGTCTGGTTTTTATTTTTAGGTGTCTGCTATTTGTTATAGTTTATTTTTGAAGAGTTTATTGTTGTTGTAGTGTTTTGAGGTTTATGTTTGTTTTTACCCTAGATTCTTTGGGTTTTGGCCTCTTACCTTTAATTTTTTGGACCTATTGGTTTTTCTCTGGTTTCAGGAATTCTCAACATTAATACTCTTATAATCTAATTCATTTTTCACAAAGATACAACAGCCACCTTTGGTGAGTGGGTGGTTTTCTACAATAAGTAGCAGCTAAAGTGAACCCAGCCCGGAATGTAGAGCAGGGTTTCATCTTGGCAATAGCCAATGCTCATTAATACATAAAACATTACAGCTTAACTTATCTTACACTAAGTCTAATTATCTTATAATTTATTCCTAATTAATTGTAAAATCAAGGTGAAAAATACTCAAAACTTTGGTATTGAAGGCTGCAGCACCAATGGTGGGGGGTCCTCTTGTGTCGACTTGCCATTTCCCAAATTGATAGTGGAGTCTACTGGTAGAGGAAGGCACGTTCTCAAGTTGAAAGGAGCCAATCCCAGCTGCCAAATCTTCTCTGCCAACCATGTCTTTTCCTCTCGGATTCAGATGCATACCATGAGGTGTATGTAAATTGTCTCTCCGTCTTACTTGCTTCACTTAGTCCTTTGAGTTCATTGTTTATTTTCTTGGTCGCTAAATTCATACACCACCAGTCAACCAAATCACCTATTAGGTAAGTCTACTACTATGTTTTTATCAACTAAACTTGTCAAGTGTCTCTTTCATTCTGGCCAGTGCATCTCCTACTTCATCTCTAGCAATGTCATTTATCCCAGACACACAATTACTAGTACACTTCCTTGTTAGTAAGTTCTTCTTTAATATTCCTTTCTTTTAAAACTTGTGAAGTTCGACCACCAGGATTTACAAACCCCTACTGACATAAATTTCTCATTGTTACCAATTTCCTTCTTGTTAAGTTTATTTATTTGTGCATTCACATGCCATGACAAGTCTCTTCCATGACTGTCAGCACAAATCAAGATTATTTTTACTCTTCCATGAGTGTTTACTTCGCTACAATCCACATGATCACTATCGTCTGACGGCATTAAAACCTGATAGTAATTTTTTAAGATAAAATTATGTTCTGCATATGATTTGAAAATAGGAGAACTAATTTTATATTTTTGCTTCCCTTCACGGAAAACAGTAGCTTATAGTTTTGTTTGATTTCTTGAATCATTATGTCCTCTCTCAGTTGAAGGTACCTTTTTAAGAATAGGGTTAGTAGTGCTCAAGGAATTTGGTAGGCTATATCATTTACTTTTATAGGACTTTCTAGGAAAATTAAAACACTCCTATGGCTATGTAATAGACTTGCTCCTTAATTCTTTAATTTCCTGTTGAAGCTTATTTATTTCTTCTTTTTATAAGACGATTCAAACAAAGTCTTTTGATTTTTTTAGATTTTGTATGTTTTTGTTTCCCAGAAACAAATCTTTGTTTACAGTTTTCAAGACACAATTTACATTTTCTAATTGTTGTTCTTTTAATTATAAATAAACTCCATTAGTTATTATCTCTTCTTGTCCTAAGTCCTCACTTATTGACAAATTTTGTCCAAAGATTTGGTGTCACTTTCCTCAGAGGACTCGTCATAAGAATCTTCATCAAAATTTTTATTCATGCATTTATTACAGGTCCATATTATATTACTTTTACTCAACTCTTTAAAAGCTTTTAGAGTAAGGTTTGTACATTTCAAATGGTACCATTTAAGGCAGTTACTTCTGCACAATACACTCTACTATTGTTAATAACATTTTTACTACATTTACCACAAGGAGAATTAGTTTGACTTTCTTTTTACCTTGTTTTGTTATTTTAATATATATAAATTCAATAAGTTATGTGACAATTTATTTTTTAAGTTCAATAAAATAAAAATAAAAACTCACTAAGTAATATTAGCTCAATTAAATTTATCAAGCAAAAAGATAAGCTTGAAGTGAGACCAGAACCCATACCTCTAGGTTGCCAGGCAGAGACTCTTTCCACTGAGCTGTTATACTTGATGGTTAAGATTGTTTATCAGTTCTAGATAAGGTATTCAATTTACAGGCAAACTTGGTTATATCATGTCACAGCAAATAAGCCATATGTGACTTTACTTCACTTTCAAACCATAAAAAACAATCCATTAAAAACATTAGAACTATTAGTCAAAAATGTTGTTTTTATTGCCCGATTTAGAGCTTGTTTCTTTAAAAATGTATTCATGTTGTGAAATACATTTAAACTGTTTGCGTAATAAACATATATATAGATTATAATGTCCAAGCAATTTTCTTGATCAAAGCTTAATGTAATACTTAAAATATCAACTGATACCTATTATTCCAGTATTTTTAGTATAGAAAATATTCACTTATCATCAACATCTAAACAACACTTTGAAAGACTTCATTGGAACTGACTAAAAATAGTTGCAACCAACTAGCAACACAACCAAACCAGCAGACGACTTTTTATTTTTTAATTCTTTTTCATTATTCTTTACTCTCTAAAAGTAGAACCTATTACGTATAAGTACTTCCAGTGAGTTAATAAGATAATTGGTAGAGAGAGTGGTAGTTTTAGGTACCACATCATCGGGTTTAAATGTTAATGACAGTGTAGTGAAAACTTTTCATGTATATACTCCCCTTTCTTCGAACATTATTTTTTCAAATTCGTCTAAACTGCAGCATGGTGTGTTGCATAGCTCAGAGATACCGCATCCATGTTCGGAGGTCATTTCACCAAAGAGAGACTCCAGTACGGGCTGTACGGCTTGTACCCCAAATACAGAGTATACATCGAGCCTCTATCCATCTTCCAGGGCATGATAGGACACGCCCTGGTCGTGGCCACCCTGCAGAACGATCGGGGATCTCTGTCTGATAAATGTGAGTGTAAGATCAGCTTTGATCATGGTATTTTCAATTCGGTCTATTAATCCATAGTGAAGTTTATTAATGCATGAAGTGAAGTTGATAATTGTATTGGTGTGAAGTGTGCGAACAGCTGTGGCCACATCTGTGTGGGATGTTCTCTCCGTGGCTGGCTCCGTACTTCACACGACACTTGACTGAGCCCACTGCTGCGTGGATCCAACAGCTTACTGATGACCGTTCCGTGCTACCTCCGTGGATAGTTGCGGATGGTGGCCACGCCAACAAGATGGCATCCATGTTTGTTGAATGTATACGTTTTGTTGTAGACACCCTGCCAGGTAACTCGATGTAGTATTGTTCGGCCTGTGAAATTTTCTAGCTTTTCACTTTATTCCTAGACTGCACAATAATTTGTGCCTACCTCATTTATATCCAAATTTTTCATAGACTGTTCTTATTGGCCAGAGGTATATGTGAAGATCAACAAGGTTGATAGGCAAATAGGAGACAAACTCTACCTTATTACATTTTATACTGTTTATGTGTGTTCTTAACATAATTTTTATTTATTCAAGAGATAATTTTGATTCATTATATAAGATTTCTGTTCATAGTCTAGTATGTACTCAGGTTAACAAAGGTCGAGGAAGAATTCTTTACTAGACATCCTCAAAATCCACCATCTCCTCACTTATCCTTGTCAAAATCATGCTTTGTATGTACTTGTGAAGATACTTACAATTGAGGTTTTATTTAAAAAGGAAATACAGTATTGCTTTATGTAGTTAGCAAAATTATTGAAGAATTTATATATTGTTATACGAGGGCTAACCAGAAAGTAGATTACGTTTTGATATAAACAAAAAACAAAGTACAAGAAAAAAATTGTATTGTATACATTTGAAAGTAGCACTAAAATACTGTTTTCTAGATAGTTACCATACAAATTAATGCACTTATCATAGCAGTGAACTAGTTTTGAAATTCCAGCATTATGAAATTCTGCTGCCTGAGACTTCAACCAGGTAGTCACACCCTCCTGCAGTTCCTCTTCCTCATTAAAGCACTGAGTCGCAAGCCAAGTCTTCATTGCTGAAAACAGGTGGTAGTCGCTGGGTGCAAGGTCCGGACTGTAAGGCGGATGTGGAAACACCTCCCACGTAAAAGCATCTAGGACTTCTCAAGTCCGATTTGCCGTGTGTGGTTGAACGTTGTCATGCAAAAACATTTATGTTAACCTAACTTCTGTGTAACAATTTCATGTAACAAAATCCTTAAAGAAAACTAAGTGAAAGTTCTGTTATTGTAAATCAATGGTCTTCTTTAATCTTCTCATTGACTTTAGAAACAATTTCATCGGTCATAATGCTTGAACGTCCACTTCATTTGTCATGATGCACATTAGTTCGGCCATTTTTAAACCTAATGCACCAGTGATGCACTCCACCGTCAGTAATAAGATTTTTTCCATAAACGTCACAGAGTTTCCAATAAATCTCAATTGGTTTGTTGTGCCTAGCCCACAAAAACCGTATTACTGATGGCACTTTACAACTCGCGGGATTTTCAATTGCATCACATATTTTTAACTGCTATTGAAGACAGCAAGGAGTGACAGTAACCTCTTACTAGCACGGTTGGGTAACCACTGAATGGAGAAATTCCCTGACATCAAAATGGTCACGATAGTCTCACCTCTAGCGGCTACAGAGTGAAACGTAATCTACTTTCTAGATAGCCTTTGTAAATGATTTTCAAAGGTAGACTTGACTAAATAACAGAATACTAAATTTCAGTTTCTATACTGTTAAGTTGAACCATTTGTATGACATTTTGTAGTGGCTAGCAGCAACATGTTAAGCTGTGTGTGGCAGTTTTATGTTACCAACTTCGCTCACAACTCTATTAAAGACTACATCCTCAGTGTGATGCATGGCAATCTCATCTCACTGCCTTGGCAACGCTTCTTTCCCACACTTCAGGACATTGATCTCATGCTGAAGGTATTGGTTTTTGAATATTATTTCAATTCCAATAAAAGTGATTTTATACAAGAGCTGTCCAGAGAGTAACAGAATGTTTGAAATAAAAAGTTTACCAAGTTAAAGAAAGAGCAGATGTTTTGTATTTATATATACAGGGTGACAATTAAGTCAAAAGTCAAAATATCTTTATTACATTATCTTCAAGATAAGTACAGTGTCATAAAGTTTATCTTAAGAGCTAATGCTGTGGTAACATTTTACATTTAGTTACAAATTAGAAGTTCTGTCAAAGAACTCGTTTACAGAATAGAAGGGCCGGTCTTGTAGCCAGATCTTTAGGCGCTGTCCAAAAAGTAGCTTGTCAGTTTTCTTCATTTCTTCTGGCAAGGCGTTCCACATCTTTGCCCCAGAGTAGCTTGTTTTCTTCTCTGTAGAGCTGAGATGGTGTATAGGTAGGCAGTAGTTGTGAGCATTGCCTGGTGTTGTGTTGGTGGGTTTGTGATCCATTGCTTGCTAGTTCGGGCATCTTGATATATACGTGTTTTTATTGCCTCTAGGATGTAACAAATTGTGTACTGTGAGGATCTTTAGCTCCTGGAAGGCTTTTCTACAAGATTCTCTGGATTGTAAGTTTGCTCAGAATTCTGATTGCTCTTTTTTGGAGGACAAGGACACGTTGGAGATTTTCTTGCTGTAGTACCACCCCAGACAGCAATTCCGTATTGTAGATGTGGTTCGAAAAGGGCATGGTAGGCTATTTTAGCTGTTGTCATGTCACATAAAATTTTTTATTCGTCTTATCACAAACAGCCCTGTGCTTAATTTGCTGCAAAGAGAGTCTATGTGTTCTGTCCATGATAGTTTGTCATCCAGAGTAACACCAAGATACTTGGTAGCTGTAGCTTCTTCCAGCTCAGGCAGTCTTCCAGTGTGCTCTTTTCGTCTCCCCAGGACTAGTTGCTTGGTTTTGTTTTCATTCACAACAAGGTCATTGTTGTGACAGTATTGAACTGCCATGTTTAGTGCAATATAACTGTCCACTTCCAGTTGTTCTGCCTTTGGTCCTGCCAAGAAGTAGTACAGTGTCATCAGCGTACATTAGAGACTTGCAGTAAACCTTGCATATGCTTAGGGGAAGTCATTCGTGTAAAGGATAAACAGAACAGGCCCCAACACTGATCCTTGAGGGACTCCTCTTGTGATTGGCTTCAGTTTTGGATCTAATTGATTTTGATTTGCCATTTGCTGAATGTGTTATTTTCCACCAGTTGGCTTCTGTTGGTTAGATAGCTGGAGAACCATGATTTTGCACTTCCCTGTATTCCAAGAGCTGTTAATTTCCTTATGAGATAGTCATGATCCAGGCAGTCGAAGGCTTTGCTGTAGTCTAAGAGGATGGCAGTCGATGTGTTTCCCTCTTCTTCTTGGTCAAGTAGGAATTCCACTAAGCTGATCAGTGCTGTGTTAGTCGATTTCCCAGCCAGAAAGCCATGTTGATGTGGTGTCAAAAGCTGATGGAGTGTCCAGGTGGTCAAAGAGTCTAGTCAAGACAATTTTCTCAATTATTTTAGAAAAAGTGGGTATTAATGAGATGGGGCGGTAGTTTAGCTGCTTGTGTGGGAGAGTCCTTTTTGAATTTAGGGTATACTTTAGCAATTTTTTAGTGCCGAAGGGAAGATACCAGAGTTAAAAGACTTATTGGTGATGTCTACCAGAGGGTCCACAAGTTCATTCTCACATATCTTTAGCAATCTAGAGGATATATCATCGTACCCTGCTGAGGATTTAGGCTGCAGTGATTTGATTATTTTGGAAACTTCTTGCCTGCAAGTTTGTGTCAGTATAAGATTTGGAAGGTCTGTTGAGGGGGCTGGTAAAGATTGTTGTTTGTCTATGTTTTCCATTTTTCATAATTGTTTCTTCTGCTGTTGTGGTGAAAAAAATTATTCAGATAGTCTGCTATTTCTGATGGGTCTGATGTATCCTGTCCATTGATGTCAATTTTGGTCAGCTGATTTATTTCTGTTTTAGTTTTCCTTTCTGAGTTGATTATATGCCAAATGGTTTTTTGATTTGTTATCAGCCTCAGCAATTTTAGTTATATTGGTGTCTTGCCTTAATTTTTCGGAGCTGTAAGTCATATTCCTTTTTTAAAAGGAATGCTCTCCTCTTATGTTCCTCACTACCGCTTGTGTGGTATAAGTTTTGTGCCCTTAAAAACTGTTGTTTTAATTCTGCTGCAGTTGGATCATTGACTGATGTTTTTGTATCTTTGTTGCCTCGTAGTAATTAGTGGACATGTATAGTTTAGTGCCTGTTGAATGGTAGTGTTAAATTTAATCATATGCATCATTTGGATTTGTTGTGTTATAGACATCAACCCAGTTTTCTTGTTTCAATGTGTTTTTTTAAATTGAATAAATTTTCTATTGGTCATATGTCTTTTTGTCATTAAAGTGGATGGTGAGTCCATTTTTATAGCAATTCTGCATATTTGTCCTGTATGGTCAGATATACAGGTGTCTATTACTTGAACATTCAGTTCCTCTGCCATTAAGTTGGTACAGACACAGTCAATTGATGTTTGAGATGTTGGTGTTTTTCGGGTTGGGGGGAGCCTCAACTCTATACATGTTGTGGCTACTAAGAATGTCTCTTAGCTTGTGGTGGTCAGTATTTTTAGCAAGGCAGTCAATATTTATATCACCGATAAGTAATGTAGAGCTTCTCTCAGCATTGATTTTTTCAAGGACGTCATTGATCACTTCTAGTCCTGTATCCAGGTCTCTGTGCGTTCTGTAAATTCCAATAATGTAGATAATTGTTTTCTTGATAGTAACTTTTACGGCGGCCATTTCACAGGTCATCTCAATGCAGAATTCTTTTAAGTCAACTACATCTATGTTAATGTCCTACCAGGGAGTTTCGTATGAATATGGCTACACCTCCTTTTATGTGGTTTTTCACGGCAGAATGCAGTTTTCAAAGAGTAGTTGGTGAGTCTGGTGTTGTCAAGGCTTTCCTTTTTTTGTCCGTGCTCTGTTATGATTACCACATTGAGGTTTTTTGGGTTTCTAGCTCTGCATTAAGTTTTTCAATTTTGTTTGATATCCTATCTGTGTTTTGGTGAAAGATTGTTAATGGTTTTCTTTGCTGTTGCTCCCTCTTATTTGAATATTTGTGTTTCCAGATGATCCTTGTTTTGAACTTGTTTTCTTTTCTTTCTCGCAGATCTAAAAAATTGCTACTGTTGGTGTTAACCGCTGTGCTAGTTTCCCTAGTCACTGGTGGTTGAGACAGTTTTTCTGGCGGGGTTTGGCTGGCTCCCCCTGTAAGGTCTGACTGCAGCTTAGTTGTCGTGTAGCTGGTTTCCCTTGTCACTGGTGGTTGAGACAGTTTTTCTGGCAGGGTTTGGCTGACTCCCCCTGTAAGGCCTGACTGCAGCTCAGTTGTCGTGTAGCTGGTTTCCCTTGTCACTGGTGGTTGAGACGGTTTTTTCTGGCGGGGTTTGGCTGATTCCCCCTGTAAAGCCCTGGTGGTAGTGTCAGATTAGTTTCTCCTATCCTTAATTTACTCTTTGCCATCTGCAGAGAGACGCTGAATACGTTCCTTCCGTGAAAGCTCGGAATTGATTTGTTTCCTTTAGAGTTTAATTCGTTTGGTTTTAAGTTGCCCTTTTTGGTTGGGGTACCATGTTTGCTTTTGGAATTTACAGCTTGGGATTGATTTAGGAGTAGATTTAGGTTACATTCCATGATATTTTGTTTCTTTTTTATGTTTTCCAGTTCAAGCAGGAGCACTGGCGATGTGAAGTGGGAGTTTGTATTTGTGATAGGGTTAGAGATTTCTAAAATATTAAATGAGGTTGATGTGGCTGAGATTGGTATTTTATTTGTCCGTTTGTGTCTCTCTTTCACTATAAGTTTGTAGATTTGCTGGCTGGCTTTTACTTTCTTGTAAGTGGTTTACCTGTTTAGTCAAGGCCAGATTTGTTTTTTCCAGACTATGTATTTTATCTAAATGTTTTAATGATTAATTGGTTTTGATTTGTGTCATGTTCTTCAAAAATTTGTTGTAGTTCAAATTTGGCTTGTTTACTTTTTATCCAGTTGACGTAGGGTATCTTCTAATTTTTCTTGAAGTCTCTCTATTTGATTTAAGTGTTTTTCTTCATCAGTCAGCATTGCCTCAATCTTGGATTCCAGGCTTGTTATTGTGGTTTTTAAAATGATTGTTTCCTGTTTTAAAATCACACAATTCATGTTTTGAGTTTATTGTTTTCACAGAGCAAAGCATTTCCTACTTCTGCTGCTAATGTTAATGAAGTCTCTAAGTCGGCTTCCTCTAGATTTTCATGATTTTGGATTTTGGTTTTTACTTCTTCAAGGTTGTTTTCAGACATCAGAACTCGCTGTTTTGGTGTCTGAATAGGCTTCAACCTAGCAGTTGGCGAGGACTGGTGGAGAGAAAGACTGTTCTGTTTGGTCACATCTGCCTCTCCCAAGTCATTATTTACAACCGCTTTACATTTAAAGCATTCCCCACTGTTCTATTTGGGAATTAGTGAGTTTCTTGAGATGTTTGTCTGGCCAGTTTAGGCACTTGGAGTGATACCACAGTTTACAGGTACCAGTGCAGGCAATTCCTTGGTATTTAACACCTGTGCCACACACTCCACATGGATATTTGGACATTTCTAGTTTTTTGAGACAAGGGTTTTCAGATGCCTTTTGTTGAAGGATAGAATAACATAAGTTCTAGTGTTTTTAAAAAGATGTATACAAGTCACATATGTTTGTCATTCAAGTGCCAAGCACTTCTAATCTATTTAAAATCGTAAATGTAAAATAAATTATATGAATTGTAAAATAAATAAATTAAATATGAAATGTAAAAAAATTAATAAAATCTGAATTGTAAAACAAAATAATAAAATCAGAAATATTTATTTATTTTCTGAGTTTAAAATAATTATTTTCAACATTACTTATATTTTAATAATGTAAATCATGTTAGCAAAAAGATATGCATCACAGATGATTTGAACCACTGATCCTGGATTCACTAGACCAGCACTCTATCCACTGAGCTATCAGTGACTTGATAACACTGATGGTAACTGCTTATCAATTGCAGCCAGGTACTAGTGGCTAGACCAGATTTTAAACAGGTAACTCTGAATAAATGGTTGTTACAACAAAGTATATTGATAACTTATTTTAAATCATAGATATGTAATTTTGAACAGTTTGTATTTAATAATAAATATAACTATGTGAAATAAAATAACCAGTCAAAAATGTATTATTGGCACTTTCAAAATTGTAGCAGTTTAGAGGTTACTTCAAAGCAGGTAACTATTTGATGAGAATTATAAAAATATCACCAAATAAAAACTGAAAACTAAGTGATCCAGAGTTACTATTCAGTTTCATACTTTACTTGTTGGTTGGACTTGCACGGCCAAATGACTTATAACACATTTAATCACTGAGAAAAGAATCACCACCCAAACACAACTACCTATAGAGCAGACGACTGCACTTCTTGTCTGGAACCTCTTTTTTTAATTTTTGAACCACAATAGAAAGAAATATCAAAGTTCACACGTGCTTACTGGTGATAGTAACGCACACATCTGCCCAATTACCGACCAGATAATCCCTTTGGGGGACGGTCCACAAGGAGTCCAGACAAAATTCTTAAATAGCAGCATAGGTCAAGTTTGGCATCAAATTAAAGGTCTTACTTAGCAGAGTACAATGCCGCAAACCGGACTTCAAAAGGTGGATTCATTCAGTAGTTATAGCTATTTGAATTTTAAAACAATTGAATAATGTAAATTACTAAATATTACAAGTAAACACCAATTTTTAAGTACCTGTGATCAAAGTAAGTGTTCAAAATGTTCCCTCCCATCGTCTGACAATGTAGTAATACATACAATACATAGTAATACATATACATTTAAACGGTTTATTTGATTCTTACAGACAGACAAATTATTTGTATTAACTTTGTCATTTTGACTGAGCCTATGTTAAAAATGTATTGTCAATCTGTAGGCTTGCTATTGGGGACTGTATAAAGTTTAGAATGAAAAGGGGTTAAAGTTATGTATTTTGCGTTAAGATTACCTCTTGATTTTTGGAGGTCCACCAGTTTCTCCTCACCAACAGGGACCAGAGAGGGCACTTGTACATCTTATGTTTCTTGTGGATCACCTTTCACCTCTGCTTACAAGGTCTCTTGAGTTACAGTCGTAAAGTAGGTATTAATGATCTACTACTGGGGTGCTGTCTGTAACTGCTTATCCTGAAATATTTAGTTCCCATGTGATTTCTTCACTGCTCTTCCTCGCAGCTCTCTCAGGATTGATCATATTCCATATTCATTTACTTTTGTTAGAAACTGTGATAAAATTTGCACTGCCTTCTCTCCAAATAGAATTTAGTTTGAGATCATAATCTTTTTTTAATTTCTGCAGTTCGGGTATTGTCAGCCTGTTGATCAGTAAGTATGAATTTGTCTTTTACTTTGATGAAAATTTTTCTCAATTAATCAACCTGTGGGCTCGAAGTGAGTCTACTAAGACCGGCTTTTCTTCTTAGTTGTTGTTCAGTATGGACACGATATATCCAACATCGTTGTTATAGTGTTACAGTAGAACCCCTCATATCCGGCCTCGGTTTTACCGCACCTCGGTTTTTTCCGGCCACTTCCCGGAAGCCAATATCGAAATTTATTTACCACGGCTTGCAGACGCGCAGTTGCACGCACTAGTCTCCCACGACTCTTGCGTTATTTTGGTGTATCTATTTGTTTACATTTTCCTGTGTTGTCCTCAGTTGAGCTAGTAGGTTTAACCTGTAAACAGTTCGTTGATTATATCCAGTGCGGTTAGTACAGTACAGTACAATTGTTTTGTTTCGTCAAGTGCTGTGTACTGTAGGTTGGTTTATCCGGCCGAATCGTTATCCGGCCAGGGGCTCGGTCCCGTGGTGGCCGGATATGAGGGGTTCTACTGTAATGAAGTGATCAGCACCTGTTGCTTGGGATAATCTCCCTCAGACTTGAGTGGCTATAAGGTCTTTCAACGTTGAAAGACTCTGTGCACTTAAATTTCTTCGGCTCGATATAAGTGCCTCAGTAGAGCTGGGAATCCCAAGAGATTCCCCCTCCCAAGAGTTGATATTTACCCAGTACGGTCAGATAACCCAGTATTGATGACTTCAACTTTGATCAAAGACTCTTCTGAGTTAGTACATACTATGTCAATTGATCTTATGTTTGTGATCTCAGTTAGTGGTAAATCAAGTCTTTGTACATCAAATGAAGCAAGAAAGTTGTTTATTTGATGTGCATTATTTAGATCCCTGAGGCCATCAATATTAAGATATCTACCAATACAATTAGAGATGAACTGTATTAGAGCTGTATTGAATTGCTTGTATTAGAGGAACATCAAGTGGGGCACTGGGTGGTCGGTACATATGCCTGATGGTGGCCATTTCACAGACAAGCTTTTTACTCAAGTTATTGATATTATGATTTTCAAGTGAGTTGTTGAGACAATTAAACTTATATATGGCTACTGATGATTTTTTCTACATTAAGCTGTGCTTAGACTGTAATTAACCAGGATGGCATTCAGCAGGTTATCAGGAGAGCAGCCATGCTCAGTAACTACTGTGAAGTCTGGCTAAATGAGTTCAAGATAATGGTTGAGTCACGTTATCTTGTTGCTGATTCTGTCTATATTTTGGTGGAAAATGTTTGTAAACCTGTCTGTTTTACTGGAGACACCTTGTATGTTTTGATGATGGATACTTAAACAGGAGTGTTTTGAGATTGGTTTATTTCTAAAAATAAAAAGCCGGATGCGCTTGAGAGATTGGCTTAACCCTCCAAGCACTACTATTGCATTGTGTGATATGTTCAAACCACTTTAAAGTGCTACAATCGCACTGTGCAATATGTTCGTTTTTGTTAAATTACCGTAAAACGGTTTATTTAATTATTGTGTAATTTTCATAGTACAATTTAGGGGAGATTTATCTACACACTGGCTATTATGTAAGCCTTTGAGTAGAATGAATAACGGTCAGCTGATTTTGTCAGCTTTTGCCACGCTCACCAATCAGCCGCAGATGGTGCCCACAACCTGGTGTGACTGATTAGTGTGACACTTCGTGTGTGCGTTGTAAGTTCTACTTTTCAAAAACAAACACATAGTCGGTACTGGTGCCCAGGATGTGATTGTGGTGTTCATCCTGGTTGCTACAGTGCCTTAGAACATTTCAGGAAGCCTTTAGGGGAAGGCAGAAGAAAGAGGGTAGCGCAGCAATCAGAATCCATAGAGCTGATGGGATGAGTCACTGCCAGCAGTCATATTGTTAGCATTCTGTAAATTACATTTGTTCTCCACAAGGTTGTAGTTGCTAATTACAAGTTCTTTATAAAAATCAATATTTTTTTTAAAACACATTCTTCACAAGATTCCTCCTTGGGCCTTCGTTTGGCATGTAGTGGTGGTATCCTATTAATTAACCCTTTCCGCTCGGATGGGCAGCAGTGCTGACCAAATATGGCTTCTTGTAGGCTCGTATTATTTTAGTGTGTACTGTCCACTCAGATCGGATGGGCAGCTGTGCTGTTCACTATGGCGCCTGCGTGCACACAGCAGCCACGTCATTGTTGCGTCCCCACCAGCTCGGATTTATTTTCGCCGCGTCATTGATACTGTGCCTTTTAAAAAGTTAAATGGATTTAAAGGTCCAAAGGTAAATAATAATGTAGTCGAAAAGTATTACAATGGAAATGTTATATTTCTATAAACTAACATGAGTTACAGTGAGTATTAATAATGTGACAGTAAATAATTATAACATGATAAAAAATAAAATTTAACTGCTTATTATTGTTCCGAATACAAATTTAACTGCAGGCTAGTGTTGTCATCTTGTTGTTGAAATATCTGAGATGAATGGTACTTTTCAAAACAAACACTGATGTGAAGACCGGGCTCATTTTCACAAGTTTTGCAATAAAACTTCACTCTTTTTCTGGTGCCGCCTTGTGCTCTGCTGCTACACACGACGCAATCCTTCACTTTTCTACCTTCAAGAGGTCTTCCACATAGATTTTTTCCTTAAAGGAGTTACTTTCATTATCTTTTCTTGGGCGTAACGATTAGTTTCTTTTACAATCTCAGTTAATAACTCATCTGTAAAGAAAAGTTGGAAGAATTGCAAAGGGGTTGTTGATTTTACACCTGTTGGAGGTTTAAAACCACTATTGAGTGTCCAATTGAATTTTACAAAGATTTCCTCACCTTCATTCCATTCTCTCCAACCATTACAATCTTCATTTTCAGCTTCCTCATCTACTCCATGTTGACTTTCAGTACTATTATCTTCATTGTTCATTCCGTCTGCCACATCTTCGTCTACATCACTTGAGTGTACTGAACTATCACTATCTCCACCATTTAGAATGTCCCTAACATTGCCTGGACTACAGTCAACAAACCTATATTCATTCATCGTTATCACTTTAAAAACACAAAATACAGGTATTAATACTGATATATTTACACTTTTATTTACAGTTATATTTACACTGATATCTACAATACTTCATTTACACTAATATTTAATAAAATTACACAATACTAAGAATAATAAACAATCCGTTCTAATAATGCATGTAGACAATGTGGTTAAAAGCGCGCTAAAACGAAAGCCTAGAATGCAATATTGACCAGATGATCAATTTCCAAACTTTGTAATGAAACAGCTGATTGATCTTAATGCGTTGTATTATAAAAAAATACGTCAGAATAAAAAAAAGAGGTTATAACTTGTGGTCAACGCTGCTGTCCATCCGAGCGCTAGTAGGATTATTTAACGGACAGCACAGCTGACCATCCGATCTCTGAGGACGGCAACTCTAAAAATAAATGCGCGCGCTAGAGGAAATGGCGGTGGCCAACACTGCTGCCCATCCGATCTCTGTGAACATTCTAACATTACCGCTCCGAGCGGAAAGGGTTAATACATATGGTGATTTTTCTGTGGTTTAAAGAAGGCACAATAGGCAGTTTTGAGATAATCGATATGCATGCAACAAGTGAGACATCTTAAGACATAAACATGGAGAGTTTGGCTGAATGTGGGGTCACCATCTCAAATGGTCATTCACAAAAACTTCCAACAATTTCACACTATCCAACAACTCAATATCAGAATAAATATTGTAATTTACTGGTCTCAGGCTAAAAATTATGTGCTGTGTCTTATCTTCATTCAATACAAATCCATTGGAATGAAACCACAATGATGCTTACTGAATGGATTCCATTGACATTTTTTAAATTTATTCAGGTCATTATTACTATTTAAAATTGTTACATTGTCTGCATGTAATAATGTTTTGGAATTGACTGAGAAAGATAAGACATTGATTGATACCAGAAACAAAAGTGGTCTGAGAACAGAGCCTTGAGGAACGCTATACTTAACCAAGAGCTCCCTGACCATTCAGATATATTATATTGTACCTTCTTATATGGAGCCATATCTGATTTGAATTTAAATCAAATTTTATTATTAAAAAAAAAAGGAATTAGAACAATTCTTTGCTTAGGTTATGATGATTCTGTAAAGAAAAATTTTAAAGATCTCAAGATTATGACAGTATAAGGCCTCTATATATTTCAAACGATAATTTATATTAAAGAACACCAGTGTGTTATCTCAGTGGAAAATAAAGGACATTGTTATAATGCAAGAGGTTGAAAAGAAGAACAAACTGGGCATCACAACACATTTTTTTGAGAAGAAGGTAAGTTACACTGGTCTGAAGTTGTATCGAATGCAACCAATATCATTAAAATCTATAGAGTCAAATAAGCTAACCTCTACAAATGTTTTTATATAATTTTTTTAATGGAAGCCAGTCCCCTTTTATGCCTTATTCTGCCCGTCCTCATGGGCCACTTGCCTGTGCGAGGATCTTATCAAACAGAATAAGGGGGAGAGTCGATGCAGAACAAGGTCGATGGTACTGATAAAAAGTTCAAGAATCACAAACAGAATTCGAACCTGTGCTATCTCTAACTCAGACTCAAAGTCCAAAGTCTTAGACCGCTCGGCCATCGGCACTCCCATGGGTCGGCACTCCCATGGGTCGGCACTCCCATGGGTCGGCACTCCCATGGGTCTGCACTCCCACTTGCAATGTGTCAAGATTTATTTGTAAGAAACCGATAATTTCCACGATGAAATAAAGTATTAACATTTTTACTGCATTGTTTAGAACCAATTAGATTGATACAGTAAAAGTAACATATAACATTACGTCCTCAGCAAAGCGTAAACAAATTTGGAGGCTAGAGATATAATGATAATATGTGTGCTAACCCACATAGGTTAAATCCTAGTCAGGATCTTTGCCCGCCGAACATAGTCCAAGAGACATTTGAAGGTAACAATAGCGTTGAAGAGGTTCGCATTCGATGCAACTAGGACTAGTGATGTTGTATTTAAAAATTTCAAATATAGTGAGCTAGTGGGGTGTGTGTGTATCGATCTCTCAACGTGGTGGACACACAGCGAAACAACGTGTCTGACTAACCATACAAACTGAGGACATATTCTTACCATGTATGAAAATTGTATTCCTGGGTTCGCAGGCACCTCCAGAATACGAATCTGTTGTTAAAACACACTGAGGACTTAGCGTGTGTCCTCAGAACGTTTTAGGTCCTCTCAACGTTGATGTGTATACAAGTCAATGTCTCCCAATGACTCCTGTTACACACACACACACACACACACACACACACACACACACCATTCTACTCTGAGCTCAATTTCAGATATGTTTGCAGGTAGTGGACCAGTATTTGCCTGACTGCCACACATTTCTGGGAGCCGTGTTCATTGAGGTGCCTTGGTACACGTGGGTGGCTCACAGTGCTACCCAGGAGAGCTCCCGAGCACACGCCTCTCTGCTACATCTCCTCATCAAATTGGCCAATGAGCCAAACGTCAGACAGGTAGCACATGTCATTATACTACAGTGTCACGTATCCGTCACCACATATTCCTATATGTATATATATATGCGAACACCATTTTACAAATTGTGCCTGATATAAAATTATATAATGTTGTGTATGTACAGTGTACAGATGCTTTGTGTAGAATAATAGTTCTGTGAGCTATGCTAATAACACTATAATAAAAGCAGAAATTGGAAAGTTAATAATTATAGCAATCAGTAATGCTTGTTTAATAACATGAAACAATTATTGCACGTAATAATACCACATTACAATAATCAATAGTAACTACAATAGTTAGTTATCATTAGTAGTTTAACATAATGGTAATAAAGTACGTAGCAAATATAATAACAATATAAATCAATGAGTAAATAATAGGAGTATAATTTCAATAACACTCAGGACGTCACATCCTCTAACTGAGAAAGATATGTCAGCCATGTCAAAGATTTTACTTTCAATCTTTGATTTTGATTTTTCCTATCTACAATAGACTGATCAAAGCAAGCTTATTGTTTCTTACATGTTAATTATTATTTATTAATATGGGGAGTCTCCAGACATACTGATAATATCTTTATCATGCACAAGAAGGCCGTGAGAATTTTAATAGGCATAGCTCTACATGGCCATTGCAAAACCAGTTTCATTACACAAAATATTTTAAAACTTTACAGCCACTATATCTTGAAGATAGCATGTTCAACAAATTCATGGACAGTCAGATAGTCCACGGCCATGGCACAAGATATAAACTTATCATAAGGCCAGTACAACATAGACTAACTTTGTTTGAATGTTGGCCACAGTAAGTGGGGCCGAAAGTGTACGACTAGTTACCTAAGCATCTCCTAGACATTACTTGCCCAAGTCTAATCTACATTAGTGGCTTGAGCAAAGGGCATTTCAGTTTATAACAAAATTGTTGAATATCGATAAGAAAGTGTCTTGTACTTTTAGAAAGTGTACATTAAGAAAGTGTCTGTACTTACATGCAATTAATAGACATGTAAGTTGCTGTTTTATCTATTATATTTATTGTTATTTATATATTGTGTGTATATCTCTCCGGGTGATGTGTTTTTATCCATGGCGATGGGTATATTCTGTTTAATTGCGCGCATTTTAAAACAAATTTTAATAGCAAAAATTGTAACATAATATATTTTGTTACATATCATATTGTTCTGTCGTGGAGATTTTCATGAGAGTGGGGATGACCTGTCTTGAGTAAGACGTGCTATAGTTTGGCTCCATATTTTAGTTAATTTTCAGTGGTAAACTCGTTATTTTTGAACGCAAATCTTACACAATTGTATTTGTTATATTTTTGTTGCTATTCTCTGCTTCATTTAAAGATCAGTTCCAAGGGTAAGCAGGTTCTCTTATCTGCAACTGATAAGCCCATACTCCCTCGCTCTCCGCTCTCCGCTTCCTCTACGTCAAGTCCTGCTAAATGAATGCCAGCTGATAATAGGTCCTCCCGTACACTTGACACTGAGAAGTGACCTGTCAGGCGGTTAGTCTGCAGTGACGAATGCCCTCGCCAACGTGCAAATAGAGGATACAAATTTATTTATTATTCAATTAATGAATAAATTTGTAAATAATAAAGACAAAATGAATGTTTATTACATGTTGTTGTGTAAAAACAAAATATGATTAAGGTTTATAGCTTCCATCTATTTCTACGATCATAGGTGACAAAACATGCAGTAGAAAAGAATGTTCAGACAGGACTGAAGTAGCAGGTCAACAAATATATTTTTTCTGGAGTTCATAAATCATGGGCATGACAAGTTTGTAGGGGGCACAAAAAGGCAGAATATGTTCCCACCCTTTTGGCAGGTCCAAATAACCAAGAGACACAAGTCTAGACTTGTCTGTTAGAAAAGTATTCGAATACAAGGGTACTTTTGAATACACTGTATTCACTTCTTTTAACCCTTCCCGGGTCAATGACGGTTATATACGCCTAACTTAACATTTCCCGGGGGTCATATGCGTATATTTACGCATACACTTATTTTGGCCAAGCGTCAAATGCGTGTATATACGCATAATCATGTTTATGAATATCCTTATTGTTTGCGGTTGTCAGCTATTCCAGCTAATCGGGAACATAATATAAGTAGTTTGGCGGCAGTATGGTTGGGGGGGGGGGGTGCCGGAGTGGCTTGAGCTGCTTGGGGGGGGAGGGGCTTTAGCGGCAACTGAATGAAGGTCATTGTCGGTTGCCTCTTTGTTTACTGAGTCGCTCTCCACTCGCGCGTAGTTGTTAGGTTGTTTCATACTTGATCATACCTATTGAATTGATGTAGATGAAATTTATAATGTACGTTGCCTTAGAATAAGTCATGAATATTTTATTCCTACATCCCACCCAGTTGTACTCTAAAAAGTAAATTTGCAATCAGTTCTGTAGTTATTGAGTGAAGTAGTTTGGTGGCAGTAAGGTGGTGGAAGGGTGTGCCGGAATGGCTCGGGCTGCTTGGTGGGGGGAGAGGTTTTAGTGCCAAGTTAAGGTCATTGAGGCCTGCCTCTTTCTTTCTCAGTCGCTCTGCACCCCGCGTACCACGGCTAGACGGAAAACTTCATCTCATGGGAAGAGACGCAAAGTATCATCAATGCCATGTCTGCTACAAAAAATATCTACGAAAAGAAACGATCAATTTTTGTAAAACGTGTGTCAACAAACCGTTCCTACACCCAGATAGCTGTTTCGAAGCTTATCATAACATGGAGGACTATGTGAATGGACAGTGATCAATCTCCTTTGTTATATGATTAGTTTTTACTTTATTTGTTTTGTATGTTAACCCTAATCATGTAGTACATACTTATTTTTAATCATAAAATGTTTTTATTACGCTAAACCTAAACATCAATTATATTTATATACGCATGTCAATTCGTGGAAGGGTCAATGACGCTTATATACGCATACTGGTCTATCACACAAAAAAAGATGGGAAAAATTATTTATGGATAGATTTCCATTTTTCCTTGACAAGTAAGCAATTTAAAATCAAATTTTTTTTACCCCAAAACATGAATAATAGGCAATCTAAGGCTATAGTAAGTTAACCCTGGAAGAGTTAAGTGTTCAATTCTCCCATCACTACATATAAGTGACAAGAGCATTGAGCTTCACGGGTACAATATTTATTGAAATGATCGCACTTTGAAGGGAGGTGGGGGAGTAGCCGCGCTTTTGTAAAATCTCATCTTTCTGTATCTGTCCTGTACTCTTCTGATAACTCCAGCTTGGGGTTTCTTGATTACATGATTATCGATATTAGTTGTAATGTAAAACACGTTCTAGTGGCTGTGTGCTACAGGGCACCTGGCCTGGATTTTCATGTGGAATTCGAACACTCACTTATCAATTTTATGACTCCTTACCGTCATGTCATTGTAATGGAGGACTTTAACTGCAATTTACTGGGACCTGATAACTACGACAAGACCAACTTGACTAACCTCTTCCGTTCCTGTAATTTAACTATTCTTTCACTAAACGCCACTCACCACACAGCTACTGCCGACACATCGTGTTGTGCATCATGGACAATACCCTGCCCCTGGCCTTTCTCGACATGACCTCATCTTCTGTGTTTACAGATTATGTATTCCTAAGGCGAGCCCCTAAATTTGTACCCTTCAGAAATTACAAATACATTGATTCAGATGCTCTTCTCAATGATGCGTGGGCTTTACCTTGGAATGAGGTAATTCTAGCCCCTACTGTTGATCTTATGGTCAATAAATTTAGCTCTTTGGTTACTTCTCTTTGTCACCAGCACACTCCGCTGGTGACGAGAAGGGTTACTAGGTGGCCAGCCCCCTGGATCACAGATGTTATACGTAATTTGCAGGTTCAAAGAGATTCTGCATTTCGTAAAGCAAAACGTACTAAATCACCTGCTGATTGGCTAATATACAAAAGACTAAGGAACAGAACCAAACAACAAGTACGCAATGCCAAGATTTTGTTATATACAATTTTCTGTTCAACAGTCAACAAAACCGTTATGGAAAAAGGTAAAAGAGCTTGGCATAGGTAAAGTTAACTCTGATAAATCTATCGCAATTGATCTAAATATAATCAACAACTGCTTTTTGGATATCCCTAGTGATCTATCCGGTGCCCGTGATTATACCAATGGAGGTGGAGTGTTGCTCCACTTAATCGTGCTCGGCATCAGTTGTCTTTGGCTGATGTGACTGAGACTGACGTTATGAGTGTAATCTTGAGGATTTCTAGTAACGCAGTTGGAGCCGATAAAATACCTATGAAATTGTTTAAATATATTCTCCCCATAGTCGTTCCTACAATTACAAATATTTATATCAGATCTCTTTGTTCTTCAATATTTCCGTCTGTTTGGAAACTTGTTATTGTTCGCCCACTTCAAAAATGTTCATGTCCTGGTGACCCCTCAGATTTCAGACCCATTAGCATTCTATCAGCTGTATCTAAATGCCTTGAGAGAGTGGTGCATCAGCAAGTACGTTTCTTTCTCAAATCCAATACAAATTTGTCCAACTTTCAATCAGGATTTCGTTCTAATCACAGTACAACCAATGCTCTTTTAAAAATCACTGAAGATATACGTTCGGCAATGGACAAAAGGCTTGTTATCATTTTAACATTTTTCTGATTTTCTAAGGTTTTCGACTGCGTTTACTACCCATTGCTTCTTTGTCCAACTTTAAATCAGGATTTCGTACTAATCACAGTATAATCAGTGCTTTTTAAAAAATCACTGAAGATATACTTTCGGCAATGAACAAAATGCTTGTAACCATTTTAACGCTTTTTGATTTTTCTAAGGCTTTCATCTGCGTTTACCACCCATTGCTTCTTTTGAAATTGTCTAAAATCGGATTCTCTGATGGCTGTGTGGAGTGGTTTGGGTTGTATCTGTCAGATTGTCAGCAGTGTGTTAGGTCCAACGACAAAGACTCCTACTGGAAACCTGTAAATCAAGGGGTGCCACAAGGCTCTGATCTTGGCTCTCTTCTTTTTCAATATACAACAACTTAACCCTTTGAACGCCGATATAAATTTAGTAATTTTTTAGATTACGCTCATTTAAGGTGAAAAAATAAAAATGAAAATTCCTTAAAGCTAATTTTTTTATTCATTCCTAATGACTAATAGTCGCACAAAAAAAATAAATTTTACAGCAGTGTAATACTTGCATTAAAATAATCATATTTTTCATAATAATGGAATATTTCAATCAAAATCAAATTTAGGTTACAGAGTAATCAAATGCATGTGATGAAAAATATGAAAACTATGCACAAGGATAAGAAAACAAATAAAGTGTAATATGCTGATCTTGATTAGTTTTATAAGTTCTGATAATAATAGATTTCGGCAGTT
The DNA here is from genome assembly GCF_021130785.1 of Homalodisca vitripennis. Taxonomy (NCBI): domain Eukaryota; kingdom Metazoa; phylum Arthropoda; class Insecta; order Hemiptera; family Cicadellidae; genus Homalodisca; species Homalodisca vitripennis. Next base: position 147,386,331 of record NC_060215.1, read on the forward strand.
GTACGGTAAACTTCAAAACAAAAATCGGGATGAAGCCATGGGGTCTCGGGACATGACTTGCAGCCATAATCACACAACAGAAAAGAAACAATAAAAACTTTATTATAACACCTAAAACATGGTAACAATAACTTTTTACAACTGTTTGTATAAGGAATGACAACGCAAGAACACTTCCCAAAGGCACAATGCGTGCTCCACTGACAGTCGTAATGGCGGATAGTATCGTCATCGGCGTACAGACGGGAGTGGGAGAACAGCTGCCAGCAACAAAACAATTTACTGTTTACCTACTGCGGCCAGCTGACAGCTGCAACTGGATTATTTGGTCCAGCCAGTACATTACTTTGTATTGTGGCTTATTTTTTGGATTTATAAACTTCAAAAACAGTAATAAAATATATTTTTATCGATCGGCGGATTATTTTGTCTTTGGCGTTATAAGACCAAAAAACATAGCGGATTATTCCGTCTACGGCGTGCTAAGGGTTAACTGTTATGATCAAACACTCATTTTTTACCTGTATGACGACAATTTGCAAATTTACAGTCACTTTCCTGTTTCAAACTATCCAAACGTTGTTGTTGACATGAACACTGACATTAGACATAGACATAGACATTCTTTATTGCCATTAAACATGATATGCAATAGGCAGAGTCAAATTACAACATGATTTATAACCAAATTACAATAGAATCTTCAATTGCAGGTTACAAGTTAGAAAAGTAATTAAGTGTAAGTTTTACATTGCAAAAATATAAAAATATGAGTTTAAGGCACATACAAAGCGTCAACAGTTAAAAGAACCTTAAAACTAAATTAAAATGGTAACTTAGCTTAAAATTTTAAAGTTGTCTCGTTAAAAGTGAAATTTAAAAACTCTTTTACATCATAAAATGGGATATCTATTAACCAGTCATACATAACATTCTTAAATCTAGCACTGCTGATGTGATGAACAATTGGTGGGAGCCTGTTAAAAAGCTTTATGCTCATAACATTGTAGGAAGACATAGTTTTGCTTAGCCTATAGTGAGGAAAACGAATAGTGTAACTAGACCTGGTAAAATGGTTATGTACATCAGTAGCAAGGGAGTGTTGAAATAAATTATTTTTCACATGACATAAACATACAAAGATATACACGTTGATCACAGTCTCAAAAAAACAAACAACAACAAAAAGTGGTCTACAATGGTCAATTGAACCTGAGAAAGTTAATATCCTTAATATCTTCTTTTGTAACAATAAAACATTTAATACACCTATAACATTACCCCAATACAAAATACCGTACAATAACACAGAGTGAAAAAGCATAATAACATTGTTTTAAAAAGTTGGTGGGCACAATTTCTCTTTATCTTCTAATCAGGTACACTATTTTACAAAGTTTACTACAAACATGTTCTATATGTAAATGCCAAGATAATTTTGGGTCAATATAAAAAACCTAACAATTTAACAGGTTGTACAAAGTCTACATTATTACTATTGAGAAAACTATTGTTTACAGAAAAGTTCATTATTTGAATTTTTTCCACATTCAGTAAAAATTTATTTGCTGCATACCACTCAACTGCTTTACTTAGAACTGTATTTGTCATGTAATCACACAAATTGAGATAACAGCTATTGGACTTAAAAAACAGTAACATCATCAGCAAACATAAGTTTACTAGCCGATACATTATCAGGAAGGTCGTTAGCCATTATCAAAAAAAGAAAAGGGCCCAAAACTGAACCCTGTGGGACACCATACAGAACTTGAGCAGCATCGGATAGAGAACCATTGACACAAATTTGTTGATAGCGGTTATTTAAATAAGATTCAAAAAGTTTCAATTCAGTACCAGTAACCCCATAATGCTCTAACTTTTGCAAAAGGACGCCACGGTCGACACAGTCGAAGGCCTTGCTTAAGGCTCATTGACGCTATTGCAACGTGGGCCTTCAAACACGGACTGAAACTTAACGAAAGCAAGACTCAAACTATTCTCATTGGAACTTCCAGACTTCTGAGCAGTATCGACTTGAACAACTCTTCTACACCAATTTTGAACGGTCGTCCTCTTTCATACAGTGACAAGGTCAAAAATCTTGGACTGACTATTACAAAAACTCTTAGTTGGCCCGATAATGTTACTGAGACTTGTGGTAGGGTATTTGCTGGTATTCGTAATCTTAAGCAATTTGCTATTCACTTACCCTTGAATTTGAAATTAATGCTAGTGAAGACCCTGAATTATAAATGACAGGGTACGTAGCGTAGTTATAAATGACATGACGTTTAAGCTTTCGGACAGACTATGCTCAAAATTATTGTGTTCCCTTAAACCTTAGACGATATAACTATATAAGACCATTCATAAATCAGTTACATCTGCTAAAATTTAATCTACTCCATCAGTTCCACATTCTTAGCATATTACATTCTATTTTGTATAACGATCATTCTCCTTCTAATCATTCACAGTCTCTGCTTGTCGACTCTAGAATAATCTCCTGGATCAAATAAGAGATATTCGTATTCGGGAACGGTTCCAGGAGGTGCTTAAAGACCATCTCTTTCGGGCCTTGTCGGGTTGACAATTTTGTGGCATAGGGTATGGGATCATGGCTTCGTATGAATGGTGATGGGTTAATTTCCTTCCAATTTTTATTTTATTTATTTATTTTTTATTTTCATGAAGAACAGTTTTTTTATTTAATATAAATATAGATTATCATTTTTAAATGTAAAACACCAATAAAGACTATACTGTGGCTCTGATTTACTCTAAAAGTATCGATTATAAATTCATTGATTTATGGTTAGGTGTAAGAGAAGACTTAATAGTCCTAACCTCGCCAATTGAATATGTTGTTCTTTGTGTTCAATAAAGACATCTTTCATTTCATTTCTGTATATTCTAAGGAATCAGAAAATAATATTGAACTTACCCTAATCTGATGACCTATTTTACTCTGTTGAATGTTAAAATTTATTTATGAAAAACAGTTTTTTTCACATTCTCACAGCTAGTGCATTATTATACAAATAACAATAAAAAAATGTAAAATAGCCAGTTTGTTTACTTTTTTATGTATATTCAGAAATACTAAACATAAATGGCTCAATTCATAAAAAGACTCAATCTGTATATACAATAATGAAACTATGTTCACAGGATTTTCTGAGTAAACTTAAAAAAAAACATTGATATATCGAACACCAAAAAAATGGATTAGATTCCATATATAGTACAAAAAAACTTTAGAATTTCATGATTATGGCACTATATGGAACATAAGATTTTGACAAGAATTGTTGAAGGAATTAGTGTTTCACAAAGTGCTTACATAATCGTCATACTCGCGACGATATCCCAGGGGCGGACAAAATAATCGTTGCGGCCAATACTATTATCACTGTGAGGGATATTAAATATTTCATTTATTTTTCTGTTCTACTTTTTAGCCCAACAAATAAAATTATTGAATGTATCGCCTGTAATATAATTTTGTTTTTTATTGTATCAGATTCTAAAATGGCTTTTAATTTGTTATATTTATTATTATTTGATTTTAATCTATATTTTAAGTATTTTAATGTAGTTTTAGTCTTTTATGATTAAAATCTAATGGAAAGTAGTTGAACAAGGAATATGAGTATAGCAACTGTTCTGTGTGTGCAGTCATCCAAGATTACACCACTGCTGGTGGAGAGCCAACAGTTTGTCTGGTATCTGGTGGACTGCAATGTAAAGTAGTTGAACAAGGAATATGAGTATAGCAACTGTTCTGTGTGTGCAGTCATCCAAGATTACACCACTGCTGGTGGAGAGCCAACAGTTTGCCTGGTATCTGGTGGACTGCAATGTAAAGTAGTTGAACAAGGAATATGAGTATAGCAACTGTTCTGTGTTTGCAGTCATCCAAGATTACACCACTGCTGGTGGAGAGCCAACAGTTTGCCTGGTATCTGGTGGACTGCAATGTAAAGTAGTTGAACAAGGAATATGAGTATAGCAACTGTTCTGTGTGTGCAGTCATCCAAGATTACACCACTGCTGGTGGAGAGCCAACAGTTTGCCTGGTATCTGGTGGACTGCAATGTAAAGTAGTTGAACAAGGAATATGAGTATAGCAACTGTTCTGTGTGTGCAGTCATCCAAGATTACACCACTGCTGGTGGAGAGCCAACAGTTTGCCTGGTATCTGGTGGACTGCAATGTAAAGTAGTTGAACAAGGAATATGAGTATAGCAACTGTTCTGTGTGTGCAGTCATCCAAGATTACACCACTGCTGGTGGAGAGCCAACAGTTTGCCTGGTATCTGGTGGACTGCAACAGTTACGAGTCCGTGACCAACTGGTTCGTCATGAGCTACGATCCTCGTGTTATCCTCCAGCTGACAGGGGAGGATTGGAGTAACACTGACATGGCAGCTCTTGAGTAAATATTCTCATTTAATTATCCTTGTGTGTAGTTATAAACTTTCCCTGTTTCCTCTTACTTTTGCTACATTGGTACTGAAATATTACCAGAAACTGAGTGGTCTGATATGTACTGGAGATAGTGACTCTCCCCGTTATTCTGATTGATAAGGTCCTCACACAGGGAGCAACTCACCACCAGGGGGTCTGGGAGTCCTCCTATGAAAATTAAAAAAATAATCACTTAAAACACATTTAAAATTTAAATTATTTTCATTAAATATAACAAACATTTTTGAATACTTAGTATTGATGAGTATTGTCAATTTATAATCCAAAATAATTTTGTATTATGATTTTTCATTAAAAAAAGTATGGTAAAACTGACCTTAAATGTTTACTGGCATAATCACCTGAATAAAACTATGTAGCATGTAGATCCTTACTGCACCTTTACCGATCTTGAAGTGCTTGAAGTGCGGTTGGCCTCGCTTAGATAGGTTACTTATACAAACGCTGGGGATAATTGAATCGGGTCATGCTAAAAGGGGATCAGTCAAAAAATATGAAAATTGAGATAACAATGAATTTGTATTCCTAGGACCAAATTACATCTTTTCACGCTAAAAAAAAGGTGATCAGTCTGATGCATGGTTACTACAGAAACCAGTGCATAGACGTAATCAATTCATGCTAAAAGGAGCTCAGTCACTGACTGATCCCCTTGTAGCACAATTTGGGTGTGGAGTCAACAAGCCAGCCAGCTGTCACACACGGATCACTACTCGCTAGTTCGCTACCTAAACCTAACCTACAAAACGAATGTTGATTTTGATCATTTCGCATACAATCACAGCTTTTAAAGGAAATATTTTTAATTGATTTGCTTAAGCACGGTGAAAAATGATTGAAGATGAAAAGTGAAGAAAATATCGAATGTAATCAAGGAAGAAAAAGGAAGGCAAACAAAGATTTGTGGAAGAGAAATAAAACAAAAGCTGCTAGACAACAAGGTGAAGAATTTTTCGATAGTAAAGGAAACTTAGTACCAAAGAAAACTACCGGATTACCATGCAGGCAAGTCAATTTTATTTTAAAACCTGTAGTTTTATATGAAACATTTACAAAATTGTGTTGAAGTTCACTTAGGCTACCTATGTTGTTTACAATCTAGTTTACATGGACTAGGTTATCTTTGTTCATTCCTAGCCCTATTCCTACATAGTCTAAAGTAACTTAACGTATGTTCTAATACTCTTTACTAATAAAACTAATGGGGTTGCTGTACAGATAAAGTAGGCCTACTTCACCAGTTTTCCTATATTTTGTACAGGTTTTAGGCTATAACCTTTTTGTATTGTTTCAGCTGCAAGAGGAAGAACTGCATGGAGGCTGTCACTGAAGAAGATCAAGTAGATGTTTTGAACCATTTTTTAAACCTGAACACTAAAGACCAGCAAGACTTGTTTCTACAGTCCCTTATAGATGTGAACGATATAAAAGCATAGGCGACCAAGAACAGAAGATGCTCGAACTAACTGTGCAGCATTTACATATCATGTAATGGTTGGTACAGGACCGAGTGCAGGTATGTTTCAAGGCTTTTTTATCATTACATAGTGTGACAAAGAAAAGGGTTGAAAGGATTAGAGCATTAAAAATGTTCGGTAAAAAGTCCAGTGGACAAAAGGGGATTACATGTAAAAAAAAATCTATGTCAGAAGAAACCAAAACTTAAAATACGGGAACATATAGAGAGTTTTCCAACTAAAGAAAGCCACTACCTGGGAAAGGCCAATAAAGTACTTGGACGCAACTCTTAATATTAAGACGATGTACAGCCTTTTTAAGGAAAAATATCCACTGGAAACTGTCGGACTTACTTTCTTCTTTAATTTCTTTAAATGAACACTACAATCTAAAATTTGGGAGACCTCAAGTAGATATTTGTTGTGTTTGCGAAGAGTTGAGAATAAAACTAAAAAGCCCACATTCTGAATGATGCAGCCAAAAGGTGTGCGCAAGCAGAACTTCATGTTCACAAGCGCAAAACAAAAAAAATTCTTTTGTAAAATAAAAACCGATACTGAGGACAAACAAAATGACAACATTTTGTGTTTTGTCTTTTGATTTCATGCAAAATGTGCAAATTTCCAAAGATACCGGTCCAAGAAACTTTTTATTTACGGCAGCTTTCAGTAAATCTGTTTTGTATCCATAACTTAAAAACTAATAAAGCAGATATATATCTCTACCACCAGGGGACTGCGAATAAAGGACCGAATGAAGTATGTTCATTTTTATTACATTATTTAAAATCACCTTGACAAGCAGTATAATGAGCTTCACCTTTATTCTGACAACTGCTGGGGCCCAGAATAAAAATCACCCACTATCAAGATTTCTTTCCGCCATAACGGAACTCAAACTGTTTTCGACAAGGTAGAGCAGTATTACCCAATTAGAGGCCATTCCTTTCTGCCCTGTGACAGGGACTTCAGCATCATAAAACGTGAGTTGAGAAAAAATGATAGACTATACACTGTGGATCAGATATCAGACTTTATTCTAAAATCGAGCAAGAATGAAAAGTTTGTTGTCCACAAAGTAACAACCCCAACAAATTCTGGACTTTAAAAAGTTGGTGGCCTGTTTTTTATAAAAAAAAAAAGTTGTATCTGAAGAAACTAAAGGTAGAAACACCCCCAAACAACAGAAAATACTCTTCTCAATCAGTTCTTTTATGCACTACACTTACAGAAGTGAGTTTCCTGGGAAAGTTGTTGCACGCCCGTTCATTGACTCGGAATTAAGCCATACTTTCAACCTTACAGGGCAAGGAAGGCCTGTTTTACAGCTCCCTGATAAAACTGCCTAATTTGGAAGGAAAAGTACCATTGAAGAAAGCTAAACTTAATGACATAATAAAGCTTCGACCATACATCCCCATAGAATTTGAAGAGTGGTACAGTGAAATTTATATGTGGCCCACTACAGAAGAAGAACATGAGGACTTTGATGACTAAAAATAACTCATTGAGTTAACCTATGTACTATTTTACAGTATGACACACATTTAACAATGATATTTCAATAAATTTGAGTGTAAAAACAAACATTTTGATCATTTTATTCCCATTTCATGCTAAAAGGGGATAAGTCAAGCACTTTATATAATTTTTTTTAGTATGTAAAAATTGTTTTTCTGTCTTTTTACATAGTTTCATTTAATTATGTATGGTCTAATGTTGTATATTTAAAAAAAATAATTGCTCTTGAACTATTTTTGTACTCAGAAAACAGTTTTTTTTAGTTTTCCGAAAACTGTTCCTTGAAGACTGATCCCCTTTTAGCATGACCCGATTCAATTACAGATTGCAGTTTCTACTTCTAGTTGCCTAGTGGAGGTTCTGAATCAAATCCAATTTTGAATTTGCAATTATGCAGAAAAACTTTTATTATATTATAATTCTACATGTCATTACAAGATAAATATCAGTATAAATTGAGGCAGAGTTTAATATTTTCCAAAACTGAATACCTTATACTGCTTTGTTGAAACTATTTGTCTGGTAATTGTGTGTAGAGTGTGTATTTATATATGCTTGGAGAGTGTTCATCCATGTGACCACCATCCCCTCCCCTCTTTGTAATCTACCACTGGACACTGTAAATCATTTTAACCATCATCATTGATGGAACAAGTTAAAGCTATTTTAAAGAAATTTAAATGTGGTGTATGACAATTGACTTTTGACTACCTTTTTATACTCATCAAGCCGCTCCAATAGTAGTTTTGGTTTATCTTTTTCAGTCTCAAGAAATGAAAAATGCTTTAAAGTAATTAAAAATCTACTTTGCTCGTGTTATTACTAAAAATATTATACTCCAATATATGCTAAAGTGTCAAAGCTTTCATTTAACCCTTTCCAGATGAAACATGGGCAAAATTGTCTGCAGACGTAAACAAACTAGTCGAACTATTGTGAATTTGATTCTTTGTACTGTAATTGTTGTTTACGCAGTAATATAAGTTTGTTTTAGTTTATAATCTATTTTAAATATGTGAGTAAAATGCTATTAAATAAAGTAATCAGTTGTAGGCTTCATTTTCACATGAAAATATGTAACTTTTATTACCTTGGATTGAGTTTCTATTGAATTGAATTGAATTGAATTGAAAATAACTTTATTCATAAAGTATACAGTGGTATACATTGAATGGCGTCATTAGAAAAAACTTAAAAGCTAAAAAAAAAAACATATATATACAGTATTGATAAAATATATGATAAGATAAGATATATGTTATAGTGTTGAAACAATGCATGAACCATTCATTTAGTACTATTTATTTTTATGATGGTTGCAAGTAAAAGTGGATTACAAATTCATGACATTATTGTTAAGCATGGCTGGGGTGTACCTTAAATGTCAGGATAGCAAATAATGGGCAACCTTAAGTGCTTGAGTATTTGAATAAATGTTTATTGATCCAAAGCATCTAAATAATAATTATACATTGAACACAAGTTGTTCTTACACGTGTGACCTCCAAGGACGGAACTGGTTTCCCACAGCCGGGCCATTAGTGGTGAGCCGACATCTCGGACACTGGTTTTTCGAATGTTATTTTAAGCTGCGTGTGACCTTTCCACGTGTGGTGTCGTACTCCCTGGGAATCTTGGTTACATGTGTGTTCTAAATAAGTTGATGCCTAATCCAAGATAATCCTGTCTGCATTCCCAGACGCTCTTAAATACCCTGGGAAGAAATGTTAAGAAGGCCACTGCCCTAAAGCCCCCCAGATGTCTGTCTACTTTCCAAACTGACTTCCAATTTGGAGTAGAATGATTCATAACATTATTGATATACTAGATTTAATGTCCAGTGATGAAGAGACTGATCAAAAGGAAATAAGTTAAGATACACATTTTCAATCAAACAAAAATGATTTGATGTACCACCAGCTCTAAAATATACGAGGGCTGTTCAGAAAGTAACCTCCGGTTGGTCACAGTGCGGGTAGTGGAGGGGAGTAGCGCGCCATCTGTGCATTCACGCACTAAGCAGGTCAGTCGGCATCAAGCTGTAGTCGAGTGAACATCGTACCTGCGCTAGTTTAGTTTTTGTGGCAGTTTGAAATGTGTGCTGCAATAGAAAATACCGCCAAATGTGAAGTGCGTGCTGTTATACGGTTTTTTACAGCCAAAGGATACTCTGCAGCAGCTATTCATCGTGAGCTTTGTGCCGTGTACGGACCACAAGTTATGAGTGAAGGAGTTGTCCGTGAATGGGTACGTTTATTTAAAAGTGGACGAGAAAACGTTCATGATGAAGAGAGGAGTGGTAGACCATCCTTGGTGACTGACGAACTCGTTCAGACAGTTGATGCAAAAGTTCGTGAAAATCGACGTTTCACAATGGCGGAGTTGTCTACTGATTTTCCACAGATTTCTAAGACTCTTTTGTACGAGATAGTGACAGCAAGATTGGGTTACCGTAAGTTATGTGCACGATGGGTGCCCAAAATTCTTACCGACCACCACAAAACTCAAAGAATGGCCTCTGCATTAGACTTTCTGTCACGTTATGCGGACGAAGGAGAACCATTGTTAAACAGAATCGTGACCGGTGACGAAACCTGGATTAAGTACGTAAACCCTGAGACAAAAGAACAATCAAAGATGTGGGCACATTCAGATTCGCCTACCAAACCAAAAAAAGCTCGGCAAGATTTTTCTGCCAGAAAACTGATGGCAACGGTGTTTTGGGATGCCAAAGGGGTGTTGTTGGTTGAATTCATGGAACGTGGGACGACCATTAATCAAGACGTGTACTGTGAAACACTAAAAACATTACGACGGGCTATACAGAACAAACGCCGTGGTATGCTGACTTCCGGTATCGTTTTTTTGCACGATAACGCCCGTCCTCACTCTGCTTGCAGAACAACAGCCCTTCTTAAGTCCTTCAAGTGGGACGTTTTCAACCATCCACCTTACAGCCCAGATCTGGCGCCAAGCGACTATCACCTCTTCATGCATATGAAGAAATGGCTCGGGTCCCAGCGGTTTGATGACGACGAAGAGCTCAAAGATGCGGTCACAGGCTGGCTCAAGGCACAGGCGGGTGATTTTTATGCAGAAGGAATTTCAAAGCTTGTGAAGAGATACGATAAGTGCCTCAATCGTGATGGAGACTATGTCGAAAAATAGTGCAAAGATGTAGTTGTAAGATGTATATATTAAAATATTTTTACTTAACTTGGTGTATTTTTTTCAATCGACTGGAGGTTACTTTCTGAACAGCCCTCGTACATTAAACTTTAGATATTGGTAAAAAAAACAAGAAAATATTTGTTTTAAATAGGTGGAACAAAAACCATTTTTATCCCTAGTTTTATTCTACATTTAAAGCTTATTCATTAAAACATCATAAATTACCTTATTTTTTCATAATAAAAAGTGTTAGTTTAAATATTACAATGTTGTAATTTAACTGAACATTTAAATACAACCAGGCAGAGAACTTGGCACTTTTTAATGAGTCTAAAAGGATTAACCCTTTCTCTGACAGGCACTTTGCTCTTAGCTGTTCCAAAACTGCAAAAATGATATTTAATATTTGAATTTTGTATGTTGACCATTATTATGATAATCACTATTATGAGAGTTGTGTACTAGCTTATTGGAGATGGCTGCTGGATATTCTACCAAAGTGACGCAGTTCCATCCCAGCACACTGCGCAAAAGGCAGATGTTTGTACGCGCATGTGTCAAGCTTATACTGTCGAGTCTGAGTCGCCACAAGCAGCTGGTGACGACACGGCAGGATGAGATCAGAGCGGCTGTGCGCAGGATGGTGGACAAAGTGGAGACTGTCATAACATACAGTACGTCTCTTCTCCTTCTGTGGCAATACCTAAACCGTATTGTTTAGGTTATTCTTGTTCATTACTCTCATTTTATAATAAATTAATTTTTCAAGCTTTTGTCATTAATTATTATAATAATTTTAGTTACATAAGATTAGATTGCAATATATTATATTTCAATATAGTCTTTTCACTTTATAGTCTGAATTTTTGGAACAGTTTTTGTTTTAATTTTAAATTATAGTTTATTTAAAAGAATGCATATGAAAAGTAGTACCTGCATACTTATATGATATTGTCATCTAAGATATTTTGTAACCAATGTCATATTATGAATGTCACTGACTCCTAATTTAATTTGTGATAAAGTTATTGTAATTTTATTCCTGATAAATTATTCATAGTAGAAACTAAATACAATTTTCTGTTACCTAACAGCTTTTATCTGTATTCTCTATAAATGTTTAGAGTTCTCTATAAATTGTAGTATGTTTATTGCTAGCATATAGATGTTATAATTGACACCAACAAATTGGTTTCATCACATAATAAACTGTCTGTAACATAACGTTCTTTTAGATCAACTTTATTTTAAAAATACATTAAAAAAAATGAAACTCAGTTGTAACATTGATTGTCTTGTCATTAAGTAAAGATATCCCTTTACTGTCTTCACTATTCATGTTTATAAATAATTTTGAATGGAGTTTGTGTTTCACGCATGAACTTTGTATTGATAGTTACAAAGCGCTCTGGGTGTAGGTGTCCCTGGGCCGCAGAAAGTATCAGAGGCAGGATTGCTGCTCACCGAGATACTGGCACTCGTGAACCAGGCATCCAACAGTCCAGTGGGCACGCTGGCTGTGGAGGCTCTGTTGGGGTGGCTCAGCTCTCGGTCCACCACCAGTGTCGTGGTAGCAGCCCTGCTCAGGGTGCTGGGTATAACGGTGGCCAACTGCTTCACTCTAGGGGCCTTGTTGGAGGCTAGCCTCTCAGCGTTCTTCAGGCCTGGTGGTAAATACATAACAGTCTCTCTGTGCCGTTAGAGTTCATTTTGGTGAAAGTTGTAGTGTTTGTTTATACCATAATAACTTTATTGTGGCTTACAATAGAGTAATGAAATTGTAAACAATAAATGTTTTTCTATATCATTATATAAAGTTTAAAGCAACTAAACATTTTATTCAAAAACAATGTATGTATACAAAAACAATGTATGTATACAAAAAAGTGTTTACAATTAAACAAATCAACATAAAAAAATTAATTTTTTTTAAGTAAAACGTTCTCAAATATGTATTTAGTATATTTTTAAGTGGTTAATAATATTTTTTACATTGCCAAAAATTCTAACGTAGGACAAAACAAAATTCTTAAATACGCACTACTGTGTTTCCTTTTTGAATTATTCCACACAAAAGTCAGTCACTATATTTTTCTATAGCAAGATTCATAATTATACTGTATTTAAAACATTTTTTTATGTGAGTAACTGCCTAAACATTTGTGTAAGTAACTGAATGTGTGAGTGAGATTGATACTCAAAGTGTTGAATTTTATAGTAAATGCCTCAAGGAGTTAAGAGTATACCACATTAGCAAAGCCAACAAAGCATTCCAACAAAATGCCAATGCAGAGCTCCTAGAAACATCTGACAATAAGCCTAAAGCACTGTGGAATCTCATCAATACTTAGAGACAGCCAAAGCAAACAAATTAATCTTGCCTTAAACTAAATATTAATAACAAAACCATAGACAATCCTACTGAAGTAGCTGAACACCTCAACAACACATACTTCCCCCTGGTAGCAGACATTACTCTGCAGAAGTCCCCAGACCCGTGGAAGAGCATGACTCTGTTAAACTCACTTCACACAACCATTTCACCTGACTCCCACAACTCAGAAAGAGGTCAAATCTGTAATCTCCAGCCTAAAAAAATAAATCATATAGTGGTGTATATAAGTAATCATCTAAAATTGTGAAACACTGTGCTGAAGAATTAATCTCACTCCTCACTACAATTATAAAAAAAATAATTTGATCAGGGTTACTTTCCCTCTGGACTGAAAATCTCAAAAGTATACCCCAAACACAAAAAAGACCACCATCAAACCTGAAAATTACCGACCCATGTCACTGATCTCAACATTTTCAAAAATTATAGAAAAATTAAAAACTAATGAACCATCTTAAACAACATAGCCTAATTTCTGACTGACAGCACGGGTGTGAAAAACAGATCTATAACCACTGCTATCAGCCTAGTCGAGACCATCATCAACAACATTGATGACAACAAATATGTGACAGCTTTATTTCTCGACTGTAGTAAGGCTTTTGACTGTTTGGGGCACAGCCAGATCTCTGAAAAACTAACATCATTAGGAGTTAGAGGTATCACAAAAGATTGGTTTTGTAAACTACATGCAAGGACGATCTCAGGTTTTTGAGCTACTGCACATAGCATCCGGACTTACAAACACAATCAGGTCAAACCCCCTAGCCAATCACGAGAGGAGTCCCTACCCTGATAATTTCCTATCTGTGCTGGGCCCTGTACTATTGATATTGTTCACTGATGACTCCCTCTCTTATACAATCCCCCTAGCCAATCATGAGAGGAGTCCCTCCCCAGATAATTCCCTATCTGTGCTGGGCCCTGTACTATTGATATTGTTCACTAATGACTCCCTCTCTTATACAATCCCCCTAGCCAATCACGAGAGGAGTCCCTCCCCAGATAATTCCCTATCTGTGCTGGGCCCTGTACTATTGATATTGTTCACTGATGACTCCCTCTCTTATACAATCCCCCTAGCCAATCACGAGAGGAGTCCCTCCCCTGATAATTCCCTATCTGTGCTGGGCCCTGTACTATTGATATTGTTCACTGATGACTCCCTCTCTTATACAATCCCCCTTGCCAATCATGAGAGGAGTCCCTCCCCTGATAATTCCCTATCTGTGCTGGGCCCTGTACTATTGATATTGTTCACTGATGACTCCCTCTCTTATACAATCCCCCTAGCCAATCATGAGAGTAGTCCCTCCCCTGATAATTCCCTATCTGTGCTGGGCCCTGTACTATTGATATTGTTCACTGATGACTCCCTCTCTTATACAATCCCCCTAGCCAATCACGAGAGGAGTCCCTCCCCTGATAATTCCCTATCTGTGCTGGGCCCTGTACTATTGATATTGTTCACTGATGACTCCCTCTCTTGTAGGGGGACTTCCTCTGTTATACAATCCCCCTAGCCAATCACAAGAGGAGTCCCTCCCCTGATAATTCCCTATCTGTGCTGGGCCCTGTACTATTGATATTGTGCACTGATGACTTCCTCTCTCTTATACAATCCCCCTAGCCAATCATGAGAGGAGTCCCTCCCCTGATAATTCCCTATCTGTGCTGGGCCCTGTACTATTGATATTGTTCACTGATGACTCCCTCTCTTATACAATCCCCCTAGCCAATCATGAGAGTAGTCCCTCCCCTGATAATTCCCTATCTGTGCTGGGCCCTGTACTATTGATATTGTACATGAGAGTAGTCCCTCCCCTGATAATTCCCTATCTGTGCTGGGCCCTGTACTATTGATATTGTTCACTGATGACTCCCTCTCTTATACAATCCCCCTAGCCAATCACGAGAGGAGTCCCTCCCATGATAATTCCCTATCTGTGCTGGGCCCTGTACTATTGATATTGTTCACTGATGACTCCCTCTCTTATACAATCCCCCTAGCCAATCATGAGAGGAGTCCCTCCCCTGATAATTCCCTATCTGTGCTGGGCCCTGTACTATTGATATTGTTCACTGATGACTCCCTCTCTTATACAATCCCCGTAGCCAATCAAGAGAGTAGTCCCTCCCCTGACTGATCCCTAACTGTGCTGGGCCCTGTACTATTGCTATTGTTCACTAACGACTCCCTCTGTTATACAAAACCACAGCACTCACTGCATAATGTATGCAGATGACACAACTCTCCTCATAAAAAATGATTCAGTAGAAGAACTTTATTCCAACTCCTTGATATCACTGCAAAATATCTTCAGCTACAGTAAAAAGAATGACCTAGCACTAAACTCTGGGGAAACACATTAAGTACACTTCAGCAAAAGAAAATACCAAATACCAATTATCCCCGATGTATCTGTGGTTATAGTCATAGTCAAACCACTTTATTATGTAATATGCACGAGGTACAAAGAATAGTGTCACTCCAATAAAACTAAATACTAATATTAATTTAAAAATATAAATAAAAAAAGTGGTAACATTGGTTCATTTAAGTGATAAAACTTACATTTTAACAATTTATCTTCAATTCTTATTAGTAACATGATCTACATGTTTATCCCAAGCTAAATTTTTATCTATTATAAGTCCTAAAAACTTTGTGTGGTCTACTTGTTTAAGTTTGTCATTGTCTAGAAAAATGTCACAGTTTTAGTTTGATCTGGATTGCTTTTTAGAAAAAGAAATATAATTAGATTTATTTGAATTTAATAAAAGATTACTTTTGTCAAAAAAATCCTTAATCCTACTTAGACCAATATATGATGAAATTTCAATATTCTTAAGCCTCTGACCAGAAAACAAAACATTTGAATCATCAGCGTACAGACATACGGCACCATCCAACCCCTCCATCACCCCTGGCAAACCTCCTATATAACATAAAAACAATAGAGGTCCCAAGATAGACCCCTGGGGCACACCGCGCCACAGTGTCTGCAGCTGTGATCTATGAGCCCTCATATACTGACTTTTATTGTGAAAAATTGTTTCTTCTATTTCTACACATTGTTTTCTGTTTGTGAAATAGGAATCAAACCATGTTGCTCCTTTCCATTTATACCTAAGCTGTTTAATTTCCGTATTAACTTTACATGACAGATACTATCAAATGCTGTGGTAAGATCTAACAAAATTCCTATTACTTTTTCTCTTTTATATCAAAAGTACCGGCACGATATCAATGTCGATTTTTCACATCTTCATTAAAACACCATAATGAAGGTGTATACCAAAATTCAGCTCACTAGGAATTTTTCCGCAGATAAAACCTTAAATGACTGGACTAATTGGCCAAAAACTCAGAAAGTTATTTCCAGATAACCTAGTTAACTTACCAGGAAATAAACTTAAGAACTTGGAGATTTTCTAGTGACAAGGCCAGTATACACTCTGGAAGAGTTCCTGACAAGTAGTATATAGTCAACTTAAGTATTCTTTGCTCATGACACTATTACTGTACTTCATGTTCATGTAACAAAGAATTTTGATTGATCAATTGAAAGTATATTACATTGCAAGAAACATTTATGGCAAGAATGTGTTCATATTCTTGTGTAACAAACCAAGTGGTGAAAGTGAGCTATGTCCTTCTAGCATTTTCCAACAGTAGCTCCCTCTCAATGTTATTTAATTAATAGAACCAACTTGCTTTTGTTGGCAGATAAAAACCATTGAGAAGTGAATTCACACTCGAGGCACATACTAAGTTGCAAAACACAAAATTATACATAAAACATTCATAGTTTTCTCTATTATACATGTCTGTATATGTCTGTTGTATACTCAGATCTAACCACCTTGCTTCTGTTGGCAGATAAAAACCATTGAGAAGTGAATTCACACTCGAGGCACATACTAAGCTGCAAAACACAAACACTAAATTATATATAAAACATTCATAGTTTTCTCTATTATACATGTTTGTATATGTCTGTTGTATACTCAGATCTAACCACCTTGCTTCTGTTGGCAGATAAAAACCATTGAGAAGTGAATTCACACTCGAGGCACATACTAAGCTGCAAAACACAAACACTAAATTATATATAAAACATTCATAGTTTTCTCTATTATACATGTTTGTATATGTCTGTTGTATACTCAGATCTAACCACCTTGCTTCTGTTGGCAGATAAAAACCATTGAGAAGTGAATTCACACTCGAGGCACATACTAAGCTGCAAAACACAAACACTAAATTATACATAAAACATTCATAGTTTTCTCTATTATATATGTCTGTTGTATACTCAGATCTGTCAGACTCGTCCGCACTGTCGTGGTCCCTGGCAGTGCACACGTTACAGCCCATAGTTCCTCGCCACCCTCCTCTGGAAGACAGTTTGGTCTCCAGTGGCCACTTACTGTCACTCTATGCTCTGACACTGAAACACATGCCTGTATCACTGGATGTCAGGCAAGAAGCCATTCTCCTCAACAACCTCAATCAGTGGCTTTCTGTTCTCAAAGTAACGTAAGTAAAGGTTAACTGAGATGTCTAAGTTTTGTAATAGTTGACTAGAAACATTGATTTACTAATTACTTCATTTACTGTTCATTACTGTTTTCATCCAAATCAAATGATTGCAAAGTAGTTCAATATATCAACAAATATAATAATAAAGACTTAACGGTAGGCTTAATATCACGATAAACATAGCATAGCAATCAAATATCCAAAAGATGCTTTTAAAAATAATAGAGATGGGTTGATATTGATACTCGATACCTGAATACATCAATATTTAACGTACTGAGCATTCTCGATATAGCAGGTTGTACCGTATGACGATAACACATGGGGGTGGTGACTTCTGAGGTCGTAGTAATAAATACTCGAATTGCAAAGTTTACTTATAAGTTCAGTTTAATTATGAATACTTACAAGCACCACTTTTAGATGGTAAAGGAAAAGTATGTAATGCCACGTTGCTGCCAATTAGAATATAAGAACTAAAAATGTATATCTGCTAGGTGGGCCTAAAATATCCAATGTTCTGTGGAATTATGCCTACGATGTTTTACTTTATAAAACAATAAGATTCCACTTCCCTTCGCAATATGTAGACTCACAACCCGGGCGTCGGCGTCTTGGCACGAGACTTTGAAGCTGTAGTCTAAGAATGGTTATTCCTAGAAGAGGAGTACAAGTTGGGAAAGTGGTAGCCATCTACTCAAACAACACGTGAGATACATCAGCTACGTGAGCTACGTGAACTCGCCTAAAACAAATTCGCGACGGTATTAGCCATTTAATGATACAAATTACTTATTATAAAAACGTGTTCGCCATAAGGATGACGCCACAACTTTTATCTATCTCAATCAAGCAAATAAAAGACCTTCAAGGGTACGTTACTTTACTATTTACAACTTTACTTTACGTTACATTCATTTTTATATGTTTGGCATCAAAGGGCTAATTTAATAATACGAAAAGATAAATTTTACTTACGGACAAAGCGCGCGAGGTCTGATCGGTCACGTAGTTGGGCTGCTACAAAGGGTTAGAAGAAAATATTCATACGCGTGCCAATTAGGTAGTTACTCCGCCCAATAATTAAGTTCCGGAACATTGGATGTAAAATAATATTATAATATACTGGCTGACTAGGTTGCGAAATTTACATTATATGAAATTTAATTAACTAATTTACGGTACAAGGTAGACACATAGCATTGAAGTTTCTGACTGGCTGCTCCTGATGGCCAGAATCGCTATAACGGTAAAAAAACCCATTCAGTGTCTTACATTTTTAGTTACAAGTACTACAGGAACCAGTATTAAATTCAGAATTTAGAATGGAAACCACAATTTTGGTATTGGAATCAGAATTTATTTGATCAAACTTTAAGACTGACATTAAAAAAACAATAGTAATGTGAAATGATATGCTAAGAATAAATATTACAATCCGATCTCAATTTTAACTAGCAAGGATCACAATTTTGGTACTTTCTCAAGATAACTAAATTTTATTGATGATGAAGCAATAGTCAAGAGCATTGTGCAGGTGTAGACAGGGAACTGAGTGTTTCCAGCATAGGCAAGCTGGAGCGCCACTGTGAAGGTGCAGGCTGTTAACTGAGTGTCTCCAGCATAGGCAAGCTGGAGCGCCACTGTGAAGGTGCAGGCTGTTAACTGAGTGTCTCCAGCATAGGCAAGCTGGAGCACCACTGTGAAGGTGCAGGCTGTTAACTGAGTGTCTCCAGCATAGACAAGCTGGAGCGCCACTGTGAAGGTGCAGGCTGTTAACTGAGTGTCTCCAGCATAGGAAGCTGGAGCGCCACTGTGAAGGTGCAGGCTGTTAACTGAGTGTCTCTAGCATAGACAAGCTGGAGCGCCACTGTGAAGGTGCAGGCTGTTAACTGAGTGTCTCCAGCATAGGAAGCTGGAGCGCCACTGTGAAGGTGCAGGCTGTTAACTGAGTGTCTCCAGCATAGGAAGCTGGAGCGCCACTGTGAAGGTGCAGGCTGTTAACTGAGTGTCTCTAGCATAGACAAGCTGGAGCGCCACTGTGAAGGTGCAGGCTGTTAACTGAGTGTCTCCAGCATAGGAAGCTGGAGCGCCACTGTGAAGGTGCAGGCTGTTAACTGAGTGTCTCCAGCATAGGCAAGCTGGAGCACCACTGTGAAGGTGCAGGCTCTTAACTGAGTGTCTCCAGCATAGAAAAGCTGGAGCACCACTGTGAAGGTGCAGGCTCTTAACTGAGTGTCTCCAGCATAGACAAGCTGGAGCACCACTGTGAAGGTGCAGGCTGTTAACTGAGTGTCTCCAGCATAGGCAAGCTGGAGCACCACTGTGAAGGTGCAGGCTGTTAACTGAGTGTCTCCAGCATAGAAAAGCTGGAGCGCCACTGTGAAGGTGCAGGCTGTTAACTGAGTGTCTCCAGCATAGACAAGCTGGAGCACCACTGTGAAGGTGCAGGCTGTTAACTGAGTGTCTCCAGCATAGGCAAGCTGGAGCACCACTGTGAAGGTGCAGGCTCTTAACTGAGTGTCTCCAGCATAGAAAAGCTGGAGCACCACTGTGAAGGTGCAGGCTCTTAACTGAGTATCTCCAGTGTAGGCAAGCTGGAGCGCCACTGTGAAGGTGCAGGCTGTTAACTGAGTGTCTCCAGTGTAGGCAAGCTGGAGCGCCACTGTGAAGGTGCAGGCTGTTAACTGAGTGTCTCCAGCATAGACAAGCTGGAGCGCCACTGTGAAGGTGCAGGCTGTTAACTGAGTGTCTCCAGCATAGACAAGCTGGAGCGCCACTGTGAAGGTGCAGGCTGTTAACTGAGTGTCTCCAGCATAGACAAGCTGGAGCGCCACTGTGAAGGTGCAGGCTGTTAACTGAGTGTCTCCAGCATACCGGTTCACACAATGTTCATCCCCTCTCCCGTTCAAATCATCGTCTTCACGATTGAATATAATTTGATTCTTTTCTTATAATTGTCGAAATTTATCACGTTCACTATAATTGATCAATTTAAGTCTTTCTATTTTCTTTTATTATTTTTCTAAAGCTTTTTTATTTAAATTTTTCGCAACATGTGCTTTCTGACGTCATCAATACGCAAGTCATTTTATCCCACAATTGGCTTTTCTGCGTAATTTTATTTAGTACTTTTGTAAAACACGAATTTTGGTTATGTATAACTCATTTTAATTAATTAAATTTGTTCCTGTATAAAGTTTAATATATTTCTCCGTTATTAATTAAATAAATCTCAATTCCGACAACATGTGATTCACTGACGTCACAGTCTGCCGATTCACTGACGTCACAGTCTGCCAATTCCCCGCGAATATTCAAATGTCGTAATTTGACCTGTCACACTGGAGCGCCACTGTGAAGGTGCAGGCTGTTAACTGAGTATCTCCAGTGTAGGCAAGCTGGAGCGCCACTGTGAAGGTGCAGGCTGTTAACTGAGTATCTCCAGTGTAGGCAAGCTGGAGCGCCACTGTGAAGGTGCAGGCTGTTAACTGAGTATCTCCAGTGTAGGCAAGCTGGAGCGCCACTGTGAAGTTGCAGGCTGTTAACTGAGTGTCTCCAGCATAGGCAAGCTGGAGCGCCACTGTGAAGGTGCAGGCTGTTAACTGAGTATCTCCAGTGTAGGCAAGCTGGAGCGCCACTGTGAAGGTGCAGGCTGTTAACTGAGTATCTCCAGTGTAGGCAAGCTGGAGCGCCACTGTGAAGGTGCAGGCTGTTAACTGAGTATCTCCAGTGTAGGCAAGCTGGAGCGCCACTGTGAAGTTGCAGGCTGTTAACTGAGTGTCTCCAGCATAGGCAAGCTGGAGCGCCACTGTGAAGGTGCAGGCTGTTAACTGAGTATCTCCAGTGTAGGCAAGCTGGAGCAGCATTCAAATTCAAATGACTTTATTTGTATAATATATACAAAAGGGTGAATTTAGGGCCATAAGACCCTGTCTTACAATTAACCCTAATATAATAGTATAGTACTTAAGTCAAATAAAATTACTAGATTCAAAATTTAAAAAAAAAATATATAATTAAGGTCTTTTTAAGAATTTAGTACGCATAAATTCATACAATGAATTCATACACACATTCACTAGCACCCTATCCGTCCTTCAAGACCTACCCCAACTAACCCATCGCTGACATCATTTCTAGCAATTTAGCTAGTAAGGCTGCAAACCGGTTTCGACTCCCTACTGACTTAATATGGTTAGGAAGGGAATTCCATGACCGACAAGCTGTAACGACAAATGATTTGTTGTAAGTTGAGGTTCGATGGCGGGGAATAAGAAGAATTGATGAGGCCAGTCTTGTCTCTCTTGCGCTTGTTTCAGAGATCAATTTAAATTTGTCAGCCAGATATAAAGGCTCTCCAGAGTTAAGACTAGAATACACCAAATTAAGAATTTTTAATAATCTTGTATCGGCCAATTTTAGAATAGAATTTTGATTATAAATATGCGTTATATGGTTGTCACGTGTTAGATCAAATACAAAACGTAAACAATAATTTTGGCATCGCTGCAATTTGTTAGCCAGATCCAGTCATATCATTGATTATAGAGTTACAATATGAAAAATGAGGAAAAATCTGTGTTTTACCAGTAAAAGTTTCACACATTCTGGCAAGAAGTGCTGCATCCTCTTTAGTGAGTGTACTGAAGCAAACACCTTCTTACAGATGCCCACAACAGCATCACAACATCCAAGAGTTGTGTTCATAATTATACCCAAATTTTTCACTTTGTTACAGTACGAAAGAGAAATGTTGTTTACAGTAATTTTGGGCATATTATTTGTGTCTATATAGTTCTTTAGTCGTGAGTGAGAAATGATAATCGTTTGGGTTTTGTTTTCATTAAGCTTCAGTCCGTGTTTCGTTGTCCATTCCACAAGTTTTTGAATGTCAAAGTTTATGTTGCATATTGTCATGTGTATATCACTGACCCCACAGTGGGCGTAAATTTGTAAATCGTCAGTGTACATGTGATATCTAGTGAATACAAGTACTGTACAAATGTCAGTTACGTAAAGTAAAAATAAAAGAGGTCCCAGTATTGAACCTTGCGGCACACCACCAGCGAGAATCCTGTAGTCAGATACTTTGTCAGCCACACTTACACACTGCCGCTGATTCCAGAGATAAGATTTAATCCAGTTAATACTAACCTCGGAAAATCCTAAAGCACGCAGCTTTCATAACAACAAACCGAATACAACACAGTCAAATGCCTTGGAGAAATCAAACAATGTCATAATAGTGCAATGACTTCTATCCATCGCTTGGCGAATGTCATCAGTAACACTGTGAAGCGCCGTTTCAGTGCTTTGATTTGATTGAAATCCTGATTGAAACTTATTCAAAATATTATTTTCTTTGAGGAATATTGAAATTTGACAGTGCACTATTCTTTTGAAGCCCTTTGAAAGAGCAGGGAGAATGCTGATTGGTCTAAAATCTTTTGCTTCAGTGGGAGAAGAAATTTTATTTGTTGGACGTACAAGGGCAGACTTCCAGTGTTTAGGAAAAACTCCAGTGGTTAAAGATTTGTTATATATAACAGTCACCACAGGAAGCACAGCATAAAGGATCTTTTTCAGCATCTTAATAGATATTTTATCAGTTCCGGTGGCATTACTTTGAATCCTGTTTATAGCTCGTAGAGTGTCAACCTGGAGGATATGTTGAAAAGTGAATTTCTCATTTGTCTAGTTCTTGTAGAAATGATTCAATAGCATTTGGATTAGTTGATTGTGGTGCAGTAATAAAAAAATCATTAAGTTCATTTAATGGTATATTGCAGTGAATATCTGTTTTCTGCTTGACCATACCTAAAGATTTAACATTCCGCCACATTTCAGTGGATGAAGATCTTTTTTCAGGAAACAAACTGTGAATATATCGCAGCCGAGAGTTACAAAGGTCCTGTTGAACTCTATTGCGGAGCTGACGATACTGAGCAAGGATGTCTGGGTCATTAGTTCTACGAGGTCTGCGGTACAAAGAGTCGTGCTGAGCCATAAGACTGCGTATAGCAGGTGTTAACCAGGGGACAGGGCGCTTCTTAGAAACTCTCCTTGTAATTAATGGAGTGTGCTTATCATATAGACCCAGAACAAAGGAATTAAACCTCTCAACCATTTCATCGACTGTTTCGAGGTGGGTAATGGACTCCCAAGGCGTATTTTCAACATCACAAGCAAAAGAACATTCAGGAGTTTTAGTTTTTATAACACAGTATATGAGGTCATGATGTGAGATGCCAGGGACTGGAAGCTGCCCATGAAGGAGGACCTCAGAAGGATCACTGACCACCATTAGCTCAAGTAGGGTATGGGAAGTAGCAGTGTGATGTGTGGGATTCAATAGCAGTATAGTCAGATTGCACGAGTCAAACATAGTAGTCAGTTGATTGTAGTCGTAATTGTGTCTAGTCATTAGAAGGTCAGTATTCAGGTCCCCCATCACCAAGACACGAGTGTAGGTCGGCATGTAGATCAAGAGAACATTATCGAAATTGACCACGAAACCTACCTTCAGAGGCCGGTAGCAGATCCCTAACAGGAGGTGCTCATAACCTGGAAATAAAATTTCAACTAGCATAAATTCAGGCTTAGCTGAATATGAGTGTAAAACATAAAATACTCCAGAAGGTGAAGAATATAAAAGTTTGTATTTCAAACCCAACCGCACATAAAGCGCAACTCCACCGCCTTTTTTATTAATCCTGTCATTCCGCAAGAGTGAAAAACCAGGGAGCGCTACTTCATGAGACAAAACTACCGGTTTAAGCCAAGTCTCTGAAATACCTATTAAGTCAAAATTATTATAACGGAATATTGAATTGACCTCATCAATATTCCTAAAAGGGATTGGGAATTTATGTGAGCAATTTTGAGAATGTTTGGGAATAGGGATCGAGGCGGGTAGAGAGAATATCGGCTGTGGAGGGAGAGGAAGGAGCCGTCCCGGTGGTACAACCATCACTGTGAGGGTCAGTCCATACTGGTCCCTCAGCCACCACGCAGCGACGAGCCAGCGAGGAGCAGACCCCAGAAGACAGAATAGCGCGCCACACACACACACAAAACACGCACGCACAAAACACACGCGCACACGCGTGCGCACACACACACACAAACAAAACACACACACAACACGCACGCACAACACACACATACACACACACACACACATGACACAACACACATACAATACGCAAACATAATCAATTCATTTTCTTACGACAAATTTATCATTGTCATTGAAAATTGTTTTCAGCCCCTTTGCTCAAAAATATAACTAACACTCATGGTTTACACTTGTTAAAGTACATTCTATACATATATAATATACACAATCAAAACACACCTGGAATCTAAAAGTAAAGCATAATATACAATTTAAAAATATGAAATATTTTAGTAATTATTAAGTATTGTTAATGCAACAAACGTATTCAAAAAGTTCTACTTCTTATGCGGGTTTATACTAAAGTGTATATTATTAACCTGGTCATTTTTAAGATTAATGCAAATATTTTAATATCAATAAATTATCTTATATATCAAATTAAAAAGAAAAATTCTTGTCATAGAAAAATAAAACTGCATATAAACGAATTTTAAAACTTAACTGAAATAATAGCAGTTTAAACAATAATTGTGTAAGATAAATAACTAAATAAGTTAAATAAAAATAATCGTGAAATATAATTCTTCTATTGTTGCAAAAGTAAGTAAATAAATAACTAAAAATATTCTGTTGGTAAAAATTACTTTGTTGAACTAAAGAAAAAGAAAAGTTATAATTTTATATAAAGAAAATCTGTCTTTTATATCAACTTCATCGAACGTGCCTCGTTAATGCCCAGTAATATTTAGATCCTAGGACTGTATTATAAAACTGTACTTTATTGTGCGTGAAGTCTCTGTGGTTGTTGGCGCAGTCGGCAGATCTTCTATCCTGATGGCGATGCATCCCTCCTGGTCCTATGTACATTGTTCTTTGATCCAGAGTCCACGTCTTCTTCAGTCCGAAAATAGCAATGGCTCTCCTGCCAGTCCAGACAGGCTTTTGTCAGATCCTCCCTGATTATAATTCCAGACCCCCGTAGCTTCTTCTTCTCGCTGAAGACCTTCTGACGATCCTGATAGCTTATGAAGCGCACGATAATCGTCGGTCCTGCTTCACGGTGCCATCAGGCTGTGGTTTGGACTTAGCGCCAATCCGGTGGGAGCGACAGATATCAGCCTCCTGAAGGTGAGCACCGACTTCTTCTGGCAGATATTGATGATCAGCCGATCTGTGTCCACTCCAGTCGTCTCAGGTACCCCAAACACCCAAAGGCAGGACCGACGCTGATATTGTTCGAGGTAGCTGCTCGGTCCAGCGATGCCACTTGTCCTTTTAGGCGGGTGAGTTCGTCGGTGTATGCCCTCAACGTGTCCGCAATCGCTGCTTGGACCGATATTTTAATATGCTCGGCTAGCTTGTCAACAAGTTTACCGAACACATCCGTCCTTTAATAACACCTCGTGGACACACTTCGATACCTTTGATATCAGTGTTTTTTTAGATATCTCACGGTTGCTAGCGGCTTATCGCTGGAGCGGTCAAAAGTCGTGCAGATATCGATCGCTTGGCCCTATCAGCTAACCTCTGACGGGTTCTACCTGCTGGTGGTGAGTTAATCATATAATAATTATACGATTTTGTCGCAAAAACACTAAAGTTAAATAAAAGATATTTTCACACAAGTGCAACGCAAATACCCAGGAGTAGATTAGTATATAGTTTAAAGAATGAATGTCGAAATAAACCTTTATAATATTAGATATAAACACGGAGCCGCGTCTACACAGTACTCATCCCCACTCCAACATTGTGCTGGTGCAGGCTGGGAACTGAGTGTTTCCAGCATATCAAGCTGGAGCAGCATTGTGCAGGTGCAGAAAGGGAACTGAGTGTCTCCAGCATAGTCAAATTTGAGCTGGACTGTGCAGGTGTAGGCTGAGAAACTGATTATCTCCAGCATTGCAATGTGGAGCAGGTGTAGGCGGCTGAGAACTGATTATCTCCAGCATATCAAGCTGGAGCAGCAATGTGCAGGGCAGAAAAGGGAACTGATTATCTCCAGCATATGCAATCAGGAGCAACATTGTGCAGGTGTAAGGCTGGGAACTGATTATCTCCAGCATTGCAATGTGGAGCAGTGTAGGCGGGAACTGAGTATCTCCAGCATATCAAGCTGGAGCAGCATTGTGTAGTGCAGAAAGGGAACTGATTATCTCCAGCATTGCAATCTGGATCTGGACTGTACAGGTGCAGGCTGGGAACTGAGTATCTCCAGCATATCAAGCTGGAGCAGCTGTGCATGTGCAGGTGCAGAAAGGAACTGATTATCTCCAGCATTGCAATCAGGAGCCGGACTGTGCAGGTGTAGGCTGGGAACTGATTATCTCCAGCATTGCAATGTGGAGCAGGTGTAGGCGGGGAACTGAGTATCTCCAGCATATCAAGCTGGAGCAGCATTGTGAAGGTGCAGAAAGGGAACTGAGTATCTCCAGCATTGCAAGCTAGAGTAGCACTGTGCAGGTGCAGGCTGGGAACCGAGTATCTCCAGCATTGCAATCTATAGTAGCACTGTTTAGGTGTAGCTGGGAACTGAGTATCTCCAGCATTGCAAGCTAGAGTAGCACTGTGCAGGTGTAGGCTGGGAACTGAGTATCTCCAGCATTGCAAGCTAGAGTAGCACTGTGCAGGTGTAGGCTGGGAACTGAGTATCTCCAGCATTGCAAGCTAGAGTAGCACTGTGCAGGTGCAGGCTGGGAACTGAGTATCTCCAGCATAGTCAAATTTGAGGTGGACTGTGCAGATATAGGCTGGGAACTGAGTATCTCCAGCATTGCAAGCTAGAGTAGCACTGTGCAGGTTTAGGCTGGGAACTGAGTATCTCCAGCATTGCAAGCTAGAGTAGCACTGTGCAGGTGCAGGCTGGGAACTGAGTATCTCCAGCATAGTCAAATTTGAGGTGGACTGTGCAGATATAGGCTGGGAACTGAGTATCTCCAGCATTGCAAGCTAGAGTAGCACTGTGCAGGTTTAGGCTGGGAACTGAGTATCTCCAGCATTGCAAGCTAGAGTAGCACTGTGCAGGTGTAGGCTGGGAACTGAGTATCTCCAGCATTGCAATCTATAGTAGCACTGTGTAGGTGTAGGCTGGGAACTGAGTATCTCCAGCATTGCAAGCTAGAGTAGCACTGTGCAGGTGTAGGCTGGGACCTGAGTATCTCCAGCATTGCAAGGTAGAGTAGCACTGTGCAGGTGTAGGCTGGGAACTGAGTATCTCCAGCATTGCAAGCTAGAGTAGCACTGTTCAGGTGTATGCTGGGAACTGAGTATCTCCAGCATTGCAAGCTAGAGTAGCACTGTGCAGGTGTAGGCTGGGTACTGAGTATCTCCAGCATTGCAAGCTAGAGTAGCACTGTGCAGGTGTAGGCTGGGAACTGAGTATCTCCAGCATTGCAATCTGGATCTGGACTGTGCAGGTGTAGGCTGGGAACTGAGTATCTCCAGCATTGCAAGCTAGAGTAGCACTGTGCAGGTGTAGGCTGGGAACTGAGTATCTCCAGCATTGCAAGCTAGAGTAGCACTGTGCAGGTGTAGGCTGGGAACTGAGTATCTCCAGCATTGCAAGCTAGAGTAGCACTGTGCAGGTGTAGGCTGGGAACTGAGTATCTCCAGCATTGCAAGCTAGAGTAGCACTGTGCAGGTGTAGGCTGGGAACTGAGTATCTCCAGCATTGCAAGCTAGAGTAGCACTGTGCAGGTGTAGGCTGGGAACTGAGTATCTCCAGCATTGCAAGCTAGAGTAGCACTGTGCAGGTGTAGGCTGGGAACTGAGTATCTCCAGCATTGCAAGCTAGAGTAGCACTGTGCAGGTGCAGGCTGGGAACTGAGTATCTCCAGCATTGTCAAGCTAGAGTAGCACTGTGCAGGTGTAGGCTGGGAACTGAGTATCTCCAGCATTGCAAGCTAGAGTAGCACTGTGCAGGTGTAGGCTGGGAACTGAGTATCTCCAGCATTGCAAGCTAGAGTAGCACTGTGCAGGTGTAGGCTGGGAACTGAGTATCTCCAGCATTGCAAGCTAGAGTAGCACTGTGCAGGTGTAGGCTGGGAACTGAGTATCTCCAGCATTGCAAGCTAGAGTAGCACTGTGCAGGTGTAGGCTGGGAACTGAGTATCTCCAGCATTGCAAGCTAGAGTAGCACTGTGCAGGTGTAGGCTGGGAACTGAGTATCTCCAGCATTGCAAGCTAGAGTAGCACTGTGCAGGTGTAGGCTGGGAACTGAGTATCTCCAGCATTGCTAGAGTAGCACTGTGCAGTGTAGGCTGGGAACTGAGTATCTCCAGCATTGCAAGCTAGAGTAGCACTGTGCAGGTTTAGGCTGGGAACTGAGTATCTCCAGCATTGCAAGCTAGAGTAGCACTGTGCAGGTGTGAGTATCTCCAGCATTGCAAGCTAGAGTAGCACTGTGCAGGTGTAGGCTGGGAACTGAGTATCTCCAGCATTGCAAGCTAGAGTAGCACTGTGCAGGTGTAGGCTGGGAACTGAGTATCTCCAGCATTGCAAGCTAGAGTAGCACTGTGCAGGTGTAGGCTGGGAACTGAGTATCTCCAGCATTGCAAGCTAGAGTAGCACTGTGCAGGTGTAGGCTGGGTACTGAGTATCTCCAGCATTGCAAGCTAGAGTAGCACTGTGCAGGTGTAGGCTGGGAACTGAGTATCTCCAGCATTGCAAGCTAGAGTAGCACTGTGCAGGTGTAGGCTGGGAACTGAGTATCTCCAGCATTGCAAGCTAGAGTAGCACTGTGCAGGTGTAGGCTGGGAACTGAGTATCTCCAGCATTGCAAGCTAGAGTAGCACTGTGCAGGTGTAGGCTGGGAACTGAGTATCTCCAGCATTGCAAGCTAGAGTAGCACTGTGCAGGTGTAGGCTGGGAACTGAGTATCTCCAGCATTGCAAGCTAGAGTAGCACTGTGCAGGTGTAGGCTGGGTACTGAGTATCTCCAGCATTGCAAGCTAGAGTAGCACTGTGCAGGTGCAGGCTGGGAACTGAGTATCTCCAGCATTGCAAGCTAGAGTAGCACTGTGCAGGTGCAGGCTGGGAACTGAGTATCTCCAGCATAGTCAAATTTGAGGTGGACTGTGCAGATATTGGCTGGGAACTGAGTGTCTCCAGCATTGCAAGCTAGAGTAGCACTGTGCAGGTTTAGGCTGGGAACTGAGTATCTCCAGCATTGCAAGCTAGAGTAGCACTGTGCAGGTGTAGGCTGGGAACTGAGTATCTCCAGCATTGCAATCTATAGTAGCACTGTGTAGGTGTAGGCTGGGAACTGAGTATCTCCAGCATTGCAAGCTAGAGTAGCACTGTGCAGGTGTAGGCTGGGACCTGAGTATCTCCAGCATTGCAAGCTAGAGTAGCACTGTGCAGGTGTAGGCTGGGAACTGAGTATCTCCAGCATTGCAAGCTAGAGTAGCACTGTTCAGGTGTAGGCTGGGAACTGAGTATCTCCAGCATTGCAAGCTAGAGTAGCACTGTGCAGGTGTAGGCTGGGTACTGAGTATCTCCAGCATTGCAAGCTAGAGTAGCACTGTGCAGGTGTAGGCTGGGAACTGAGTATCTCCAGCATTGCATGCTAGAGTAGCACTGTGCAGGTGTAGGCTGGGAACTGCATGTCTCCAGCATTGTCAGTACTAAGTGGGGTTTTGCTGTTTACAGGGACAGTGTGGAAACAAAGCTGCCTCTGTTGTGGTCGCAGGTGTTGTACCTGTGCATGCGTCAGTGTGAGTACTCGTCAGACCCAGAGTCCGGATCTGTCACCCTGCGCCAGCTGGTACAATCTGTCACTCAAGGTTTAGAGCACCGTGCCGGCGCAGGCTGGGGTATCCTCGGTGCCATCGGCATCGTCAAGAGCCAATCAGCTTCCTTCAAGTGAGTGAAATATAAATTTTAGCAAGTGTTCTATCTTTGGTATTGATATCTGTTGATACATTTGATGTGTTGTCTGCCTATGCCTGGTCGTTGACAATATTGTTTTATTTATGAATATTGATTACATGTAGATGTTTGTGTAGAATTTGTTTAAAGAGCCACCTCAACATGTATGTGAATAAGTGAAAACTAAACACATATTGCATGTAATAAAAAGTTATATTTTACGCATTAAGTTGTTATTACTGAGCGATTAAAAGGTATCGAGAATATATATAGTTTTATTTTTGGGACTAGTACAAGAAATGTAACAATGTGACATAGACCACAGTAGTCTAAGTATTAAACAATAAATCGTGCCCATGTGCATAAAAGTATTCTGTAACATAGAGGTATCTTTAACAGTTTGGGGTTCTATAACTATAATTTTTCATCACTTTCCTACACTCCTAAACAAAAAATGTCATGATGGTGGTGATTGCTTTCCAATAGTCACTTATTTGCACTCATCATGTGGTGTATAGATATTATATTATAATCAAAATTTAATTTAAAGTGGTTAAATTCACCCACCAACACACTGGTACCAAACTTTGTTATTAAATTAATCTTAAAATTGTAATTTATTATTAACACTGCTCACAAGTTGCTATTCAACTTTACCAAGATCAAGGTGCACTTCATGTTTGTTTAAAACGAATAAATACATGTTACAAATGTCATGATGACAGTCTGCTGTCACTATCTATTCTTGCCTTCTCTCGGTCGTAGCTCGGACATAGGTTTTGAAAGGTCTCACAATTTTCACATGAACACTGCCATAGTTTGGGAGATGGTGTCAAGTACAATAGCATAAATCAATCGTAATCGTGACACAGAATGAGACAAAATGACCTGGTCGTGTATGTTACAGATGCCGCTTACTGAGCCGGTTTGTAGTGGCACTGTCACTGGCACAGATGCCAGACAGTCGAAACAACGCAGGGACAGTGGAAGGGGACCGCACAGTTCAGTTTGTACGCACCAAGCCTCATGCACCGGGCAGCATCACAGCATCCAACGGGTTAGTCACCAGTATACTAGGTTTGTCGGTTATAGTGGTGGAGGGGGGCATGGTCTCTGCTTTGTCCATGCTTGGTCACAGTCCTCTGTTACGTAAGTTATATTCAATTCCAAAAAGTCTGGTTAAAAAACTGTATATATTCTTTTTGATTCCCATAATCTGTTGCAGTGACTTTTTTTGATTTATCAAAATTCAACAATGTAAAAATTTGGCCGTCATGATCAGAGAGCTGTAATTAAGTACGTTACCTTTACATGTTTTCTATCAATACTAGTAATCAAATTATCTATTGCAGTTCCCCTATTTGCAATTACTCAGGTTGGTATTTTTACAGTATAATACATGTTGTGTATTTCAAGTTAGTTAACAAAATCAAGCTTTTTTCTGTCATCTACCAAAATATCAATTAAAATCTCCTCCAACACAAGACATTACAATTGGTGCTTAATAAAGTATTTAATAATGCATGTAATTTTTTTCCAGAAAGAAATCCACATTTTTTGAAGGTGTTCTATACACACATGCTTCAATAAATTTTATATTATCTAATTTAATTTCAGTAATGCAAGATTCAAAAACCTTATCTATATTTAAACACTCTATCAAATTATTAGTTATTTTTTTTACAATGAATATGATTTGCTACTAAAATTATTACAACACCTCGCTGATTTATAGTCCTAACAAAATAGCTTGTCAACTTATAACCGGTCAATTTGAACTTTTCTATTTCGGCCAAAGCTAATTTGTACTCTATGAAAATAATAATATCTCGTTTAAGTTGTTCAGTTATAATGATGAAACTACCACTTACCATTAGAAATTATGACATCAGTTAATCCAGGACTTATCCCTGTCCCATCGGTCACAACAAAACTCACAGCAGATCTCAGCTCACCAGACTTGGCCATATTTTACTATGACTGAACATCAAGTCTATGGTCACATGATGACAAGTATGTGGGTAATGCTCACATAGAAGATGGGTTTAGGCTATTAAAAGATGGCCAGATTTCCTGGGAGGGCAGACGATCAGAAATCCTGTAAACATCAAAAGTGTTTGTCCAGTAATCAAACATCGTGATTGATTGTACCAGACTTGTGCAGCAATCAAACAACGTGATTGATTGTACCAGATTTGTGCAGCAATCAAACATCGTGATTGATTGTACCAGACTTGTGCAGCAATCAAACATCGTGATTGATTGTACCAGACTTGTGCAGCAATCAAACATCGTGATTGATTGTACCAGACTTGTGCAGCAATCAAACAACGTGATTGATTGTACCAGACTTGTGCAGCAATCAAACATCGCGATTGATTGTACCAGACTTGTGCAGCAATCAAACATCGCGATTGATTGTACCAGACTTGTGCAGCAATCAAACAACGTGATTGATTGTACCAGACTTGTGCAGCAATCAAACATCGTGATTGATTGTACCAGACTTGTGCAGCAATCAAACATCGTGATTGATTGTACCAGACTTGTGCAGCAATCAAACATCGTGATTGATTGTACCAGACTTGTGCAGCAATCAAACATCGTGATTGATTGTACCAGACTTGTGCAGCAATCAAACATCGTGATTGATTGTACCAGACTTGTGCAGCAATCAAACATCGTGATTGATTGTACCAGACTTGTGCAGCAATCAAACATCGTGATTGATTGTACCAGACTTGTGCAGCAATCAAACATCGTGATTGATTGTACCAGACTTGTCCAGCAATCAAACAACGTGATTGATTGTACCAGACTTGTGCAGCAATCAAACATCGTGATTGATTGTACCAGACTTAAAGGAAGATCTATGGTATGACCCTGACACATGAGCTCAATCTTCACATTGGAAAACTTGTGAAGAGCAATGGCCAAAAATAGCAAGACAAAGATAAAGCAATGCTTATAGTTTACTATCAGGATAGTATCATTCATCACAAATACCTTCCATAGGGTCCAGGCAGTCAACAAAAAATATTATCTTGATGTTCTGAGGCAGCTACTAGATGCACTATAAAGCAAATGGCCTGAACTGTGTGTAGTTCTGAATCTGCATAACAACAACACACTGCTTATTCATCAAATCATTGATTGAGCACCTTTTAGCGAAACGCAATATCAAACATAATCCATGTGATTTTTTACTGTGTTGAAAATTCCTCTTCAAATTGAGTTTGTTAAACAAATTAGATGAACCGTGACGAGAGGAGCCATTCTGAAATGTTTCTGGGAGTGAAGGGAGTATGGAGAATGGTAGTGGCTTTGGAGGGAGAGGATTGTGAACGGGATGGGATCACAGTGGCCTCTGTACAAAAGTCAAGCTCAGATATTTATCTGACAAATAACACATACTCTACTTTGCAAAACAAAGTGTTTTTATATATCATTAGTGTTGAAATGGGATGGAAAATCTGTTCTTGAAGGAAAGTACTGTGAAATGATAATTTTTGTGCTTTTTGAGTTGAATCACTAAATCTATATTTTAAGGAAATGGCAAACACAATCCCTCCAATTCAAGAGCTTATAATCTTTGTGCTGTATTGGATTTGTGTATACAGTCTTTTAAAAATCATCAAAACTGGAAAATTCCATAACATAGTGACACCTTTTTAAACTTTTGCATCCAATGCTAAAACTATGTGTATAGGCTGTAGCTTTCATTGTTAAATTTGAATACATTTATAGCAAACAGCATTATATGAAGTTTGTATTTCTCTGATGAAATTTCACATTTTTTTAACCTTCAATCAGTGCAGTTCTATTATTTGAAACATTATACCCTTATGGACACATCTTCCATAAACTCGTCACCTTCATGTTAATTCTTCATACTCAATTGTTTTTACCTTATCTCACAATTTAATAATTAATAATATTTTAGAAAGGAAACTGGATTTTTCCGGACATTTGCCATCGTTGAGTGATAAAAAAAAATCTGTAACTTATGCATGACACAGGGGTGTACGTTTGCTGAACATACATTTTATGATACTTAATATTTCAGATTTTATTTTCTGATTTAATTCCCCTGTAATTGCAGCTGAGCATAGATTATAGATGAAAATTATATTGAAATGTTTCAGGTTAATAATTTATGTATTGTTATGTAACTGTTGATACAGTCGATATATCACCAACAAAACACACCCACAGCCCCACAATGAGTTTAAGATGTATAAGATGAGATGACGATCCTCCCACTTCAAATAGAGTAACTTTGGAGATTAATGTGTAATACAATAAAATTTTAAACTTGGGTTTCTTTTGAATGAAGAATTTGAAACCTGCCAATAAGTTATGCTGACTAGGGAGAGCCAATGATATTGTAATTTTCAAACCTAGAAGCAAATATAATTCTTAAAAATTATTTAAATTGGAATAATGACCTAACTTATCGGAAATCCCATTATAAATTTAGAACTTTTACAAGAAAGTGTTCAAGAACAGATGGTTTAGAAATATAATTACCAACAATTTTTATAAAGTGTGAACTAAAGCAAAAGTTAAAATTGATACCAACAGTTACAGTTTGATTATTATTATTATTTATTTAAATATAATAGCAACCATCCTGCAAATCTACGACAGTGGATTGTTACAATTTCAAATATGTAACAGAAACACGGTAAAACAGTTTTACTTTGAAAAAAAAACAACAGGTCCAACAACAGAAATCAACATAACCAAGTGATTTAACGTTATATGTATAGGAATGTCAACCGGGAAAAAGTTTAAAATTATACCAAATTTTGGATTAAAAATGTTAGAATGATCCAAGTTTAACTGTAATTGCTTTACTTCTGATAATTGTCTGAACTATGTGGTATACAACAGAATCATTGTGTGTTTCCTCCAGAGATTACGTTCCAAGTCATGAAGCTATGAAGGCACTCTCGTCTCTTGACGCTCTGGCAGCCGACAAGAGCTACGCAGAAGTGCGCACAATCGCGGAATGTACAGCACGACTCGTACGACAGCCGGAGAATTCTCTTCACAACGCTCACCAACTCATAATGGACATTGCACGACAACTGTACTCGGAGACCTATCTACACGCTCACCGTGTCACAGACAAGCCTTCGGCCTAATTACACTTCACACCATTTCACACTTGATGCCATTTAGATATTAAGCTTTGATATTACTCTTATACAGTTAGGACTGATTAGTTGTTTTCCTATAAGTGAATTTTCATTTGAATTCTTACTTTGTACATTTTTCTTGAACAAGCAGATGAAAATTTATTGTTTTCTAATGAGTACTATGTATGGTTTCCATAACAAGAATGTAAAAGATAGAAACTGTAACAATGTTTTCATTAGTAAAAAAAAATGTATATTTCAGCACTAAAAATGGGTGTGGAGCAGGTCGTATCAGTCAAACAATTGCATATGAGTTTCGTGTTTTCTATCTATACACTTTAGAACCGATGGTACTGCTACAAGCTACCTGTCCTTGAACTGATAGGCTACCATCACACGACACACCATGTGCATAAATCCATAATTAGAGCTTAAGAGTTATTATTTCAGCCGGACCAACATATATGTATATTATTTAGTATAGGAAGCTTAAACTAAAATGGATTTGGTTTTATCTGACAAGTGTGGTAAAAGCCAAAGCACCTGTTGTATTACTTCTGAGTTTGAGTGGGTGTTATCTACTCTGTACTGGCAGTATTTGTATTTACAGTTTTTGAAATATTCCATAACTGTGCCTACGATGGAGGCAGTTCATAGTTTAACACAAATTTTAAATTGTGATGTAGAGTCTTGTATCCATGGAATATTGCATAGCTCGATAGCAAGAGGTCATATCTACCACAACATGCAGTAATCGATTTTCAGAACGGTTTTAGCCCACATCGGTTCGCCCAGATCAAAGCTGACCAGCTGGTGAATGGAGTTTAAATCAAAACAAATCAAATAAACATGATAATCTAATAAATATTTGAACTTTACAGTATTCCTAGTGCAGAAAAACCTGTCAAATATAAACAAAAAATGTCATTCAACAATGTTAAATGCCATTGCATCAACTGTGTCACAAGTATCTCAGAAAACAAACATGTATATATAATTTTTATACCTCTTACAATTGTGAATATTTCTTATTTCTTTAAGAGTTTATTTTCATAGCTTAATGTATTTTACCCAAATGAAAGGAACGGTTTAGGAACAGCAGGAATATTCATCAGTTTGGTCCCTATCTCTCAACTCTAGCTTTTCTGTCTGTAAATAAATAAAATACAGTTCCAGTTTATTTGTATATCTGTGAAGATGAGTGGTGTGAGAAGTCAATATTTAAGGAAAACACTAATCAGTAAAATATGTATTTTTTGTATAATAAGCCAAATTTGTGTTATTGGTTTTTGTCAAATTTAAGATTTTAGTGTTTTTGATCACCTGTTGTAACTGGTATGTATATTTTAAACTGAAAACCTTGAAGTCCTTATGATGCTAGTTAAGTGTTCTCTTTTTGTATTGTGCTTCGAAATGTGTGTAGTTTCATATCAATATTTATAACACTGTGTTCATATTTTCGTAGATTTGCTTGTGATGCCTTATGAAGGTTAGTTTAACTTACCGATGTATTGTATTTTGTGTTGCGTCAAAGTTTGTATTCTCAGACACAATTTCACCATTGGTTAAACAGTAGCAACATTAGTGAAAGTTAAAGTGCTGCCGAGTCTGTGAACCATTACGTGTCTGTCAATTATTGCATAAATATCCAGCAGCCCTCGATAACGTCTACTGGACCAGAAACAGAATTGATCCACATTTATAAATAAATTCCGAGCACTTGAAGTATCAGAAATAAGTTCTGCAATCAAGAATCAGAATATGCCTAGTTCTACTAAAAGTTTAATCATCGTGTAAAGTCAAATTCGGAATCACTTTTGTTAGATTGTATGATTTTTTGTATGTGTTGTATTTTCCATTGTAATATTAGTATGTAAACTATCGAGTACTATGATTATTAAAATAATTATAGCTGAACTATCCCTCTACAATGTCAGTCGAATTGTCCAACAATGCTGTGTCTGTTAAATTGGTTGTTAAACTAGCCTGATCAACTGCCTTATAGTTTTCACTTCAAGTCAGAATTTTTGTCTCCATAGCTGTTTTATCTCAGCATTAAGCCTCTGAGGCACCTTTATTTAAACTTTTAAAATCAGTTTTTATTTTATCGCTGTATTTTTATATACTCTTGCAAATTGAAAGATATTTTTTCCATAAATGTATAAGAGTTCATAATTATTGAGTTTATAGTATGATTAAATAAATATTATGTATATTACAATAATTGTATGTTAAGATTCAGTCCCATATCATCAAGTTTTGTTCCAAAATCATTGTTTAATATTGAAAAAAGATTACTCACACGAATGTTTTTCATCATAAACAAGAGATACAACATTTAGTTTAGATTCGGTACACACACAGGCCTTTCTAACTGTGTCTGAAAGAGATCGGATGAATAAATCTAATTTTCTTAGAAGACTGTATGTTGCATACATGGAGTTCAACTAGCTCATAATAGAATTTGTCAGTAAGTGAAACTCCAATTCTTTAAATTGATTTTCAGCTAAAAGAACCTCAGTTTAGTACAGACATTTTAAGATGAAAGGTATAATGGTGTGAAGGAAACAGGATTTTCCCGGACGTTTGCCATCGTTCAGTGAAACAAGAAATCAGTAACACTACGTTTCGAGATCTACAATCTGATCTCTTCTTCAGGTAAATAACTAACCTAATACATAATTACAAACTAGGTTAAAATAAGCAAATCTTACCAAAGCGTTGTGGCACGCCTAAGTCAGGAATCACAACCACCATGTTGTGTGTCAACTTCACTAACTCTAAAAACATGCACTTAATAAAAAACTATACACAACACTAATCATTAAAACTGAACTACTATAAAACTGATTTCTTGTTTCACTGAACGATGGCAAATGTCCGGAACAATCCTGTTTCCTTCACAATCCTTCCATCGTCAAAAATAACCTTCCAGCAAAGGATAATGGTGTGTCCGTTAACCCGGGATCTGGTCATTGTTGACTTGTTGAATTTCCTTGCTGGCAATAAAATGTTTTGTTTGTATTAGAGCCATCATTTTGTCATAGATAAGAGTTATAATTCATATTAACTGATATATAACCGTTCCTTTACCTAATTTTGAATGGCCACTATCTTGAAACCTTAATAGATTCTTTGTTTGAAGGTTATTTTTAACGATGGAAGGATTGTGAAGGAAACAGGATTTTTTCCGGACATTTGCCTTCGTTCAGTGAATATATTTTGAAGAAAGCAAAAGAATAAAAGTTGTTTATAATTCCATGATACATGTAAAACTTTTCATTGGTCAGGACTGACAAACGAACTTGTCTAAACTATGTGCAAGGACCGCCTTTGTACCAAGTTAAGTCTGGATATTTTAAAACTACTGCAGTTATTGTGTTCACAAGCTCACGTTATATTGCACAAGCCACACACACATACATTCTATGAGATCTACCAAAATTTCAGAAGAATCAGAATCAAGAAAACTATCTAATTAAATTCCACATGCAATCACAAAATCTCTTTCTTTACTATGTACTCTTTCAACCCCAAAAATACGAAATTATTTGTTCAACTATAATATGAAAAAATTGATTTTAGTGGTGTATAGATTTCAGACCATATCCAAATTCAGCCATACTTTTTTACTTGCCAAAATTTTACTACAACAAAAATACATTTAGAAACTACTGTATAGGCCTATTAACATCTTTCGTTTTCACAATTTAACTTGTATTTGTGTAACTTAATTTGTAATTTGGTTCAGGGTGAAGTAACAATACTTTGTGTTCAATGGCCCATTCCAAATTACAACAATAAAGGTTAAAACACCGAGTGGGTTTACTGCCTAGGTACGATTAAACCTATATTGTTATATGTTCATGCATACATCTAAAATAATAAGCTCAAAAATAAAGTTAAGGAAATATTATGAGTAATTTTTTATGATTTTGCTGAACATTTATTTAAGCCTTAAACTTCTTGTTTCCTAGGAAATTAAGATATTTTATTCAATGTACACAAAATTACTTTACAATTTTAAAATAATCCAAATAACCTTCATCTTAATGTCAATTTCTTTATCCTCGCACAAACCCATGAATCGGCAAACGGTTTTCGAGCACAGGAAATATTTACGTCTTCAATACTTCCATCACTGATAACAGAATTGCACTCGTAATCACTGTCTAATAACCTAATACCTGAAAGAATTTGGAAATTGTCTTTTAACAAAATTATCAATAATCTTTACAAACCCTTTGAGCCCCAGGTTTACTTGAACCAAGAACATTTTTAACTGAGTGCAAGATATTTTGGACTTTTTCAAGTTTTCCTGTAGAAGTTGTCTGTAATCGACTTCCCTATGAAATTTATATTTATTGCAATGTCTTATTTTATTTTACAAGTTATAGCCCGTACAAGCCTAAAATGATTTCTTTGGGAAAATCTAATTTTAAATGCAATTAAAAATGTACGATTTAATGAAAATTTTATTATACACGTTACATAAGATATAAAAACTTAATTTATCAGGGAATAATATTTGCATTAACAAAATATTAGTCCTAATATTTTTTTATAATGATAGCAACAAAAATCTAAAAGAAGGCTGAATGCAAACAATGTTGCCATGGGTTTTCACACACCCAGTTGTCAAATATGGAGTAGTCATCGGAGGTTCAGATGTTTAAAATTACTTTGTCTTGTTTTACAAAATTGATACTTTGAATATCTGTGTCAACTCCATGAAACCGTAACCAGTATTGTGCAATAGTTTTCTCTTTATAATGGAAGAGTTAAGTCAACTTTAAACTTAGCTTTATTGTCAGAAATCGATAAACCAAAATATATGCAAAACGTTTGTGTACAGATACAGTAACAGTTTTCTTTCTT
This sequence comes from Homalodisca vitripennis, assembly GCF_021130785.1. NCBI lineage: Eukaryota > Metazoa > Arthropoda > Insecta > Hemiptera > Cicadellidae > Homalodisca > Homalodisca vitripennis. Next base: position 147,426,928 of record NC_060215.1, read on the forward strand.
CTTGATTGTATTTTGTAATTAATTAACATTTATTCTGAGCAAGGTCTGTTTGTGTATATTTAGTTGGTATTATTATAGTTATTGTCTGCAAACGGAATGTGATAATAGTTATAATAAAGTCACTGTTATATGTCTGGGATCTCTAATTTCTCGTTTACATTAACTAGTTAGGTTTTATACAGTTATTGTAATTTCTGTTATAAGAATTCGCTTCAATAAATGTGCTTTAAATGTATTGTCTTTGAATCACATCCCATTATAAACATCATAATAATGTTATTTTTGTGGTTGTTAAAATTGTGTACAGGATGTCTTTAAACTAATGTAAAATTCCTCAGAAGTTTATTTCAGATCAAAATGAGACTCTTTCTTGCAGTGAACAAGGACAAACAAATAATTCTTTTTAGAATTACAAAAAACCTGCAAAAAACAGGCTTACTCAATATTGTGTCACAATCCACAATAATTAATTTTTGTGATCTCAAAAAAACTAAAACAGAAATATATTTTTAGCAGATTGTCCTATCAAATGTTTTATTGGTTGGTTAATTTATTTGCATTGGTTACTCACACTCTAAGGCTTTGACAATAACTTTTAAGGAAGCCCGCTTGTCAATCGTAATACTATAAAGCAATATCAGAGTAGTCATTAACCCTTTGCGCTCAAAAGGCCAGCTGCACTGGCCACACCGAGGTTGCAGACAGCTCGCGTTAGTTTTGCCGTAGTTTGTCCTCGCAACTCGTATGGCCAGTACAGATGGCCGCTCTACTTTCATTGGCAGCTCGGCGGCCATATTTTGTTTGCCTTTCCAGATTGGAATTATTTTTCAATATCCTCCGCGTTATTTGCATAGTAATTTAAGATGTTTAAAAAACAAATAAAAACTAATTAAAAATAAACATACATTTGGGAAATTTAACTCTTATACATATATTGTTAAAAAGATATGTAAATAAAATATTATAAAATAGTCATTTACAGTTATGTTATACTCAGACTTGAACTATTTTACATTTGTCTCAGTCTTTACATTTTTTTACGGAATAAAAGTTTTTTTAAATACACACCTATGTGTAGTCTAGAATAGTTGTCTAAAATGTCCTAGGTCAACATCACTTCAGCGTATAGGCCCACCACGTGTCATTCGTCTTATTTGCTCAGTTTATGTTTATGTTTAGAAAATAATTACAGGCTAATTTGAAATTTACTGCTTTAAATAAAAATTACTTTACTTTAAAAAACAACTGCTTGATAGATTTCAGAACACACAATTCATTATGAAACAAAAAGGATATTAGAAAATAATCGCTTGGTTTAGTGGCCAGTGTTGCTGACCTTACGAGCTATGGACGTATTATATGTTGGCCACTACAGCTGGACACACGAGCTCAGATTACATCACAGTAAATATTAATCCGCACTTCCAACAAAATGGCAGCGGCCAGTACAGCTGGACACACGAGCTCAGATTAACATCACAGTAAATATTAATCCGCACTTCCAACAAAATGGCAGCGGCCAGTACAGCTGGACACACGAGCTCAGATAACATCACAGTAAATATTAATCCGCACTTCCAACAAAATGGCAGCGGCCAGTACAGCTGGACACACAAGCTCAGATAAACATCACGGTAAATATTAATCCGCACTTCCAACAAAATGGCAGCGGCCAGTACAGCTGGACACACGAGTTGAGATAACATCATGGTAAATATTAATCCGCACTTCCAACAAAATGGTGGTGGCCAGTACAGCTGGACACACGAGCTGAGATAACATCATGGTAAATATTAATTTGCACTTCCAACAAAATGGTGGCGGCCAGTACAGCTGGACACACGAGCTGAGATAACATCATGGTAAATATTAATCTGCACTTCCAACAAAATGGTGGCGGCCAGTACAGCTGGACACACGAGCTGAGATAACATCATGGTAAATATTAATCCGCACTTCCAACAAAATGGCAGCGGCCAGTACAGCTGGACACACGAGCTGAGATAACACGAGCTCAGATTACATCACAGTAAATATTAATCCGCACTTCCAACAAAATGGCAGCGGCCAGTACAGCTGGACACACAAGCTCAGATAACATCACGGTAAATATTAATCCGCACTTCCAACAAAATGGCAGCGGCCAGTACAGCTGGACACACGAGTTGAGATAACATCATGGTAAATATTAATCCGCACTTCCAACAACATGGTGGCGGCCAGTACAGCTGGACACACGAGCTGTGATAACATCATGGTAAATATTAATTCGCACTTCCAACAAAATGGTGGCGGCCAGTACAGCTGGACACACAAGCTGAGATAACATCATGGTAAATATTAATCCGCACTTCCAACAAAATGGTGGCGGCCAGTACAGCTGGACACACAAGCTGAGATAACATTACTGTAAATAATAATCCACCCTTTTTTTCCTTTCTGAGGGAAAAGGACAGTTTGTCCCCGCGCTTAGTCCTAAAAGGACCTCTGCGCCTCCCTATAATTTTGTGTCCTCAAAGTCCGAGGCTTTTGCAAAAACCAATCAGATTTGAGGGCTCCTGTTCTCTGATATCCTTGGGGCTGAGGAGATATGCTCCCAGGTATCTTTTCCGAGTTTCTAAGATGGCAGGACAATCTCACCAGATATGCTCTGCTGATTCCTCCTCTTCTCCGCAGAGTCTACATTCGTTAGTCTGGCTAAGGCCTACCTTCATAAGATGCTTCCTTAGAGGGCCATGTCCTGAGCCAACATTCCTAACATTAGTCTTATATCCTCCTTATTCTGATCTAAGAGAGCTGTCCACCCTTTAACGTAAGGAGAGATAAACAATTTGGATGGTCTTAATCCTGAGGCTCTACTCCAATAATTAATGTTTCTTATCCTCTTTTTCCAATCTTTCCTGAGCTTTAATGTTGGAGAAGGCTATCCCGCAACCTGGCTCAGGCCCCACCATTGAGGATTCCGCTCACTTTTTGGCGAGGATTTCTGCTTTTTCATTTCCATGAATGCCTTCATGACCCGGTACCCAACCGAGTGTTACTCTGTTATTCATTGCCAGCTCTGTTAGAGGATTCTTGCATTCCCAGACCGCTTTCGAATCAAACGAACAACAATGAAGTGCCTTCAATGCAGCCTGACTATCAGAAAGTATTAGGTATTTTAATCCTTTTGTCCTCATTTGTATAAGTCTTCTGGAACATGAGTCTATTGCCATGACCTCCGCCTGAAAAACCATGGCATGTCTTCCTAGGGACACAGCCATGTCAACTCCAGGTCCGTGTATTCCGTATCCTGCCCTAGAGTCAAGGCGTGAACCAACTGTGTAAAACTTCAGTACTCCTTTCGTAGGTTAGGCCTCCTTTTTAATCCATTTCTCCCTACCTCCGATAGAGACCATATATGGTTTGTCAAAGGAGTATTTCTTAACCATTGCGTCTGACACTTTGGTTAGCATTTCAGCCTCAGGAAATACTTGCAATATCTTCATGTGGCCTTCTAAGGAGGTAGCATTTATTACCTTTGTTCCTAGAAGCTTCATTGCACTTCGAGCGGCTGTTCTCACCACCTCCTGCCCCAGATGAGTGTATCCCAGGACCGCTTCAATTGCTAGTGTTGGGCAGTAGCTCATCACTCCCGTGATGCTTAACCAAGCTAGCCTTTGAAGACTGTAACCTTTTAGCAGCTGTTGTTTATTCTACTTTTGGCCACCACACTAGGGCAGCATATGTGATCATTGGTTTAATTATGGTTTCGTAATTCCAATATATCATTTTGGGTTTAAGTCCCCATTTAAATCCAAAAAGTCTCTTACAGGCCCCAAGGGCCATTGTCGCTTTGGATATCCTGTTGTCAATATTGGAGTTCCAAGTGAGCTTCTCATCCAGGATTAAACCCAGGTATTTCACTTCTTTTGTTTGGTTTATGCTGATTCCCTCCAGAACATGTTGTGTAAGCTGGAACTTTCTCTTCCTGGTAAAGGTAATCATATTTGTTTTAGATGGGTTGATCCGTAGACCTTCCCCATGACACCAGTTGCTTTTGAGGTTTAGTTCTTTTTGAATTAGGCGTTCCAGCATGTCTTTGTTTGTCCTTTGATCATAAGCACTAAGTCGTTCGCATAACATAGTAGCCTAGTTCCCCTCTTCTCTGCTTTGCTAAGAAGATCATCTACCACCATCGCCCACAGGAGAGGAGACAGAACTCCCTCCTGGGGACAGCCTTTCTGGGCCGTGATTGCGGCAGATTCGTCTCCGTACTTTGCTTTTACCTGTCTGCTTTTTAGGAGGGCTACTATCCATTTGACTACATCTGGGAGAACTCCAAAACGTTCCATCGCAGTCTCCATGGATCGATATGCTACTCGGTCGAAAGCTCCTTCAATGTCCATAAAGGTGCTGACTAGGGCTTCCTTTTTTTCGAAGGTGTTCTCCACCTCTCCCACTAAGCTGTGGAGAGCGGTGGTGGTTGATTTACCTTCTATGTAAGTGTGTTGTGTGGGACTAAGTGGGTGATCTGGTTATATTATGTCCCTTATGTATCTGTTTATTATTTTTTCCATAGTTTTCACCATGAAGGAGGTTAGGCTTATGGGTCTGTACGAGTTGGGATTAGTCGGATCTCTGTCCCTTTTCCGTACAAACACCACCAGTGCTGTCCTCCAGTTGTTTGGTATGTATCCTAAGGCGAAACTGCTTCTAAACAGAATGCTAAGACTATTTAATAGTATGTCCAACCCCTCTTGAAGAAGGGCTGGGAAAACTCCATCTGCCACAGGAGATTTAAATGGCTTGAACGATCTTATAGCCCATTTAACTCTGTCATGTGTAAATAGTCTGTTAGACCGCTGTCTGGCTTTAGCAACCTCCCGGCTGGATTCCCCCTCGATTAGAGAATAAATATCCTCATTTTGAGCCAAGTGACCCCCCCGGGAAGTGCGTCTCCAGAAGCAGTTCTAAGGTCTCCTTCCTGTTTACTGTCCCCAAAGTACTGTACTAAGGTGCCCAAAGGGTTAGTGTGATCAGTTTGGAGAGTTTTTTGAAGCCTGGTAGCCTGAGGCAGGCTGTTAATATATTTGCAAAAATTTCTCCAGGTTCTTCTTTTATTCATTTAAGTTATTTCTTATATTCGTTTAGGGCGTGTAGATAAGGGAGCCAATCGTCTGTCCTTTTTGCCAATTTTAGTTGTTTCCTTGTTTTATTTCTTAGTGTCTCCAACCTCCCAGTCCACTACGGCACGTCTTTCTTCAGTCTGTTTTGTCTGAGAGGGCAGTTTTTCTCGTAGGCCTTTATTATAGCTTGTTCTACTAATTGTGCAGAACTTTCTAAGTCAAATTCATTTTTCTGGAAGGGTTCTATTTCTTCCAACTCTTCTACTAGGGACACTCGGTATCCCTTCCAGTTGGTAGATTTAGGACCCCTGTGGGCCAGGTTTCCCCCCTATCTCCTCTATGTCGAACCTAATAGGGCAGTGGTCCGATAGTGAGGCCTCCTTTGAGACGTGCCACCTTACAATGTTTATGTTTTTGAGTCCTGTGGATAGGGTTATGTCTAGATCTTCTTTCCTAGTTCTAGTAATAAAGGTTGGACTTGACCCTCTATTTTCTAAAACTAAATCATTGCTAAACATAAACTGTAGAAGTTCCTCATCTCTTTGGTTTATGTTTGTGCTTCCCCAATAGGTATGGTGAGCATTGCAGTCGCAACCGAGAATGAGGGCCGAATCTCTGCAGCTCTGCAATAGTCTTTCTATCTCTTTTGGTGGGCAGCTTGTTGACGGGTTGGGGAAATAGGCTGAGGCTATGGTAACCTCTTTCACCCCTTGCAGTGATGCCACTTTCACTGTAGCCGCCACCAGATGTCTTGTTATAAGATATGTAATAGGAAAGGCTGTTATTTGTTTTGAAATTAGAATACATGTTCTGGGGTTTTCAATTGATCGATCATATATGAGATTACCTACCTTGAGTCGTCAATCCTCTGATGCAACCTCTATTGATCCAAGGCTCCTGGATTAGGGTGATTTCCAGGCCTGTTGAGATAAACCTTCTTCCCAAGATGTCGGTTGTGCCCTTAGCATGTGAAGGTTTTTCTGTATTAGGCGCATACTTACACCTTTTTTTTTCCACTTCCCCCTGGTGGTCCATCCTCGTCCCACCTTTTGGATTGTTTGGAGACGCTGTCCCCTTTTCTTCCTCGGACTGAGACAGATGGTCCTTTTAGAGAGGGTCCCCTCTTCAAGAAGAGGGAACAGGTTGGTTTTACGCTTTCGACCGCTGCACTGGCTTGTCGAATAGACCTTTCAGGTAAGTTATGTACAGATTGCTAATTGGTTTTAGTTTTATATTTTTAAAACATTAACAATTTCTATTATAAAGATATCTTAGACTTAAAATAAATAACAAATTTTCAACAATCTTGAATGTTAGTCCATTAGTTGAGGATAAAGAGAATACCAGTCATTCCTCATCTTTAGTGGATCAGGAATATAAATATTCCAGTGTAAAGCAGATCTCCTTAGATTGTTACGTTATTGGATTGTGTGATGTAGAAGACGTAGCATAGAATATTGTGTATCTCGCAAATTATTTGAACCCAACACTGGAGAAATAAGTGTGAAGTAGTCAAAGAACCAACAGTTAACTTCTTTAGTTAATGCAACTGCTTATTTAAAATGTAAATTTAATGAACAGTAAAGATAACAGTGTCAATGTGCCGGAGAACTGTGGCATTAGGGCAGAGCGGGAGGAAGTGGAGGGGGGAGAGATGAGATGCAGAGCTGCTGCTACCAGGGGTGCCAACCTCTGGGCCTGTCGCCTGGCACTCTCTGCCGTGGCAATGGTGGAGTTAATAGCTTCTTGCAGACTAGAGGTGAGGGACACATTCTGAGCTATGGTCTGTAGCTGCAACAGTGACAACTTGTGTCACTTCCACACAATCTCTGCTATAACATGTAACAATGCTTATCTCTTACAAAAATACTGGATTCATTTGACATTTTTTCATGATCTTTAGCCTAATATGATTGTAACTCTGTATTGAGACTATGACGATAAATAATGTAATATAATGATTCAAAACCTTAAGTATGACCAGTGTTTGATTATTCATGTAAATAATAATTAATAATTACCTTAAGTAATGTTATATATGCCTATGTTTATATCTTATCAGGTGTATCTAATTTTCATTTTTATTTACTTATCCTCTTCTTTTGATAGTTTTATTCATTTCAATATTAAATGATCTTTTACCTGTTTGTTTACAGGTTAACATAAATTTTATTTATTTATTAAATTTTCAATTGATTTTAACATATTTGTAATAAGGTTCTTAAATTTGATTGGCTGCTGGTCGATGGTTTAGTAATTAAAATTACAGCACTAGGTTGAATTTATAACCAGCTGCTTTAAATAGTCACGCACACGCGCACACACACACACACAAGTAGGTAGCAATATGCCGATGCAAGGACAAAATACCATGTAAAGCTATAAAAAAAACTCTACAAAGTCAAAAATAAAACAATTTTGGAGACAATAAAAAATTCAAATGAAAATAATCAAATGTGTGCTTCAACATTCTTTAGCTGTTTAGTGAGAAATACAAAATTTGTATTTTTAATTCACAATATCATTTCATTTCTTAAAAAAATCTAATTCATTAAAAAAATATTGATTTTTAATCTGTGATGATTTTATTTTTGTCACACAAGTAACTGAAAGATCTTTATTCTACCATATTAGTCATATTACAATTTTTTTCTTTTATTTTCTTCCTTCGAACAAATATTAAATGCAAGTTATCTTTTTTTTGATTTCTTTGATCTTTTTATCATCCAATATATTCAAAAATCTATTTGTCAAATGTACTTTGTGATCTTCCAATTCTGCAATTATTGTAAACCCGTATTTGTCTTTAATTCTTTCGAAATTCAAAATTTTGTATTTCCTATTTTCTTCTAATTCGTTTAAATTCTTATATTCTTTAAACTTGAATTCACCAACCTCGTTTAACTCTTTCAAGAACTCCATTTACATATAAGAAAATTTAATTGAAAAAAATTATTTTATTTTATTTCAATGTGATTATAAAATGATCGATGTGATTAATGATTAATGTGATTATAAATGAAATATGTATAAAATTAATCACATTGTAACAAAATAAGATAATTTGATAAGATTAAATTTTTGAAAAATAAATTCTACAAGTCTTTACAATTTCTAGCATTTAAAAACTTATAAAAGAAGACAATTTTAATGAGTTTAATAAATTTCCAAAATATGTAAAACAATTATTACCTTCAACTGATGAAGATTTGTTAGAAATCTTAAATACAGAAAATATTCCAGTGTTATAGTTGATGAGTTGAACCTTTTGAATTCTAGAAATATTCCTAAGTAAATTTTATTTCCTCAATTTGGTTTAATTAAATTCATAAATCTATTTCAGAATATAAATTGTCTTCTGGTACTTTATCTGTTACCAAGCTCCATAAACCTTCAGTTCCTTTATGTGTTTTATCTTCAATAATTATGTCATTATGCTTAAAATTTACTTTCTAACTTTCAATCGCAACACTTTTCTTTTCTCTATCCCAAATGTATCCCCTTTTCACAAGGAAGAAAATTTTTACCAATTTCACCAATTACCTATTTCCATTGTTCCAGGACTTATCGGATTAACTATAATAAATTCTTGAATAATTCTTGCTCTAAAAAGTGTTGAAGATGGTAATTTTGGCAATTCAAATTCTTTTACTTCAGATTTTGGAATCGAAATATCAGCAAATTGTCGAACAACTGAAACTAAATCCATCTTATTTTGATTTAAAACATTTTCATATTTGTCCTCGACATTTTTATTGCAGAAGTTACAGGTTGATTAATTTGTTGAATAAATTCTTGTTCTTTTTCATAAATTCTGATCAGTTCTTTAAATTCTTTGATTACATTCTTTTCAATTTCTTCAAAAATCTGAAACTTTAACGTTCAACTTGATCAAGGTGAATACCTTGTTGTTCCTTCTGTAAGGAAATCCCACAAATATAAACTTAAAAAATGAAAACAAACAATTAGAAAATGAAATGAAATCAATACAAATTAAAAATACAAATTTTAGATTTTTCACTAAACAGCTTAAAAGTATTGAAGCATACATTTATAAAAATTTAATTATTTTCATTTGAATATTGTATTGTCTCCAAAATTGTTTTATGTTTGACTTTTTAGAGATTTATTTTTAGCTTTTGCATAGCATTTTCATTAAATTTGTTCCGTTTTTCAATTTTTCCACTTGGCTCCTAAAGTGTCCAAGCATCGGCATATTACTACTATTTACTTTTATATACACATATACAGGGTGTCAATTAAGTCTGGAACCTAATTTTAATTTTTAAACCACAATATAAAAAAATACCAAAGTTCACACGTGCTTACTGGTGATAGTAACGCACATATCTGCCCAATTACCGACCAGATAATCCCTTTGGGGGATGGTCCACAAGGAGTCAGACAAAATTCTTAAATAGCAGCATAGGTCAAGTTTGGTATCAAATTAAAGGTCTTACTTAGCCGAGTACAATGCCGCAAACCGGACTTCAAAAGGTGGATTCATTCAGTAGTTATAGCTACTTGAATTTTAAAACAATTGAACAATGTAAATATTATTAAGTATTACAAGTAAACACCAATTTTTAAGTACCTGTGATCAAAGTAAGTGTTCAAAATGTTCCCCTACCATCGTCTGGCAATGTCCTAGGCGGTTATAAAAGTCATCCACTGCATTTTGAAGGTAGTCACGGGGAATATCTTGAGCTTCTTGGACTATGAGATTTCTTAGGTGCGCCAAATCTCGAGTATGATAAACTTTATCTTTGAGGTATCCCCAAAGAAATAAATCCAGCGGAGATAAATCAGGGGAACGAGCAGGCCACTCTACTGCACCACGTCTTCCAATCCATCTGTGAAGGAATATTGTATCCAAGTATTTTCTAACAAGGAGAGCAAAGTGTGGTGGCGCGCCATCTTGTTGGAAATAAATTCTTTGAAATTGTCGACCAAGAGCAGCTTGTAGTGCAGGAATTATCTCATTTTGGAGCATTGCTAGATACGAGTCACCATTTAAATTACCATTGATCAATAATGGGCCCATAATTTGATTTCCTATAATACCTGCCCAAACGCTAAGTTTCTGTGGATGCTGTGTATGACTCAATCTGCCACTTTCACATTCTAACAGTAGTTGTGTGTTATTGGTAATAATTATTGATTCCTGGCTTCGATTACTACATTGTCAGATGATGGGAGGGGAACATTTTGAACACTTACTTTGATCACAGGTACTTAAAAATTGGTGTTTACTTGTAATACTTAATAATTTACATTGTTCAATTGTTTTAAAATTCAAGTAACTATAACTACTGAATGAATCCACCTTTTGAAGTCCGGTTTGCGGCATTGTACTCTGCTAAGTAAGACCTTTAATTTGATACCAAACTTGACCTATGCTGCTATTTAAGAATTTTGTCTGACTCCTTGTGGACCGTCCCCCAAAGGGATTATCCGGTCGGTAATTGGGCAGATATGTGCGTTACTATCACCAGTAAGCACGTGTGAACTTTGGTATTTCTTTCTATTATGGTTCAAAAATTAAAAAAGAGGTTCCAGACTTAATTGACACCCTGTATAAAACAACGTTCCTTACAGTTTTGAATCATAATATTATATAGACGATTGTTTGATTAGTTTCTTTTGCTTATCAGTTGTACAAAACAATGGTAAAGTCTATAAATCAATCACATTATTATAGCTTTGATGATTTAAGATATATTTATTCAAAAATTAATTTTATACATTTTGGATATATCTACCTAGTATACTCTTAGATACACTAAAAGTAATAGGATGGACCATTATGGCACTTTGACTAAATCTCTCTTTGATCAAATAGCTAGAGTGAGTTAACAGTCTGTACTTTGTATATGAATGGGACAAATCAAGAGATGAAATAGTTGTGAAGATTCATTCAATCTCTAGCATTAAAATACAGCAAGCAGTCTTTGGACGTTATGGTATGGCAAAATATTTGTAGACAAAGAAATTTTTATATTTAAAATACAGATAATTTTATTGCATTAATTACTTACCAATTGTAAGTCAGAAGCAAGACGTGTACTTTGGCCGATACTGAACCAGATTGTTTTCATGATGTCATTCCCAAGCCTTACAGAAAAATTATACATACATAAGTAATGTGTGTAACAAAGAACAATTTTAATATATATAGCCTTGTAACAGGAGGCATAGATGTGCAGTGGCGCACCCAGAAATCTTTTGTGGGGGGTGTTTAGATTCGGGAATAAGAAAAACCACCCCATACTAGCAGGGAGTTGGGCCCTCCCCCAGGCAATTTTTGAAATACTAGGTCCTTAAATCGTTAAATATAGTACTTCTAAACTAATTAGAGGAGGGCAAAGATCATAAGAGTACTTCATGTCACAGTACATATATTTTACAGTAAAACCACTTTACTACCGATCACCAGGAGAAGCTTATACAGGGATAATTAAAATATTCTGTAACAAATGCAGTTTATACGAAGTGTATTTAAATAAAACAACAGTTAACCATAACACTAATAAAATATTTAACAAAATAGTTAAGTTTAAATTACAAATAAAGACCAAAGCTAAATCTTGATGTCTAGTTTAGCTTGTTTGTTTCTGCGTTTCTACATATCAAACTGTTAATTAACGATAACTTTCAGTTTTTATATCGATAACTACGAAAAAATACCGGTTCTTGGCGAATTTTAACCAAAATCCAAATTTGGAAATTAATAATTTGTAAACTTGTGATCTGATTAAGATCAAATGTTTATAGAAGATACATACACGTGTAATGTAGTTGTAATAATGCTATGTAAATTTAAGATTAGTATTAATAGTACATTTCTGCACATATTAAATTGAGCAGGTTTTGCTAGTTCACCATAACCGGTAACTTTTGGGTTAACACACAATGCCCAGACTGCCCAGGGCAGTGTTGCTTTGTAGTGAGAATGAACACAGTACAGAACTGCTGAGAACTCACTCACTACTGTGACAACTGATCACGTCAGGACTACAGCAGAAGACACTTTTTGTACCGGTTACTAGTCTGTAAGAGAATATAAGTAACAGCAAACCGAAAGTACCCGGTACAGGTTACTGTTGCAGATAATTTTACGATACAGATACTGTACAGGCTTACCGCCATTCCTGGTACAAAGTACTCGGACTAATTTAGCAGGACTAGTACTCGCTTACTGAAGTATCGAGTACAGGTAGAGCCATTAGAAATATTACGAACTAACATCACGCGGTTGCTGTGTGACGGTGAAATTTTAATATTTAGGGGTTTAAAAAAATTGAATATATGTGCCGTGTATTTTGTAAATTGAAATAGTTTTGAATCTATATATTTCATTGTGATTTATTTCAAAGTTCCAACATAACTATTATTTTTATTTGACCCACGTTCTGTTTGTTCCCCCCTTCCCCCACCCACTTGGCGCGCCCCTGTGCATGTGACAATGATTTTCAATGAGTATCGTTTGTTCACCCCGGAAGTGTACCACGAGGCCAACCAGTTTACGGTTTCAGCAGTTCTACAAACTGCCGAAAACAACAGGTCAGGTCCTTATGGGGAAATTCGCCACCTTTGTCCAGACTACCAAAGATGGTGTAGCGCTCCCTTGCTATAGCAGTACAGAGAGCAGGTGTTCAGCAGTTTCCTTCTGCTCGTCACACATCATACAGAGTGAAGCCTCCCGGAGAATGTAGACTCTTTGAAGAAGCTTCCTCAGTTGACCGTGTCCTATAATTAGATCCACAACCGGGAAGGCACCGATCTACTTCAGGAGAGAGAGTCAGATGCCACCGTGGGAGAAGGCGACTGTAGGACCATTCTGTTCATTCTCGGACCCGGACGCAGTCTCCTCCTTCTCTCATGTTCAGTGTGAACCCACTTCGAGACAGCCCCCACATAGCACTAGTCTTGCTCAGTCTCCCCCTGAAACTTGAGTTAATCACCCACTCAATCCTTCTGAAGGTTACTACACGACATGCCAAACTCGGTTGTGAGTGAGCAGAACAATCAGGTCTCACTCTACAGCTGAGTGGTTGATCCTTGTCATAAATGATACAGTCCAGAAGTTGTGTTCCCATCACTACTTTTAGAATTCTCTCCGGTTCAGTAATATTTTTGCCTTGATCGTCCCTGAGACCACCAAGCAGCGATATGGGATTTTTTGCTAATAGCTTCTGTAGCATTGCACAACCCTGCACACTATCAGTGTCAGTGCAGAGTTTATTCCAGGCTAATCTCTTAGCGGTACAGACATTGCGGTTGTACAGTGCAAGAGCCTCGTGGTAGGTCTACCAAGTACCCCAAGTGTTAGCTTTCCTGAATAAAGCCCTGACTCTCTTTTTCAAAGCAGCCAGTTTAGAGCTACACCAGGCTACTTTGTGTCTTCCCTTGTTAATAACAGGACAACTGAGATCAAATGGACCCACAATTGCAGAAGTCAGACTGTCGGCAGATTTGTCAAGCTCCTCTGTATTCTGAATTCGTTTCCTGTTACTACCATCGGATTCCAGTTGTACCCTTACGTCTTCCTTGTATAACATCAAGTCAAAGTAAAATCAAAGTCAAATTACCTTTATTTACATAAACCTTAAGTTTAGTAATTGGGTCAGCAAATAAAGGGTTAGGTCTAGTTGTCTTGTAGGTTTTAGGTCCTCATTCCGTAGAATTCGTTTAGCGAGTAAAATGGTCGATCCAGTAGCCAGTTCTTCAGGGTTTGACTGAAGTGTTTTCGGTCCGTCATTTTCAAGTCTTCAGGAAGTGCATTTCACATCTTGGCGCCAGCATAGCTTGGACTCTTTTCAGTTGCTGCCTATGGCGAGGCAGCCAGTAATCAGATGCATTTGTGCATAGGTCCTTGCTGCCTCTGGTGCTTTGATGTGAACATGCATCACAGCTTCTAGGATGTATAAATTTACAACAGTTAGTATTCTAAGTTGTTTGAAGGAATCCCTGCATGTTTCCCTGTATTGAAGACTTCCCAGAATTCTTATAGCTCGTTTTTGCAGCACCAGTAACCTTTGTATCTTTCCTGCTGTGGTGCCTCCCCAAACGATGATTCCATATCGGAGGTGTGTCCCAAGCAGCGCAGAGTAGGCAACTTTTGCTGTAACTATGTCACCTATGTTTTTCACTCGCCGTACGTATTACATACAGTGCTGTGCTGATTTTTTGCACACAGAATCAATGAGTGGAGTCCATGAGGTGTCATCGTCTATGGTTATACTTAAGTATTTAGTGATAGTGACTTCTTCTAATTCAGTCAGCCTCCCTGTATCCTCTTTGTATTTTCCTAGTACTAACTGTTTTGTTTTTCTTTCATTGACAACCGATTCGTTTCTATGGCAATATTGAATGGCCATGTTGAGTGCTATAAATGAGTTTACTTCGAGATCTTTTGGTAATTTTCTCCCTAGTAATAGAACTGTATCATCAGCATACATAAGTCCTTTACTGTAGTCTAGTATATAGTTAGTTAAGTCATTTGTGAAGAGGATGAATACAACTGGATCCAATACAGATTCCTATAGGACTCCGCGTGAGACAAATTTAGGTACTGATCTAATTTATCTTATACTCCCTCTGCTTCTGTGATTTATTTCAACCACTTGGCTTCGTCCTGTCGGGTAGCTGGTGAACCATGATTTTTAAGCTACTTTCTATGCCAAGTTCTGACAGTTTTTCAAGGAGTTGTTTATGAGAGAGGCAATCAAAAGCCTTACTGTAGTCCAGTAAATTAACTGTACAGGTATTGTCTTCTTCAAGTTGGTCTATTATGAACTCCGTAAGACTAATCAAGACTGTTGTTGTTTATTTTCCAGCTAAGAAGCCATGTTGGTCAGGTTTTACTAAAGAATAGGTCACCATATGTTCAATAGGATTAGGTAACACTATTTTTCAATCGCTTTCTAGATTAGACACTAATACATGTATATATACCTATACCACGAAGGTTGTGACGTTTGCTCAGGACTGTATATACATAAACTGCACTTCTTTGCTTTTTTGTAGCCCGATGTTAGAAATCTGAATATAATAGGTCAATGCAGAATGATTGTATATATACCTAGACCCACGAAGGTTGTGACGTTTGCTCTAGACTGTATATACATGAACTGTCCTTCATTGTTGTTTTTGTGTAGCCCGATGTTAGTAATCTGAATATAATAGGTCAATGTAGAATGAATGTATATATACCTAGACCCACGATGGTTGTGACGTTTGCTCAGTACTGTATATACATGAACTGTCACTTCATTGTTGTTTTGTGTAGCCCGATGTTAGTAATCTGAATATAATAGGTCAATGTAGAATGAATGTATATATACCTAGACCCACGATGGTTGTGACGTTTGCTCAGTACTGTATCTACATGAACTGTCCTTCATTGTTGTTGCTGTGTAGCCCAATTTTAGTAATCTGAATATATTAGGTCAATGTAGAATGAATGTATATATACCTAGACCCACGATGGTTGTGACGTTTGCTCAGGACCGTATATACATGAACTGTCCTTCATTGTTGTTGTTGTGTAGCCCGATGTTAGTAATCTGAATATAACAGATTATATTGTACGTGGAATAGTGTACAGAATAATGTTGACAGTTTTGAAAAATTTTGCTCATTTGCTTTTTATATTTCGTTGTCGTACACTTAAGAACTTTAAGAATCATTTCACTCTGATATGCATTAAAATTTATATGTAAGACATCAATGCAACACATGGTTGTGGAGTTCACTAGGATTTTATTCTAGTTTTGTTAATCACAAGGCAATGTTTAATATGCATTTGCATGTCTGTATATTATTTCACTATTAAATCACTCAGAAATAAATTATGAAACAAGTGACACCACTGCTGTTTAATCACAGTACATAGCTGCTCCTACTTGCAACAACCTCAATGGAAGAAAAAGAAGGAGATTGGGTAGGAAAAGTTTCAACGGAAATGGATTCCTTTATTTTTGGTCTCTGACCGAAACTACTAAGTTTTAATTTTATTGTTTTGTTAGTAATGTTTATAAAATATAAATTCATAACTATTACAATTTGATGGTTTGTATTTCTTTTAATATTATTATATTAAAATATTGATTTGTCTTTTTTATATTAATTATTTTAATTTTCACATGCGATCGGCATCATAGTCAATGCCAAGACTATATTACTAGAATTGATTTTACTGTATACGCCTACTGATTAGCCACAAACTATTCAAAATTGAATTCCGTAATACTGATCTTTACATATTATATTTAAATAACATTGGAAATGTTTATAATCCACTGGAGCAATGAATATATACTAAATGGCTTTACAGTAAAACTCACATGGATAGAGCCGTGTCATAATTCTGCACCAAAAAGAGAACAACAGGCTTAACATTCTCAGGTCTTGCTAATATCTGCTTCACCAGATGTAATTTTTCGTAGTGCCCAATCATCATCTGATTCTTGTCTATAAACACTGTTTTCCTGTGAATTAATTTCATAAATGTTAGTTTAATATATACACGAGGAAAAAGTGTTAGCCTGAAATAATAATCTCAAACGGACATACGTCAGTAATCATGGCCATAGAAGATGTGTTAAATCTTACTGGTCTATGTAGAAATTTCAACTGCAACATTTCATCTCATTCTCATTACATTCTTCATCGAAACATTGAACCATCACACTTGAAATGCCGGGAATCACTGCCTTAAACAGATAAAATTCCCTGATTGGACTTGAGTAATAGATGTGGTAATACTAAATGTTTCTTCTGTGAGTAATTTAGCCGTGTAAATTTATCTCAATATTTGCATAAAAAACACCAGTCAACAAATTTAATGTTTAAGTTTGGCTTGAAATGCCAAAAATCCAACATATTCAAGCAGATTTAATGTTTTTACTAGGGTAATAAAAGGTTTGTCACTGAATTTCTCTGTGAAGTAGGCATTTCAACTTTACTATTACATCTATCTCATTGTAAGAAGTATTTGTTGAATTATGGGTTATCAAATATTTAACAATCATAAGCATTAACCATGAGAAATTATTTATCTAAGTAGTAGTTAGAAGTGTGGGAAATACTTCGATTTAAAATTTGTTTCACATTTGTTGTTAGGTTTTTGTAAGTATAAAAAACTGAGTTTGAAATGTTAATCAAATTAATAACCCTAGCTGGTTTTTAATAAGATGTTATAGTATCTCTAAATGAAGAACATGTATATTTCAGGTTTTTTTTTAGTTGCGTTTACAGTAGATCTTTACTATTACAAAAAGGGAAAGGAGAGTGAAAAAAAATGCAAACTAAATCAAAAGTCTATTTATTCAATTTACTTGTTAACTTTACAATGCAACACCACCTGTCAATTTCACATGTTGTATTTAAATATAAATACAATATTCTTTATTAATTAATTTTAATAGTTCTTATTTTTGTTTGTTATATATAAAATCATTGCTCTAAGGTTAACAGTTTTCTAGGTGAAATGTTAGCATTTGAAGTTAAAGCTTTAACTCTATTAATTCATGCTCTAAAATATAAGTTTCGATGTACCGTGGTTATAGTTCTTCTTCTTCTTCTATGGGGTGGCCTACTGCCATACACTTAAGCCTCAAGGGCCGTTTGCGCACCCCGGAAGCACACAGTAAGGCCTACCATATACGGTTTCAGCAGTTCCGCAAAACGCCGAAAACAACCTATCCTCATGGGGAAATTCACCACCCTTGCCCAAACTACCAAAGATGGCGTACCGCTCCCTTGCTATTGAAGGGAAATCAAAGAGCAGGTGTTCGGCAGTTTCATCATGCTCATCACACATTCTACAGAGCAGATCCTCCTGAAGGATGCCGACTCTGTGAAGGTGCTTCCTCAGATGACCGTGTCCCGTGATCAGACCTATAACCCGAGAAGACATTGATCTACTTAGTGAGAGAAGGTCCGACGCCACTCTGGAGGAAGGCGACTGTAGTATCATTCTGCTCATTCTCGTGTCCGGATGCACCCTCCACCTTCTCTCATGTTCCACGCGGACCCGTTTCGAGACAGCCCCAAAGGATTCACACCGCAGAATGGTTGAGGGCCCGTCATAATTGACGCTGAGCCCCGGTTGGCCAGGGAATGAGCTCTTTCGTTCCCAGGGATCCCCCTATGACCAGGAACCCAACAAACGGTCACATTGTTGATTCTGGCAAGGGAGGAAACGGCTTGATAGCAATCCCAAACTAGTTTGGATTTGATCAAACAATAGTACAGCGCCATCAGTGTTGCCTAACTGTCCGTGAAAATGTTAATCGTCTTGCTCCTGGTCATAGTTACTTTAATTATTCTCTAGCTTTAGTTTTAGTGAAAAACACACGAAAAAGGAAGTTGTAAACACAATAATTTTTACATTTAGGTGATTATATAGTAACTATTAAGTTTAGAAAATTAATTAATGAAATCTTGTTTGCAGCGAATTTAAAAAGGGAAATAAAGGTTTAAAGGTAATACCTCTACAATGAATAATGACACAAAATATAGACCGGTAAGGGCGGGGACTTTTGGCCAGATTAGCTTTATAATAAATAATCTTCACCCCATCGTATGTTGTGGATAACTAATTAGGCCAATACAACATGTAAACATCGAGGTGATCAAAAGAAACACAAGACAGGCTTAATAGAATGTAAGTCTCTCTGGAAAACACACTACTGTTTTATGCTACGGCTTTGTGATTTTAAGTATTTCGAGTTGTACATTAATACTAGTTTTATTACATATAGTTAAACATATTACTCACATGAGATAATGAAGATGGGAGGAGTTTCTAGTGCAAGCCAAAGCCGAGAGGAAGACACTTCTGTCAGATTTCACAAGTGATTGTGTGAATGAGTCGAACACATTATAGAACACTTGCGGAAACTGCCTGACTCCTGCACACAGTGCAGCTGGTTTGTACTCTGCAGGAAATCTGCGTATGGACAATTCTAATATCAGATTCTTCATAGTTAATTCAATAAAATACGAAAATAATAAAATCTAAACATACTTATTGAAACTGTTCCAACAAAAGTCACAACTGCATTCAATTATTGTACGTGTTCGTGGTTCAACTAAGAATATAAATGTTCTGTGATAAGTAAAACAAAACACCTCATGATTCTCAATATTTACAAGTCAGAGTAGTGTCCTCCCTCTTGCTAGCATGGCTTGCCAAAGCCCTAAATTTCCTAAATTGGCGGATTTTGATTCTGCTTTAATTCTGACAAAATATGATTACCGTTGAAGCTGATGTATTTCCTACACTGCCATGGCCCTGAAGAGATAAGTTTTACTTCTGAAGCCATTGCCATTGTGTTTCCTAATCTTTTGAAGCTAATGATAAGGGATTGCTGACAAATATGACTGCAATTTTTGATTTGACAACATGATCGGTTAGATTGCGAGTGTTTAGACACTGTTTTACCATTGATCATTTAAATTCAAATTCAGATAGGTTGACAAGAGAGTGTTACTAAAAAAAACTAGATCTACTAAATTTCAGTGGTATTAGAATGGTTGTGTGCTCATATTTAATGAAAGAGAATCTATTTGAAACAATTATGTGCTAAATTGATTCATAGTATCTCGATCTTTCTAAATTCTGTGTTATATGAGTTGTATAACTGGTTAACTGTGCATTGACAACTTTGAAAATAGTAAAACAGATCTTCATTTAATTTCTTAAGATGTATCAGCAGGTTAAATATGAGACGTGTTCTTTTCATATAAACTATAATTTCCTACAAACATTCAGATGTTATAAATCTCAAAAAGTTGATATTTGTTTAATTTTGTCTGATATAGATAGTCTGTCTTAACATAGTGTATTTTTGTTGTACACATTCGTTTTACAATTTAAGGACGCGCGTGTATTTATATTTTACCCTAAAAGTTTCCCTGAAAACTGCTACCACATCTTCTCAATTTGGTTAGCTATAAGATCTGATCATTCGTTGAGTTATCCAGCAGAATGGAACAACTGAACAATGCACAGGATTATTTGAGCCCAGCATCGGCTCTCTTCAAAATTTTTCTTTGTAATTTCCAAGCAAATATACAAGGCTGCTGAAAAGTCTTGAAATAGTCTAACATCTTCTGTACTCGTAAACATACAAACATAAAACTTTGTTCAGTGACAAAAGGCATAACATTGAACTTTCTTATGCAATCAATAGCTCTTCACCACCTCAAGGGAACGGCGTTAGGGGTCTGTAGAAAATCTCAAATGTAAGCATAGGTCAATATGCATACCATTTTTAAAGGCCTTAATTAGTAAAACATCATGCCGCAAATTAGAACTCAAAAGACTAATCTTAAACAAAATGATGGCGCTAAAAAATGTCAATACTGATCTTATGTGCAAGTCGAAGAATGGCTTAATTTAATGTAACCATATCATATGAAGCTACAAATCTTCACACATAGTTACTGTAATCA